>NC_083226.1:70110821-70442488 GCF_032191835.1 Heteronotia binoei
GGCAACATGGCTGCTGTCTGACCTATCTCCGAGATTAGGTCTTGCTGGAGACATAACCTGCAGCTGCAATTGTGGCTGAATTTAATCCCATTGAAGGGATGGGTTCAAGGCGGCCGTCATCCTGAATTCCTAATCATACTGAAGCCAGGCAGGGGCACTAAAGCTGGTGTAGCTCTTGTATATGATATCAAAATACTGGAAAAAGGAAGTGGCCCTCCATGGATGAAACCTGGAAATTATTCCGGCATAAATAATGAAGCTGGGCACCCAATTTGCCCAGGTCCTATCAACTTTATGCTGTTTGATTTTCTTCTTTTCCCTGTTATCAAGGTCCCCCTTATCCTTTTTCTCAAGTTCCCTGTAGAGCAGAGAAAAAAGTTCCACAAATTCACCCTTTAATATTATATCCTTGGTGGCTGGCAACAAGTGACCCCCTAAGGGAAGAGCCAGATCACCAAAAGATAAGGCCTTAGCAGGCACCGAAGAGTAAGATGGGCCCCAGTGATAAGGGAAACCCCAGCCACCGCAAGGGGCTAAGGATAGTCCAGGAAACTGGCCAGGCAGGCCACCCCAAGATGCTAGAGGGTTAGCTGAATTAAAACCCCAAGCCCAAGGCTGAGGATTAGCAAACACTGCAGACCGGCTATTGGCCACAGGCCCAAATGTATCTGACTGCCCCCTCGGCCCCCAGGGCCAAGCTACATTAGTGCATTGTACAGACTCGCCCCTACCAAACTGCACACCTTGCCGGGTGTCCACATCAGGAACTTCCACCGGGAGAGGTGACGCTCCATCCATCTCAATAGGGCCGGACCTGCTCTCAAGAGAAGGCAAACAGTTAAGAATCTCTTCTTGCAACCGTTTCCTATCAGCAGCCTTGACAGCTTTGGATGAAATGCCCTTCTTACCCCCAACCTCTGTGACTTGGGGCTTGCCGCTAAAACCCTCCAAAGCAGCCAACCTAGCTAATACAGACTGCTCAAATGAGTCATTCTTGTCCTCAGATGACATAGGTTGAGGCGCTGGGCGCTTATATGAAACTGGCCGGCAAGGCTGGGATTTTGGTGCAGGGCTCTTGCCCTTTCATTTTCCTTGCCCCTTAGGCATGGTTAGTGAGCCCAATATCTAGCCTGCTAAAAATGGGGGGGGGGGTGGCTCTAAGCAAAGACTAACAAAATGGCCGCCGCCCTGCTCAGCAACAGGGAAGTAATAAGCAGAGAAAATGGCTGCTGCCCTGCCCGGCAACAGGGGAGTAATAAGCAGGGAAAATGGCCACCGCCCTGCCCAGCAACAGTGCAGACCACCCCAACAATAGGACGGGGGAATGAAGAGGGCCCCAAAACTAGACCGCCTAAACGGCCTGCCCAGCAACAGAGCAGACCACCCCAACAATCAGGATGGGGGGGGACTAAAGAGGGCCCCAAAGCTAGACCCGATAATCCCAGCTACAGAGGGGGGACAACCTCCGGGAAAAGGCAGAGAAAAAACGCTGGCTGAGCTAAAAAACCCAGCCAGCAGCAAATCGCTACGCCAAAAAGCGCTCCTGCCGCCTCCACCAGACGAAAATCGGGTGCTCTCTGTCCCTCAACGCCCAAAAGCAGCTGCAGCCACCAAGAAATCGCCACCACTGAGCTACAGGCCTCTGAAGCTCAGCCGAGGGATCGCCGCTGCGGATTTCTGCCATGGCTTGCCACGGCACGAAAACCAACACACCGAAAGGCCCCATGCCAGGCAGGACAGGAGAAGCTTGTCCAAGCTCTCCACTCCCCAAGCACAAGGTGAAGACTGGGAGGCAGAAGCAGAGACAGCTGTTAAGGTGTGCCTGCTCCACCCTCACCTCCCATAATGCTCTGCCTGCTCCTTCTCCTTTCGAAGGGGCAAAACAGCCCTCGGAGACAAGGCTGTGCAGCCTGCCTCCAGTTGGAGCCGCATTCTCACAATACAGGCACAGCAACTTCTCATTTCCAATAGGCTTTGAGTTCACTGATTTTATGGGCTCCATCCCACCACTGGCCAGCTGGCTGGCGGGGGAAACCCTTCCCCCAAACAGCCATCTCCATGCATCGTTGGCAGCACACTGACACACAGTTCTGGAAGTGATGTCATCATGTTTGTGCCATCGAAGGTGACATTCCACTTTTTGGGCAAAACTCTATGGTTTGTAGCTGTTTTTATCATAGAGTTTTGCCACAAAAATTGAATGTTGCCCCAACATCACAGATACTATGACATCACTTCTGGAAGTTATATCAGCATGTGACTGACTCTCCCGCCCACCACTGGAATGCCCCCAAGCACCCCTGCCAACAGGCAGAAGACACCTGGCAACCCTACTTCGGCTGTCAGAGGACCACACTCACCCCTTTCCCCCTATATTTATTGTGAGAGTTATATCCTGCCCCTCCAATGCTCAGTCATAACAAAAATGTTAACTGTCAACTCCAGAAAAGAATAATGCCTGAACTAATTAATAACACAAATACCATCAATAATAAAACAACAGCATATAAACAATCAATCTAGCATACTTAATTTGGCCACAGGTATAGAGACATATTGGTGCTTCTAGATCAGTAGATCAATTTCTTTAGAATGGCTAATTCTCGTTTTGTTTTATTTTTAAGATATATTTTTGCAGTTATACCATTGTCTCAGGATGTGATCATGGAAGCACTCTCATGTTTATGGGGGAGGGGGAGGCCTTCTCTAAAACCTCGCAAAGATACTAATGATCTTACTGTCTGGCATTGAGATGAATCACTATAATTATACAACCAGCAATTTTTTCCTTGAAAAAGATGACCATGATGAAAGAGGATGTGAAAGTTACTTGCTCCAGAGGGTGCAAGTTTTTTCAACTATTGGAAGAGACATTTAATGGTATATTTCACCAAGGCCTCATTAAATGAATAATGCCACAAGGTTTCTTCTAAATAATTCCAATGTCTATATGTGGTAGTATATGTGACAATGAGCATGTTTTTAAAAATCAAAGGGGGGAGAGGACTCAGGCCTGCCTCATTTCTCCCCCACCCCATCCTGCCTCAGATGAAGAAAAAGCTGGTCATTTTCTTCTTTCACCCATTGACTTTGAATCCTTGCAATAATTAGCCAAAAGCAAAATGAATATTAATGTATGTTTAACTGCCTTTCCAGCATGTTACCCTGCCTTGACCTAGTAGTGCTAAACCAATTTTTTAAAAACTTTATGGATTTAAATAATCCTTTGCTCTAAAAAACTCTCTACCCCCTCAGCTACTTAACCGCAGGCCCGACTGCCCTAAATCCTTTTCTTATACTTTGTAGCTTTTTAAGCGAGCCCCCTCTTTAAGTAGACATAATCCCTTCTCTGTAGAAAACATGAAAGACCTTGAACAAATCAAGATTTCTCCATGGAGAATTCAGCTAATCCTGTGCTTAGCTCCTAACAAGGAAATCCATCTCTCCACCAAGCACCCATTACTAGGACTAATGCCTGACTTGAATAACAAGCAAATTATTGTGCTTTAATTGTAGCATTGCTCTGTCACATGGAGAACTTGAGGGAGGAATGTGACTAGACTTCGCTAGGAGGGTTGGGTCACGCCTTTTCATTGTTCTTAAGGCATCTACCATTTAAAAGCAAGCAAAATTCATTATTAATATGGACCGCACACAAGCTCTTGATTAGATGGTGCAGTGATGCTTCTGCCCTGCTTGCTTGCTGAATACATTAGATGGATTCTTTTCCATATCCCTATCTGCATATCTGGAGAATTTAGAGAGGAATTTGTAGGTTTAGAGGGAACAGTACATGTGTGCATGAGTGGACCATCATCTGATTGTACCCAGAAAAGATGTTAGTATATAATATGGCAGATACAATTCTTTGCCAGTGCAATCTGCATGTTATTATTCCTCCAGAAATCTGCTGAAGGCACACAGGATAATACCATGATTTGCACGCAGGAAAAAAACCCGTAATATGGTAAAAGCCGGCCAAAGCATCTTGACATTTGATTAAACAAACAGAAAAGGTTTTAAAAATAGTTGCCAGTTGGTATGTGATTTATAAAAAATAGCAAATCATGTATTCTGGAACCACAGGACAAATAAGGTTTGGGGGTTTTTTTCCTTTTATTTTCTCCAATAACACAAAACAATCACTGACTATATGGACTATACTAACTGGCTGTTTTTTAATTAAGTTCCTGGAACTTAGTTAAGTTAGCCATTACTAGGGATCGGCAAGAACTGAGAAATGAACCGCAGTTCAAGCATGAACTGGGCCAGTACATGGTTTGCAGTGCTGGTGCTAGGGTGCCTACTGTCCCAGGCAAGGTACCCCCTGCCCCTGACTTCCCACCCATGGGCAAAGTGCCCCCTCACCCCCAGTCCTTTCTCCCACAGGTGCCAGCCTCACCTCACCACCTTACCTGAGAGGCAGGATGGAGCTCCTGTTCACACCGCCACTGGCGGCCATGCTGAGTTCTCCGGCGTTGTAGCATGGCATGACCTGGCTATGAGGGCAGTGATCTGGATGCATGTCTAGATCACAGCCACATCTGCCACCTTTACCCCTGCTGCCACCTCCCTCCAGCATGATTTAAAAGCCATGGGAGGGCACCAGTGAAAGGGCCCAATCAGCTGATCAATGGGCCCTTTATCCGTGAGAGGGAAGGGCAGTGGCTGTCTTTTCCTAGCTTTCTCACTGGCTCACTCACCACTGCCTGAGGGGGGGGGGCAATTCAGCACCCCCCACAGAGCTGTGTTTGTAGGCCTAGGTTCAACTAATGGACACACCGGGCCTGGTGGTTCATTTCAAACTGGTTTGTTTGGTTGCATCATTCCTAAACCAAAAAATGAACCACATTTCATGGTGGTTCATTTGGTGCATTTTTGTGGTTCATTCTCCAGACAGCCTGGCACTGATTAAATCAATTCCTAGGCAACACTAGGAGTGGAGTTGTGGAGAGCCCTAGAAACACCCAAAGCAGTTGTCCATAGCTTGATCGGCAACTCTGGGAGCCAACCATGGTGCTCCCATTCTGGTGTATGGGAGTGTATTATACTCTTATACAGTATACTACTCAGGTGACTCAGCTGCTTTCATTTTGCAGCACAAAGAGAGAAGAGTTTTCAGTTGTTATTTGCTGTGTGGCTGATTTAGGGGAGACTTTGAGAGACTCCTCCCCCCCCCCCCACAGTAGGACAATTTTTTAAACCCATCTCCCAGCTGGGAAGATGTTCCTTGCTGTGGTTTCAGGGACCAAACCTGAAGCTAGAGCTGAGCTTTCCTGGGGGCACCTGCTTTGGAAGCTGTAACTTGGACATCCCAAATTCAATCTTCACCAACCTTGGAGGGCTGGTGGAGGAAAGCCTGCTAAAGACTTTCTGTGAGTTTGGTGTCTGTAACTCAAGAGGAGGCTGTTTTACCACCTCCAAATAAAGTACAAACTGGTTCAGGGAATCAAACAAACTGCAAACCAAATAAAGTACAAACTGGTTCAGGGAATCAAACGAACTGCAAACCAACATGAACCACCAGTTTGGGCAATCAAATGAACCATGAATCAACATGAACCACTATTTTCCTGGTTTGTGCCCATTCCTAATTGTCGCTAATATATTCTTACATCCTTACGTTCTGGAGGTATCAATATTGCATTATAGAATAAGGTATATTTGAATGTAGTTGTATACTTTGTATAAGGAAACCGGAGGAAAAGAAAAAAAGAAGAAGAAGAAGAAAAAGACAGGCAAATGATTAATTGTTTGTATGCCTTTATTTGTTTTTATGGTTACGATAGAATCCTCAGACAATCCTCCTTAAGGATGAATGAAATGCCAATTATATGGTTACTTTGTTTTTCACTACTAATGTTATGTCATTGGCTGGTATATATTGTGTTTGTTTAAAACTAATAAAAGAATTTAAAATAAAAAAAAAGTTCTGGAGGGTCGGGGTTATGATACAGCTCATACATGTATATGCAAAATAATGGCTTTGTAGCTTGCAAGAAACATGCATATTCAAAAAACATTTATTTGCTTCATGTATACCCCATCTTTATCCCATTTGCATATTTATTTATAACTTGCTTTTCACCCCAATTGTGACTCAACATGGCTTACATCATTTTTCTCTCCTCTGTTTTATCTTCACAACGACCTGTAAAGTAGGTTTGGCTGAGAGGAAGTAATTGGCTGTTATCCAGCCAGCTTCCATGAAAGAGTGACGATTTGAATCTGAGTTTCCCAAATCCTAGTTTGACACTCTAATCAGAATGCCTTGCTGGCTCTCATGTATTACATATGGCAGTGCTTGTACCTGACACACCATAACAATGATTCATTTGATTGATACATGGTACATTTCTTTCTGGCCCCCCTGTTATGCAGATGTAAAAGCCACCATAAGGCAGAAGGAAATGAAATTTCTCCATTTCCGCTATTATGATGCTGCAAAACTATCTGGCACACTGCTCAAGATGGACAGTAGCAAATTGAGGTGGGACTCATGAGTGACTGTGGCTAACAAAAATGGTCTGTTTCTCTACTGAACATGTTCACTGCAGTTTTCCACATCCCTATAGCTAGCTTATTATAGGGATTCTGGAAACTTTTTTTGTACAAAAATCACACAAAAACATTGTTTGCAAGTATGGAACTAGCAACCATTGCTTGTGGAATGATCATACATGATCTAAAAAACAGCAGCAAGGCTGTTGAGAGCCACCTTGGCCCTGCTGGACAAAAATGCCATCTGCCTTTACCCAAGAGACCCTTATCCAAAACAAATATCATTTTAAAATCACTTGGTTTTTTGTTACCGTTAATAGAGTAATAATTGTTAATTGGGCAGGTAGGGAACATTATAAGAAAAGGGTCAGGATTATTAAAGAATATATTTTGCTTAGTTTGTGATTTAAACAATGCACATTTCAATGAGGTACAGTGCAAAACAAAAAGACAGGAATACGTAGACTCAGGAAGACCCCCCAGCCAAGTGATCTAGTCTCTCAATGGTTTATCTAAGTGATGTGTCAAACTGCAGTCTGATACATTACTCAGACAACCTGTGTGCCCAAGCAGGACATAAACTGAGAAGAACAGAGATATATCTACTCATATCTACTCACATGTAAAGGTGACTGCCTGTACAAAGGGTAGGGTGCAAGGAGCAACCTCTATAAGAAGGATGGCATCTCTTAGGCTGTTTCTGCATTCATCATTTCCTCTGCATTCTCTCTTGCCTTTTATATTTTGTTCTGCATTTCTTCCTGCTTTTGCCTCATATGTGAATTCACTTTTGTTATTCTTTCTGCATTTCTTTCACTCTATTTTGCTTTCAGTTAGCTGAATTCCCAGTTTTCCAAGATCGTGTTTTGCCATGGACTTTTTTTATTACTCTATTTTCAAGTCAATGTTATTTCTGATGCAGACATTATCCTGAGGATACTGTATCACTGCCTACCTTTTCCCTACCCCGTTCCTGTCCCTCTTTTTTGTCAACTCCACTGCTAAGATTGCTGTTCATTGTTCTTCCCACTCTGCACTTTCCACCTTTCTCCCTACTTTAGTTCCAGTATTGTGAGGGTTTCCCATCTTTTTAATTTCATCTTTTTAAAAAAGTTCTTTTTGTCTAGCAAAATAAATTGATCATTAAACTTTGTTCAGTGGAGAAAGAAAGTATTAGCAAAGGATGATGTTTGGCTGCAGTTAAGGGGAGGTGGCAGATGGGCTTCTTAGAGCCATTAGAGAGCTTGGTAAAACTGATACATTTCTTCTTCCACACTTATTCTCTTGCGCTTCCCCTCCCCAACTTTCAAAGACTGCCTTTGCCCTACATGTAGCAATGTGATCTATAGGGATTTCATGTCTTTGTATTTTCCCATGACCTTGTGCAAAGTGTCCTCCCCTGGGGGGATGCGAGGAGAGTGGCTGCAACCTGCAGAGCACAGGAGAGTGTTCTTTACCAGCCAGACCCTTGGTCTGGAGCTAGTGCTCTGGCAGTGTGCGTGCCCCTTGTGGGGGCAGCTCCTGCTTTCCAGACATTGTGGAACTGCTTGCCCTCCCACTCACCCGCTACCTTCCCCAAACCCACTTCATGCTTACTCTTGAAGAAAGTGAAAGGGGGTCACTTAAACTTTCATTGTTATCTTGTTCCCAATATCCACTTAGACAGAAAATCACCAGCAGCAACTAAGAGGAGGGGAGACACAAAAGCAGAAGCTTAATTTAAAAAACAACAACCTTTGCACAGCGCAGCTAGCCAGCCAGCTTTCTGAAGGCTGCTGCCCTCTCCTACCTCTTGGTACTGCTCAGCTGTGATAGGTGATTATAAATTAAAAAAAAAACTTTGGCTGCCACAATTCCCCCCCCCCCCCAATGTCTCAAGTGAAGATCCAACCTGATTTGGAAAAGTTCTCAAATTGTAGTTTTAAAATTGTCGTTGTAGAATACAGGGCCTATCTGGCACCCTAGACAAGGCTAACTTCTGGTGCCCTCCCTCCCCCACAGTGCTGGCCCAACCTTTACATTCTATTACCAACTATTTATCTAGTGACCCCTGCCATAATACAAGTGTACAGATAACATCAGGAAGATCACCGCCGTTTAAACTATGGAATGATCCAGACATTTGGAACTGGTTTTAGATTGTTGTTTTAAATCAATGTATAACTTAAATGTTGTTTTAAATTACCTTATATTGTATATTTTATATTGTATAATTTTATCGAACTCTTGTCAGCCGCCCTGAGCCTGCCTAGGCGGGGAGGGCGGGATATAAATAAAATTTATTATTATTATTATTATTATTACATTCTATCCTATTGGCCCATAGGATAGAATGGAGGGATTGGACCGCAGCTGTGGCATGACCCCAGAGAAGAGGTTTAAAGTTTAAACCCCTTATGTAGTGTTGCGCTGCAGTGGCGGCTGCATCCTTCTATTCTATCTTATGGGCCCATAGGATAGAATAAGTTCCATTCTAGTCCATTCTCTCCTCTGAGCTCATAGGATAGAATAGGTTCCATTCTAGTCCATTCTCTCCTATGATCCCATAGGATAGAATAGGTTCCATTCTAGTCCATTCTCTCCTCTGAGCCCATAGGAGAGAATAGGTTCCATTCTAGACCATTCTCTCCTCTGAGCCCGTAAGAGAGAATGGCTCCCATTCTACCCTGTGGAGTCCATTCTGTCCTGTGGGCCCATAGGATAGATGGGAGAAATAGGGCTGCCACACTACAGAATGGGTTTTAAATTTGAAACCCCTTCTCTAGGGTCACACTGCAGCAATGGTCTGATTCCCATGGGCACATTGGATAGAATGGAGGAATGAGGCCCCTGTAACAGGGTTGCCTTTCTGCCCACACTTCTTGGAGACTTCAGAGTTGTGTGTGGGAGGAATCCTTCCCCTGCTTTTGCACCCCAGGGGTGCAAAAGCACGGAGAGCACCCCATTGTTGGCACCTCTTGGAGTCTCTAAGAGGTGCGGGGGGATCCTTCCCTTGCTTTTGCACCCTAGGGGAGAAAGTAGGGAGAAAGCCACACTACCTGTGCCTTTGGATTCTCCGAGAGGCACAGAAGGAACTTGCTTTTGCATCCCAGGGGATAGTTCCACCACTTGCCCTCTTGGAGTCTCTGAGACATGTGGAGGGGGAAATCCTTCCCCTGATTTTGCACCCCAGGGGTTCAAAAGCAGGGGAAGGATCCTCCCCCATGCCTCTTAGAGAATCCAAGAACCCCCAGGGGTGCAAAAACAGGGAGAAAGCCCTGCTGCCCACACCTCTTGGAGTTTCCAAGAGGCGTGGGGGAAAAATCCTTCCTGTGCTTTTGCAGCCCCTCGGCATGTTCTAGTGGGGTTGGGCAGGAGGCGCTGCACTGTACTGGCCCTGCCCTATCCCTGGGAGTCATGTGGGGGTGCCCAATTTGGTGCCCCATGGACTGCTGCCCCAAGCAACTGCCTAGTGAACAGGCTGGCCCTGGTAGAATAAATTCACCAGATGTTGTAAGACTGATGTGGATGGCAGGAATAGAAATCCAAATTCTAGTTTAAAGGGTTGACTGTTTGGATACTCTGCGGTAAGTTGTGAGTACAGAAAGGGCCTTAGTAAACTTACGCACATGAATGTATTATCTGTTTAAATTCTTTCCCATGTTGCTGTTGTTATTGTTGTGATGATGAGAATCCTGTTTGTTTTAGGAATGCTCAAACACCCATCAGACTGGCTCAACATTTGTTGGCTGGTCATAAACAGGGAGGTGATTTCTGTTGATCAGTTTGCTGTTTATGAGAAGTATGAACCAGTTTGTTGAGATACTTTACAAGCAGTACAGCATAGTACTGACCAGTACACAGAAATAATCAGCTGAATGACATACCTACTTTCCTCTTCTCTCCTTCCTGTTGGTGTTGCATACCACTTGACAACCAGTGATATGAATAATCAGGGAGCAAATCAATTAGACAGTGATTATAAATAAATAAATATAATTAAAATGTTTGGTGTTTGTAAAAGCCCGTGTTATCAATAGTATTTCATTCATGCACATTTTTTCACAACTTTATGAGAGATATAGTTTTCCCCTCACATTGTTTAATGTTTCAGCCCCTCCACCATTGTGAGAAAACAGAACTCCACTACCACAGCTATTGTGCAGGTGCAATGGATAATAAAAGGAAATCACCGGAAACAATGTAACTTTCACAAAACAGTGTACTAATATATTTAGTGCAAACTGAATTGAACAAAAAGAACAGAACATTGAGTATACAGTATGAATAATGTCCCCACAAAGTCTTTCCACAGCCTGAAAATCGGCTTCTTCTGATAGACACAGGGATGGGCAAAATCCTTTGAACTCAGCATTCAACTCCAAATGGCACGGAGAAAGTGAGGAACCATTAATTGCAGGACTCCTCACGATTTCGACAGAATATTCTTCATCAGCCTCCTTCTCTCGACTTTATACGGCGCTGTTAATAATACAACATAAATAAACAATTTGGAAAATAACAAAAAAGCATTCTTTCTTACAAGAGGGCTGACGATGCAAACTCACCTTTAACTAAATGTTCTTTACACATGGATTAACGCATGCTCTTCTACAGGTGCTGCCGGCTCTCTCACATTCTGAATCACTCATTAAATTGCCAAGAGGCACGTGTGCTTAAAGGGGCCCAGTTCCAATTAGGAATGATAAATAAAACTGGTTTTACAAATGTTTCTGTTATCCCTGAGTTCTTTCAACCCAATGGTATATATCATTCACAAACTATAATGTACATTTACTGCTCAACCTTTCAAAATGCTACAGGAATACATAAATATAAATACAGATAAAAAGATGTTTAGAAAAAAAACTCATTACAATCATACAATAAAATTAGACTTGTCTATTTGCTGGTTGTCATTTATAGAAACGGTGAAAAGTAAATTGCTAAATTCATACCTCTAGGTGCCATGGACTGCAACCTATATATCCACAGGCTCTCTTGTTGCAATAATACCTTTTCAACATTCTCCTTAACAAAGGGTTTGGGATGGTATTTAAATAAAGCAAAAAACCTCAAATCTTTGCTGTTTGACATCTGTTTGAGAAGAGCAATGGACAGGCATGGATGTTAGACTCACAGGTGATCATGGCTGTCAGTCAAGATAATCTGACTATGAAACATGTTCACAGCAGAATGTGTGACCTTTCTAGTGTTTGTTCTGTTGATATTTTTGTGATTTCCTGCCTGATTGTTGTAGTTCATCTAAATGTCTCCCCACACTGTAACATCTCTATCCCTGTTTGTATTAGGAAGAGCAAATGCATTGGAAAAGAGAAGCAGCTTTGGGATAATTAAAAGGAGAATCTTAAATTCAGTTTGACAGCACAATGAATCAATACAGGTAACAACAACCTAAAACTGGCATGACTTCACTCAGCACAATATCACTTTAAATCTTCCTTTAAAGTATTCTGGAAAGCACAGGGAGAAGTAAAATGTGGCAGTTCGGCCTGCTGTCTATAGACAAATGAAAAATAAGGCCAGCAATCCCTTTATTGAAAAATATCTTATTGTACGGTAGAAAGGGCATTGATTGCATATCTGTTCCCTTGAATTCCCTCTGCATTGCCGATGAAGAATCTCCCTGTATATAATACAGAAAAGCATCAGCTGTCATGCTTCCAGTTTTTGAAAAACAACATTAGAATGTGAGGTTTAGAGGGAGCTGCCAGATAAAGCCATGGAATTACCTGATTTAGGCTAATATAAAGCAAGATTTTAATTCCCAGATTTATAGCAAAATTTCCTGGGAGATGGCAAAAATTGTCCTTATCTTAATAACCTGAATGCAGGGACCCCATTGCCTGTTCTTTCAAACTCAGGCTGTGATACAAAGCTCCTACTAGAGAAGAGGATTAATGGGCTGTAGTTTTACAGGAGTTCCACTAGATGATGGTATAAATCTTCATAATGAGCCAGCTGAGAGCAGACAGCTTAGGCAGAAGTCCGGGAGAAGCTAGACTCTACATAGACAGTGGCCTTCTAAACCACATCCTCCTTACTCTGTGTCATTAAAGGGGCAGAACACCTTGTTCCACTGGCCATCCAGTGCTCAATCTATCACAGCAGAAACTGTAAAAAATGAACCACACAGATGACTGGCTTGATTTAAACATCAAAGAAGAATTCTTTTTGATTTATTTTGCAAATTAGAGCAGGCTGACGTCAATTCATTTGTTAAAACTGGTTTGCTAAATTGAGAGTGATTGTATAATTAGTAGTAGATTCATTACAGGATAACACAACTATTTGCATAAAACTGAAAGGGAAAATTAGAACAGGATTGTTTAATGCTCCTTCCACTGATGGATGCTTGGAGGTAATGGTGGGGTCATACCCTTTACCAGTGAGAAGAGCAGGGAAAGAACAGAGCCCAGAACAGATAGGAAGATTGCCCTAAGAATTAAGAAGTGTGGAATTAGACATCATTTCCATAAAAAGTGGTTACCTGGATGCTGTTTAAAGGACCAAAGAAGCACAGTGGAAGAGGTGCTGAATCTGCCCACAGTTTTTACCTATGTAGCTCTCCCACCACCTAGATACTTCTTTCATAGCCAGGTTTACTGACACCATTGGACAGTTCAGCACTGTCCAATTGTGTGCATGCTTTGCTCCTTACATTGCCTTTGGCACCCTGCTTTACACCAAAGTAGAGCAAAGCCACATTTAATAATATGCATCTGCCATCAGACTGTTTGGGCTGGAGGCTAGTGACAAATGGGAATGGTGGGATTAAAAAGAAAGTTGTGTTGACTTTTTGTTGAAGGAGCTGTAGATATTGATGGGAAGGTGAGAATTTTCAGCATATGTGAAGCAAGCAATGTTCCCTCTAAGCTGCAGAATCTTGTGAGTAAAAATTCTACTTTGTGAGCTACTGGCAAGAAAGTTGTGAGCTACTGCATAAATTAGTGTGCTTTGGGGTCATCCTTCCTGAGCTAAGACAAATATGTGTGAGCTGGAGGCTAAAAACCTGTGAACTAGCTCATGCTAACTCTGCTTAGAGGGAACACTGGAAGCAACTTGTACCACATCTTCATCTGTACAGAGCTCTTGAGGAAGCAGCCGTCCTTGTTCCCTTCAAAAGAGGAGAAAGAGCCTCATTCATATGAAGGACTGGAGAGAGGGAGTTGCTTCCTCTGTTGAGGAGAATGGAAAACCATGCTTCACCAAGGCTAAAAGCTCTTCAGTGACTTCTCCTTTGTTCCTGACTACAGTTCAAAGTACTGGCATTGACTTGTTTAATCCTATAAGGCTTGAGACCAGGATTTTGAAGGACCATTTTGTCTAATTTGGAGTAGTGGTTAAGTATGTAGACTCTAAAATGGGAGAACTGGGTTTGATTCCCCAGTCTTCCACATGCAGCCAGTTGGGTGACCTTGGGTCAACCACACGTTTCAGCACAGCTGTTCTCTCAAGAGCAGTTTGCTGAGAGCTCTCTCAGCCCCACCTACCTCACAGGGTTTCTTTTGTGGGGAGAGGAAGGAAAAGGAGACTGTAAGCCACTCTGAGACTCCAAGTGAAGGGCAAGGAATAAATCCAATCTCCTCCTCCTCCTCCTCCAGTTCTGTTTTGGAGCCTCTTCTCTGAGTGCTTCTATATTCAGAACTTAAGTAGGAGGTGATTGGAGAGAAGGCCTTTGTAGTATTGGTGCATTGTCTATGGAATATACTTCCCATACAGACTTGAGAGTTGATAACATTATATTATGTCCCATGCATAGCCTAATATGATATGAACTGATGACTCCCATTACCATCCGTCCAGCATATGGGGGGATCCTGAACTATTCTATTTATTTCACCAACATTTGTTAATTATTTTAGTTGTTTTAATGATTATGTGTAAACAGTTTGTTTATGTTTATATAATTTGAGGATGTTACTTGCCTGAACATGCTTTGAGAAGGGAAGGATCTAAATAAATAAATAAATAAATATCTTTTAGACATCAAATTAAACCTTTTTATTTTCTTAAACCATTTTTAACTTCTACTTTTATTGAATTAACCTCTGCTTTATCTACTGTATTTCTGTTGTTTGTGTTACATTTGGTGTGTTTAGAATTTGGCTTTCAATTACTGTACAAATTTCATATTTTATTTTAAATTTCATTTGTAACCAGTTTGGGACATTCTGTAATGCTGTAGCGATTGTGGTTAGAACATTGGAATAACACCTGGGAAACTTGGATTCAAATTGCTCTGGACCTTGAAGCTTACTGGGTGACCTTGGCCCCATTTTTTTCTTAGTCTAACCTACAGGGATGTAGTGAGGATAAAGGGAAATCATAGGGAATAGATCTGCAAAACCATACACCTTACCTTGAATTTCTTGGAAGAAGTGCAGGATAAAAGTGTAGGCATATTATATGGAAATGCAAGATAAAAATAAATAATATATGTCACCATAGTGGTGGATGAACAGAGCACACAGTGTTCTGAATATGAGTGCACTAACCTTTTCTTTTCAGTGCTGACAAATGTGCAGCATATGAAGGGAGGGGAGAATCCCCATTGTGCATATTAAACATTATAGTACTCATAGGCGGTCTAGTGTGTGTAAATTTCATGTGCATATTGGAGCCCTGTAGGACTTTGAGCCACAGTCATGAAGTTTTCCATTTTAAAACACATATCTCTTGTAATAATGACTCTGCCAAACAGAGAAGTATTCCTTTTGTACAGAGGAGTGTAAAAGGCATTTGGAGGTTGTATAGCCTCCTCCTTGGTTATTGGGGTTGTAAAAAAAAAAAAATCCAAATATGATTCAAATATGTGTTAGAGAAATCTTCCATAACCTTGCTTGCTAACTTTCAAGAACACAAAGGTGAGATGGACAGCAAAGTGTCTAAGGTCATGCAGACATAAGCAGGATTTTTGTCATGCTAATGAAACTCCCTCCATGACCTTTCTTTTGCTATGTAGACATAAATTGGACTTAACAACTGCATCATTCTCATTAGCAGAGATTCAGTTTATGTGGTACATTCTGCTCAATTCATCCCTTTATAGTTTGTGCTAACACAATTGGCATCTGAATTTGTCTGGATGTAATATGAAGCATATGGGGAATGTTGTAAATGAGTAATCATTCATTTATTTAACCTCAGTGGTAAAAAAACAAAACTGGAAAAGAGAGCTGAATGCTTGTCACACATCTTTTACCCACTAATGGACCTCAATTTCCCTCTTTTCCAGCTATAGTGATCTTTCTAATATTTCTTCAAAGGACACATTATGATAATTTTGTGGTTTTCCAATCACCCAATTTTCTTGTAGGATAGCAAAAGGGTAGCCAGAAATTTGCTGTGCATAAGATTTTGATGCTTAGTGGTAGTTCATCAGTTTTTACAATTCCCAGCAGCAGGGTGAAATAGAGAGAAATTCTCACAACTTGACATCAGAAATGTTCCCAGACTTCAAAGACATTTTCAGCTGTTCAGGTGGCTTCATTTCAATAAGCAAGAAGAGACGTTTTAAGGAAATCTAGGAGTGAATGACTTCTCATCGGGGACAGAACATAACGCATGAAAGAAATGAAATCCCTGCTGGTAGACTTGGGATAAAAATTGTCAAAGAGATGGAATGATACAGCAAGGCATGGGGACTTCAAATTATTGTTTAGAAGGAATCTTATGATTATCTCCCTTTCTCCCTTTGTTACTTCTCTCCTTGTCCTTTTTTTCCTTTGATAGACCATCTAAGTGATGATGGATCCATTACTTTCTGGAGCTGGTGAAACACAGTGGTGAAGAGTCTGAGCTGTGGGCTAGAAAGTCTCTGGATCATCTCTGGATTTCAGCACACAGCTGCTACCCACTATGCCTTATGGTCACTATATCTTGGGGTAAAACTACAAGTTACAAGGGAGATCCATGATGGGATTGCTCAATGATTTTTTAAAATGCTTAAAAGCAACAATGAAAACCCCAATTGGTTCAAGGCTGTGGCACTGAGAGAGAAGATAAACTCTTTTCATCATAATTTCATCAGCAGACATTGTTTTCCTCACCCCAAATTATTATTAGCTTGGTAGAGAAAAAAGGTAGGTATCCATACTGTACCTGTATTTTCCCCATCCAGAGCTAACTGCATGTTCAGCCAGGGAAATATGCTAGTGGGAAGAGGGTTAACTGTTAATCTATATTAGCTCTATGGCTCTGATCAAAACTAGCCCTGCCCCCCTGAAGCTACTTTTTAACAATAAATATTATGTGGGGAGATCCATTTATAACATGGGTTTCAGCTCTCAGGCCCAGCACCTACCCCATTTGCAACATGGGATTAACACTACTAGTTTTCCTTATAGGAATACTTCAAAGCAGGCCTCAGATTCAGAGGGATCTCACAGGAGCACAGCTCCTGAACCTTTCTGAGAGTTCCACCTCCTCCTTCTGAAAGTTCCACCTCCCTGTCCATTGAATAGTATGTTCAGCTGCATAACAATTCCTGGATGAGCTCCACCACCTATTTTTCTACAAAATGACCCCTGCTTCAAAGAGTGCTGAGAAATGTGTGGTGGTTGTTGAACCTGAAATTTATTTATTTTAAGGATGCATATGATTATCAAATGATCTCCAAGGCTGCTAGTTTTAGCTAGAGTTTGGCTTCTGACTCATTTGTTGGCAGTGGAGTGAAGAGAGGCACTGGGGAAGGTTGGGGAAATGAGAGGTTAACAGTCTCTCAGCTCTCTAGGGTTTCTGCTGTTGTTGGCGCTGTCCTTACAATATGTTGTGAATCGTGGCGAAATAACTCCTCCAGCAAATGTGCTACCAATCAGCACATTATAATTTCTGTTTTGTGGACAGGGCTTCTCAGCCAAGATAGAATGTGGCTTTAGAGGTGTACAAGAGATGTTGAGAGCATGTGATATTACAGTTTATTTTCAGCTTGTGTTCCTGAATCCATATAAATTCTTTTTTAAAATTTTTGTAATATATTATTAATTATCTGGATGAAAAGATCATTAGCATTTAGTCCCCAAATATATTTGATAATCTCAAATTCTTAAGCAATTTCTTTTTCTTCACACATTACTTTTTACATCTGTTTTAAATGGATGTCTAAAATGTACATTCATCAGGGAGCCAAGATTTGTTGCAGATCCTTTTAGAACATATGTTGACTTGGATGCCAACAGAGGTTTACCTCTGTATCATTTGTGGCATTAACCCTGATTTGGAATTTGTGTTAGAGAGACAGGAGACAAGATGAAATGTTGAGGAAGCTAGAAGGAAGATTCATGGGAAACTAAAGACAGGAAAGTGAGTCATTGGATGTCCAGAGTGAGTGTCTTGAGATGAACTTGCAGCTCAGTCAAGACTGGACTGAGGTATTGTTTGTCAACAATATGGCTAATCAGAAATTGCATTCAACCTGTGCTGGATGAAATTGCACTCCCCCTGAAAAAGCAGGCTAGAAGCCTGAAAATGTTGTTAGACCTTTGTTTACTTACTGAGGCACATTTCTCCATAATGATGTGCAGCATCTTTGGCCAGTCTCAGTAGGTATGGTACCTGTGGATCTTTTTTGAAAGGGAGAATCTGGACATCATTATCCATGCTCTGATGATAGCCATGTTAGATGACTACAGTGTTTTCTACATAATCCTGGAACAATGCCTTGTAGCATTTTTGTTGCTATGTATTTCTCCAGCAAAAACTTCTAAACATTCTTCAACAACAGGCTTATGTAGAAAACACTGCAGTAGTCTAACTTGGATGCTCATGGCAATATGATATTGAGAAACATTTTGCCAGTTTTGATATAACCACAGTTCACTTTAGAGCTCAAATCATGGAATGTATATTGCCTATAAAGCTCTGACACTGGAACCTGTCTTGTGAACATCTCTTTTGAGAGGCAAGGATGTGGTTACAGAAAATATCAAAATTTCTGAATGGTTCAAATTATAGACTAACTATAGAGAGCAAGATACACAGAAGTTAAATCTGATTCCCCATTTACTCTAGAATATGTCTAAATAATAAATTTCATGTAATCAGCAAATCCAAATGCGAAAGCTTTACCAATGTTACTCCAACAGCAGAATATGGAGAACTGCTTATTTGAATGGGGAAAAATCCCTATGTGAGGCTAAATTGGGATTTTTTTCCTCCTAAAACTGAGGTAGCATTTAAACATTTCCAGCTGCAGCCTTAATCAACCCAGTACAGGAAAATCATAACCACAGGATTCTGTCTAAACCCCTCCTGTGTTGGTTATGAACTTCAGCTGAAGCAGGTAAGGATCTTTCCACAAAATAAAATTGTATTAGTGTGGCTTCAACCTAAGACAGCCAGTTTGGTGTAGTAGATAAAAGCAGCAGATTCTAATGTGGAGAACCAGGTTTGATTTCCCACTCCTCCACATGAAGCTAACTGGGTGACCTTGGGTTAGTCACAGTTCTCTCAGAGCTATTCTTTCAAGAGCAGTTTTCTCAGAGCTCTCTCAGCCCCAGGGTGTCTGCTGTGGGGAGAACAAGGGAAGGAGATTGTAAAATGCTCTAAGACTCTGAGTGAAGGGTGGGGTATAAATCTAACACTACTACTACTTCATTTTTTGTTCATATTGTTGTTGCAGTTTCTAAAATACACATTCTCCAATTAGTTTCAATGAAGTCAATGGAACTACTTTAAAGTAAGAGGCTTGCAGAAAATGCATACTTTCAAACATGAACAGGAATAACAAAATCTGAATGGAAATCTTATCTAGACTATATACAAACTATACATGTGGACATCAAGTTACACCCACTTTTGGGGGGAGAAAACTGGGCTAAAGGTATTCAAATAAATATAATCTATTGTATTAATTCAATATTATTAAAGGAATGTAAAAAAACAAGATCTTTGAATAGAATTAGAAACCTAGAATGACACACTGAAAATGATAATGACTCATGAAAAGTTTGAGACTAGTCTATTATTTCAGCATAGGGTTGCCAATCCCCAGGTGGAGGCAGGGGATCCCCTGGTTTGGAGGCCCTCCCCCCACTTCAGAGTCATCAGAAAGCGGGGGAGGGAGGGAAATGTCTGCTGGGCATTCATTATTCCCTATGGAGAACAATTGGATGTAATCTGCCCTGAACCTGCCTGGAAAAGGGTGGAATATATATTTACCAAAATAAATAAATAAAATATATAAATTCCCATAGGGTATAATGGAGAATTGATCCACAGGTGTCTGGGGCTGTGGGAGGGGCTGTTTATTGAGGTAGAGGTACCAAATATGGAGCATAGCATCCAACACCTCTCCTCAAAAGATCCTCCAAGTTTCAAAAAGATTGGACTGAGGGGTCCAATTCTATGAGCCCCAAAAGAAGATGTTCCTATTCATTATTTCCAATGGAAGGAAGGCATTTGAAAGGTTTGCAGTCCTTTTAAATGTGATGGCCAGAACTCCCTTTGGAGTTCAATTATGTTTGTCATAACCTTTCTCCTGGCTCTACCCCCAGTGTCTCCTGGCTCCACCTCCAAAGTCTCCTGACTCCACCCCCAAAGTCCCCAGATATTTCTTGAATTGGACTTGGCAACCCTATTTCAGTACTGTGCATTTTTCTTTTTTCAGGGTTTTCTGAATATGTGACTCTTAACACACTAATGCAGTTAACCCCTTTATATGGGAACTGATTAGAACGTTGGCTTCCTATCTGCAGATTCACTCAGTAGCTCAAGGTCATCTTGAAATTGGGGATTTTGGATTTATAAATATCTCTGATGGAACTGTATGTTTTTACAGTAGAAGGTTAAGACATCAAACCCCAGGAGGCGTTCAGTTCTTTGAAAATGACATGTGGCTCCAAGATTTGGTTGAATTCCTTTCCAGTAACAACTGGGGATTTAACTACAGTATATTTCATAGCTTTTTGCTTTATTTCATTGCATAAATAAAACAGATCTCTTGTACATTCCTCATTTCTTCCTTTAAGCTATAAGAATTGCAGCAGATCTAAGTCTTTGGAGTACATATACTTCATTAAAGGTGCATCATATGGTGGGAATAATGAGGACTAAACTTCTCATAGACCTCTCTCATTAAAAGTCACCTTCAAAAAGAAAAAAAAACCCCTCTGTTCTTTCTTCTTTATAATCAAATGGCATCCCATAACCACCTAACCATTTTTAATATCCTCTGGACTCCATTGTATTATTCCAAGGCTCAGACACTGTCAAGGAAAAGAGCCTACTATCCTATTTAAAAGCAGTTATTGGGACAGGTTTTATAGGCAGTGGGCTAAGACAATTCAGAAACAATTGCTTATGTGATAGTTTGAGGATTTGTCCCTGTCAAACAGTTAATATTGCTCTAATACATGAAGTAGGCCGTATAAGACGGCAATAATGAAAAATGTCAGGAAAGACAATATCAATTGTTATTCAACATCCACATCAAAAGATTACTTTTTTGTCAGTAGCTTTCAGAAAATGTATTTTCCATCAGATCTGATTGCGTTCCTCTTTGAAGTGCTCCATCCTCCCGGTAGATTTAATGTGACATCCAGGCACTTTTTAGTCCCTGGGCCTCTGAGGCGATTCAAAGAAGCACAACAAGCCATCACAGGTTTATCCTCAAAGGCCGACACTGTCTGTCTGATTTATTGTAACTTTAAGAATCATCTCCAGCAAAGCATGAGCCTTCCTTACCCATCTGCAGCTTCAGACTTTTATCAGTTCATTGGTATGCAGCGGGTATGTCCTGGAACTGAGAGCCCTATAGCCACTCATGGAAAATGCATTACCTGCTACTAATCCTTTTTATCTGTAAAGTCTGTATTTTTTATGTATAAGTCATTTTGGGTTATCATAAAATATACATAATTCTCACTTTCCCCCACTCTCCCCTCCCTAGGAAAAAAAGACAAAAATGAAAAGAGAATATATAATAAGTTATGCGCTCATGGTGACCTTATCACCAAGGATTCTGAATAAACAGCTCTCTTTATGTAAACACGAAGGGATGTAAAACCGTGATTACTTTCAATAGGGGAATAGGAGAGTTTCCATTTTGTTCCTTGTTTCAAAGTGAAATGCTGAGATAAATCATTTGAAGCATGTTTGGGAACAGCTTTATTTTACAGTTCATTGGTTTGTGGGGGGCTAACAGTTGTAGGGCTAAATGGTCTTTCACGCTTTCACATCTATTATACACAGTAGAGCAATAGAAGCACCTTAAAGTTTCCTGCTCAGCTAACATTCTGACTGACTTGGTGGCCACATAAAATTAATAGCATCACTTTTGAAAGAGTGGCAAAGAGCAACATTTTCCAGTCACCAGCCTTTCATTATTGACACAGACATGTAGGCAGAATTGGGATGACTATGATGGTCTCACTGTTTATTGGTGTCATAGTATTTAGGTTATTGTGAAACAGCAATAACCTAAATACCGTCGCAGCAATAAACGAATTAATGAATGATAGATTAAATACTTTTAATAGGTAGAGTTGCTGGGTCTAGAACTTTAAAGGCCTTCTGCACTTTCTTCTTCAGAATGGAAATGTCCATTCTCTGTGGATTCTTCTACCTGATAGGTGTAAATTATGGTGAAATTATGTTTTTGTGCAATTATTAAATTACAATTGGAGTCTGGAGCTAATTGTGCTGAGCCACTTCACAATGTAAGCTGCAATTTGCATTTTTTTTTGCTATTTTGTATATTTGTGTGTGTTTGCACCTTGAAGTCATGTCAACCAGTACCTCATAGGACCAAGTCCTATGAGGAAAGGTTGAAGGAGTTGGGCATGTTTGGCCTGGAGAGGAGGCAGCTGAAAGGTGATATGTTCACCATCTTCAAGTACTTGAAGGGCTGTCATATAGAGGATGGTGCAGAATTGTTTTCTGTGGTCCCAGAAGGTAGGACCAGAACCAAAGGGTTGAAATTAAATCAAAAGAGTTTCTGGCTCAACATTAGGAAGGACTTCCTGACCGTTAGAGTGGTTCCTCAGACGAACAGGCTTCCTCAGGAGGTGGTGGGCTCTCCTTTGGAGGTTTTAAACAGAGGCTGGATGGCCATCTGACAGCAATGTGGATCCTATGAATTTTTTGGGGGGGTATTTGTGAGTTTCCTGCATTGTGCAGGGGGTTGGATTAGAGGAGGTCCCTTCCATCTCTATGAATCTGTGATTCTATGATTCAATCTCCGGTGACTGACCACTACTGAGGGACTGAAGGATATTCAGAGAGATGGCTTAATAGAGTCTGCCCCTGTCCTCTTGACTGGGAATTTCAAGGAAGTCTCTCATCCAAGTCCTAATCACAGTTGACTCTGACTAGCTTCCGAAATCTGATGAAATAGGGCTTGTGTGGGTTATCCAGGTCAGGGGCAATTTGCAAATTTTAATTCTTCCCTGATATTACAATAGAAAACTAGTATCTCAGAAAGTAGGCAAGCCAGAACAGCAAGAAAGTTACTAATAGGTCTCTTGGAGTGCAATCAGAAACATACAGATTTAAAGAGATAGTGTCTACATTAGAATCCCGGAACAGTGGCTGTTGAGTGTGAAGTATATTCTGTAATTTTGTATTGTCAGCATGTTTGTGTGGAAGTCTTGTGCACTTTAATGAATTGTATGATATATTGTATCCATGTGAGACTGAGTGTTTTTTCATATCAATTAATTGCATGAAATATAGTGTGTAGTATGTTGTGGTTTCTTCAGTGGAACATTGTTTTGGGTTGGATTCTTTGACACCAAAGTCTGTAATGTTGTTATATTAAGTTTTGCCTCAGGAGAAAATGGCTGCTTTATATACATTATAAGAATATTAAAACATAAGAAGAGCCCTGAGGAATCAGACCAGTGGTCCATCTAGTTCTGTCTCACATAGTGGCCAACATCTGGAGGGCCAACAAAGGTCAAAGAGGCTGAGACCATCTTCTAATGTTGCCTTCTGGCTCTGGGATTCAGAGGTTTAGTGCCTCAGATTGTTGAGGTTCTCCTCAGTCACCATTGATAGACCAATCCTCCATAAATCTAATCAATCCCTTTTTAAAGCTGTTTATTCCTGTGGCCATCACTACATCCTCTGGAAGTAAATTCCACTCACTCTCTGTGCAAAGAAGTATTTTCTTTTGTCTGTCCTGCCCATCAGTCCCACTAGATGCCCTTGAGTTCTAGCATTTTGGGAGAAAGATAAAAAGTTATCTTTGTGAAATCTCTCAAACCATGCATAATTTTATAAACCTCTATCATGTCCCCCCTTAGTCATCTGTTTTCTAAATTGAAAAAGTCTCAGACTCTTCAGCCTTTCTACAGAGGGCAGCTGCTCCAGCCCCCTAATTCTCTTGACCACCCTCCTCTGTACATTTGTTAACTGTGATGTCTTTTTTGAGACATCATGATCAGAATTGTACTCAGTGTTCCAAATGAGGTCGCTCCATAGATCTATATAGGGGCGTTATATTATCGGTCATTTTGCTTTCAATTCCTTCCCTAATAATTCCCAACATAGAATTTGCCTTTTTTGCTGTTGCAGCACACTGGGTTGACTTGTTCATTGAGGTATCCACTATGACTTCAAGATGTTTTTTCCCTTTCAGTTTCAGCAAGTTCAGATCCCATTAGTCTATATTCAAAGTTGGGATTTTGTCCCAATGTGCATCACCTTACCCTTACAAACATTGAACTTAATTTACCACATTGTCACCCAGGGCTGTCTTAATGCATGGGCCTGATGGGCACTTGCCCATGGGCCCCACGAGCATAGGGGCCCCATACTAATCTGTGTATAATGCAGTACTGTGTATAATGCAGAAATAAGTAAAATAAATACTAATAACCATTTACATTTTTATTCCTGTGAGTAGTTGTCGTAGGGGCCCAGTACACTGCTTTGCCCGGGGCCCATAATACTGTTAAGATGGCCCTGTTGTCACCCACTCACCCAATTTGTGCAGATCCTCTGGGAGATCTTCACAGTCAGCCTTGGTTTTCACCATCCTGAATAATTTAGTGTCACCTGCAAACTTGGTTTTCACCATCCTGAATAATTTAGTGTCACCTGTAAACATTACTCACCCCTAGTTCCAGATAACTGATGAATAAATTAAACGGTACTAACCCCGATACCAATCCTTGTGGGACCCCACTGCATATTTCTGTCCACTGTGAGAACTAGCCATTTATTCCTACTCTTTGCTTCCTGTCTTTTAAACAATTTTTAATCCATACGATAACTCATCCTCTTATCCCATGACTGCTAAGTTTATGCAGGAGTCTTTGGTGAGGTACCTTGTCAAAAGCCTTTGAAAGTAAGTATATAATGCCTACTGGGTCACCAGTGTCTACATGCTTGTTTGCTTTCTCAAAGAATTCCAAAAGATTAATGAGGCAGAACTGCACTTTGCAGAAGCCATGCTGGTTTTCCCTCAGCAGACTTTGTTCTCCATGTGCCTAATCATTCTGTCTTTCATTACAGTTTCTACTAATTTGCCTGGGATAGATGTTAAGCTCACTTGTCTGTAATTTCCTGGTCCCCCTCTGGATCCCTTTTAAACAACTGATATAAATTTTGTTACTCTCCAGTCTTCTGGTACAGTGGCTGAATTTAGTAATAGGTTACATATATGAGTTAGTAGTTCAACTATCTCCTGTTTGAGTTCACTAAGAACTTATGGGCATATGCCATCAGGACCTGGAGACATAACTGTTTTTAATTTCCTCATTAAGTCTAGAACTTCATCTCTAGTCACTTCAGTTTGGCTCAGTTCTTCTGACTCCTTTCCTGAAAATTGTAACTGTGGAGTGGTACATGCTCCACATTTCCCACAGTGAATGAAGAAGCAAATATATATATTCTCTGCCATCTCTCTATTTTCCTTTAGCAATTCCTTTATTCCTTTGTCATCCAAAAGCTTCACTGCTTCTCTGGATGATTTCCTACTCTGGATATATTTTAAAATAATAATGTTTTGATGCTTTCAGCAACCTGCTCCTCAAAACCTCTTTTTGCATGCCTAATTATTGACTTACATTTCTTTTGCCAGTGCCTGTGGTCCCTCCTGTTCAATTCACTGGGGGCAGACCTTCTACTTTTTAAAATAAGCCTCTTTACTTTTTAAAGCTTCCTTGACTTGTGCTGTTAACCACACAGGCCTTCTTTTAAACTTGGCACTGGAAGTGACTTTCCTAACCTGTGGAATGCATTCTATCTGGGTGTGTTTTTAAACAGCTTTAGTGTGGTTTTAAATAGCTTCCAAGCATCTTCTAGGACAGGAGTGTCAAACACATGGCCCAGGGGCTGAATCAGGTTTCTGGAGGGCTCCTATCTTGCCCCCGAGAAATTGGTTGTCATCTGCTTCCTTCTCCCTCTCTCTTGCTTCCTTCTGTATAACAGCTTGCTTTGCAAGGCTTGCTTGATCACACAGGAGCTACAGAGCAAAACCTCTATTATCTCTATTGGCTGAGGCGTCTCCCCTGAGGAGGAAGGGGGGAAGGCAGAGCTTTTTCTTTCAGGCTCTTTCAATTGCACAACAGAGCTATTGAGCCAAGCCTCTCTTCCTTCCCCCTCCTGGTCTCCTGGGGAAGGAAGGAAGGAGCCAGAGCTTGCTTTGCCCAGTTCTCTGGATCCCATGGGAGATATACAAAGAAAGCACCTTTAGTTCCAACAAGTTTTAATGTTTTAAATATGTTTTAAGGGTTTTTTAAAAAATTATTGTGTTTGTCTGTGTGAAGTTTATATCTTTGCTGCCTAATCTTAAATAGGTAAACACATGACCTGGCCTGACATGGCCTGGCCCAACAAGGTCTAATTTATATCAGATCCAACCCTCATAACAAATGAGTTTGACACCCCTGCTCTAAGGATATGACTCTCTTGTGTTTCCCTTTCAACTTCCTTTTAACTATTCCCCTCATTTTTGTAAGTTCTCTCTTTTGAAATCAAATGTTAGTTTTGTCTGTCTCAGTTTGGATGGGGAATTTAACTATGAGACAAGAGCAGCAAAAGAGGTATACAGGTAGGATCTTATACACCTATGTATTCAGGGGTAAGTTTCAAGGGGAAATTCTCTCAAAAGAATCAAGACCAAAGTAAAAGAAAATGGTTTTTATTGAAATATTAAATTGAATAAATGTGAAAGCATGCACATAGATAAATCAGTTCAATTACATCCATACTAGCAAGACTATAGGTCAATGGAGGAGGATTAAAGACATACAGGAAGCATAGGGATTATAATTACTGATCTGGATGTGCAGAAGTCCTTGAGGAAAGATCACAAACAACCAATGCATTGTGACCTGGGAACCCAAACAGCAAAATTGGGGGTGAAAATTGTGGGGGAATAACACACAGAACCATGGCATGAGCACAGGGGCAGCCTGATGCCCCATGGCGCCCTAGGCTGACTCGCTGCCCGGTGCCCCCCATGGCTCCATGCCCCCCCTCCCCACTCCATGTCAATTTCAATGCCGGAACCGGCTTAGCGCTACATTCTGGCTATCTAAAGCCCCCCTCCCCCATTGATCGATCGACAGGTAAAACTGTGCCACGGGGCCACGTTCACAGTTTGTCAGGACCACCATTTTGAAAGGGTGGCCCTGCTGCTGCTGACTTCTCTCCCATCCAGGAAGTGGGGAGGGGAGGAGTCAGTGACAGCGAGGCCACCCTTTCAGGAAGCTGGTCCTGACAAACTGTGAGCACAGCCCTGCGGCACTGTTTTACCCATCAATGGAACGATCGTCAGAGGGGGGGTGGGCTTTAGATAGCTGGAATGCAGCACTAGAGCTGGTTGCAGCATTGAAACTGACATGGGGTGGGTAAGGGAGGGAGGAGGAGGTGCGGGGGGGGGGCAAACTAGGTGTTTGCCTAGCGGGGAGGGAGAAGGCCAAATTTGCCACCCTCACCCTGCTGGCACCCTAGGCAAACGGCTAGTTTGCTAGTGGAGGAGCTGGCCCTGCATGGGCAGCCCC
Organism: Heteronotia binoei; assembly: GCF_032191835.1. Lineage (NCBI taxonomy): Eukaryota > Metazoa > Chordata > Lepidosauria > Squamata > Gekkonidae > Heteronotia > Heteronotia binoei. Next base: position 70,138,277 of record NC_083226.1, read on the forward strand.
TTCTACATGTTTGAAGACAGAGTTCTAGGGTGCAGGTGTGAATGGTTTGAACAAAGGATAAGAATCTTCTCATCTTTGATCATGAGATTCCCAATATCTTTTCAGAGTGTGTGATCACACCCTGATTGGGATTTATCCTGTGTGTATTGGCTAGATGGCTAATACCATCTGATTGGTACTTCAAAAGGTAACATGTTTTAATTTGACGATCCTGGGATGAGAATCATAAATCTGTCTACCAGAGAAGACGACCAGGTATGTTTACATTACAAAAGGATGAGAGACCAATAAGAGATAAGCGACAAAGCCAAATGGTGTTACAATAGGATATTGTCAGAGGAGATTTACACTTCAGAAAGGAAGCAGAAACTGGGGCTAAATCCAGACTCACAGTTTAAGCCAGCACAGAGATGGGACCCTGGTGGATAAAAAAGCATGTCCAAATGCACACATCTGCCTGCTGTCCCTCTCCTATATTCACCCTGGCCATAGGTATCCCAGTCGCACCTCAAAAAGAGGTGCCTTTCTCAGCCATCTGAATGCCTGAGAAGCACCTGGGGAAAGGCAGTAAGATGCATGAGTGCTGTGGAAGCTCCTCTGAGGCACCTGTGGCCCATTCCTGTTCTAATAGTAGGCTGCACACCATCTGGACGCCCCAGAGCACTTTTGTTTGTGCCAGCTTACTTCTAGGTTGGCATACTGCTGCCCCGAGTCAGCAGTCTGGACCCTGCCTGGGACTTAGTTTAATACTTAACAAGGCAAATGGGGAAGAACGCATCATCTGACACATAGACCAGGCTGGAGTTCTGTTTTCCATTGCCTTTCAGGCCTCATATTTTTAGGCTACCTTATATCTGCGCTCACATATTTATAAGAGGTGCATTAGTTTTTGGTATATGGAGGTGTTCTGACATTTTAAAAGTTTTATTAGTTTCAGAAAAGTAGGGGTAGGGAATAGAAAGAATAGAAAGCAAAATACATATAAATCTTATTCTGCATAAAAATACTTTCAAAGAATACAAGCCTACATCTGCAATACTTTCTTAAAATACATAAGTTGTCACATATTATTATCTCTAAACTAAACATCATCAGCATTTTAATATTTTTGTTATGATATCTATTAATTTTGACAATTCCAGTAAAGGCAATCTTGTAGTACAAAATACAGGAAAAAAGGAGATATAAGTTCACACCAGAGAATCTTAAGAGTCTTGACATTTCAGAGAGTTCTGAAAGAGAGCAGAGAAGCTCTGAGATAGAGCAGAGAATAACTGATATAAGGGTGAGCAGCTGGGGAAGTTTCTGAGAATTTCTGAGTTTGTGTGACTGCTGAAAATTCTGAGTTTGTGGTTGCTGGGGAACTGCTGTTTGTTTGGTTGAGTGGGCTGAAGGTGAAAGTGATTGAAGGTGATTGTTGCTGATTGATTAGGAGTGGCTGTGTTCCCTAACCTCTTTGCATTGTTAAGCTGTGCCTTGCCAGAGAGATAAAGGGCTCTTGGCCTGTGGCTCTTAGCCTGGGGGCTCTGTAAGGACCAGCAACCCAGATCCCTAATTTCCTTGTGCTCCCAATAAGGTAAGTTGACCCTCCAGAAGGGGAGCCACATAAACAAACAGGATTTAAAAGGGGACTGTATGTATATATATATATATATATATATATATATATATATATATATATATATATATATATATATATATATATATATATATATATATATATATATATATATATATATATATATATATATATATATATATATATATATATATATATATATATATATATATATATATATATATATGTTTTTAAAAACAGCTATCATGAAGGTAGAAAGCCAGCAGGGGGGTGGGGGCTTTCCAGTGTTTTGCACTGAGTGTCACATGTATGACTATCTGCCCACAGGACAGAAGTCTTGGGTGTGTGCTCGATGCAAGGAGCTCCTGGTCCTCAGAGAACAAATTCGTACCCTTGAGGCCGAGGTGGCTGACCTGGAGAAGCAAAGACAGTCAATTAGGCACACAGGGAAGACTCTCGGGGACGTATTAGATGAGCCCCGCTCTGAACATGGCGGCCTCGTTGCTGCCAGGGAGCATGAGGGTCAAGAGGGAGCAGGGCACCGGGCTGAAGATAAGGGGAATGTGCACTCAGGACCTCTTCTTCAGTTGGTGAGCGGGTATCCTTTCATGCCAAGGAACCATCCCTGGGCAGGGAGGGGGGGGGGTCTTGGTCACTGGTGATTCGATCCTTAGGCAAGTAGACAGCTGGGTGGCAAAATAATGTACTGACTCTATGGTTACTTGCCTGCCTGGAGCGAAGGTAGAGGACATTACGTGTGTAGTAGATAGGCTGACAGACAGTGCTGGGGAGGAGCCAGTGGTCGTGGTGCTTGTTGGCACCAACGATGTGGGAAAATGCAGTCGTGAGGTCCTGGAGGAAAAATTTAGGCTGCTAGGTGTCAAGTCGGCTGAATTCAATAACGAGTCTCTTGATGAAATAGAGTAACAAGTTTATTGTAAACAGAACTAGAGACCATGGCGGAGATTGAAGGACTGAAATACATAGGCACTAAACCAGCATTTAAGGTATGGATTAAAGGAATTCCTACGGTGGGGGTAATCTATGCAACACATTTTCGCACTAGGATGCTACTCCCTTCATTCCCAGGCCGAAGCCTTGACGCCCCATCCTCCCCCGGAGAACAAAGCTGGGAAGGCGCCACTATCTTATTCACATGTTAGCATTTCAAAGCAGACTACACAACAAAGGCCTCTCTAGTGAGGGGGCAGGAAAGTGAGCTAGCAGCAATCGGTGTACACTGTAAAGTACCCAGACTCCTTCACTTCAGAACCAAACTTAATACAGGCATTGAGTAACTCATAGCAGACTTGACATACTGCCCCCCCTAGGCCCCCCCCCCCTGCCGGGCGGCCTTGCGAGGAGGGCGGTTCACATTTATGGCTCAGCAACTCGGGCCCCGAGAGGCTCCGGCACTCCCCCTTCGAGGGGAGGGTTGGTGAATCTTGTGAGTGCCACTTGGACGGCTCCGGAGATCGGCGCAGTAAGCTGCAATGAAAAACAGGGTGGACTTTACCAAGAGCAGGGGGGAGGTCTAGCTCTATTGTCACCGGGTTGATCACCCGCTTGATCTTAAATGGCCCTAGGAACTTAAAAGCCAACTTCCTAGACGGTTGTGCCAGAGGCAGGTTTTTTGTTGACAGAAATACAGAATCCCCCACCTTCAGGTCCCAGACTGGCACATGGCTTTTATCATACTGTCTTTTATACGCCTCTTTGGCCAGCTTCAGGTTTTCTTGTATGGCTGGCCAACATTGGCTGGGACCTTGCCACCATTGCTCGAAACTTGAGCCCGTCAATCCCTCCCCCCCTGGCAACATGGGGATCGGCTTCCCCTCATACCCAAACACTGTTGCAAAGGGAGATGCTTTGGTGGAACTGTGAGCGCTGTTGTTGTAAGCGTATTCTGCGAAGGGGAGAAGGTCTACCCAGTCTGACTGGCGTAGGCTTACAAAGCACCGTAGGTACTGCTCTAGCACCCCGTTCACTCTCTCAGTCTGTCCGTCCGTCTGGGGGTGATAGGCAGAGCTTAGCCCCTGTTCCATCCCTAATAATTTACAAAACTCCCGCCAGAAGGTGGCAACGAACTGAGGTCCCCTGTCACTTATGACCTTGTCAGGGATGGAGTGATGTTTGGCCACGTGGTCGAAAAATAAAGCTGCTAGTTTCTTGGCTGTGGGTAACTGGCTGCAGGGGATGAAGTGGGCTTGTTTTGAAAACGTGTCCACTACCACCAGTATGACTGTTTTTCCCCGGGAGGATGGCAGCTCGACTATGAAGTCCATGGACACCACGGCCCATGGTCGTTTCGCTGTTTCTAACGGCTGTAGGAGCCCCGGGGGTTCCCCCCCCCTCTTTTTTGCCATCACACACACCGGGCAACCAGCCACAAAGTCCGACACATCCTTCTTTAGAGACGGCCACCAGAACTGCCGGTGCACTAAGTGCAAGGTTTTGACATAGCCGAAGTGCCCAGCCAGCTTGGAGCAGTGACACAGTTGGAGAATTTCTTTCCTTAAGGTTTCCGGGATGTACAGTTTCTCTCCCTTGTACCAAAGACCGTCTTTTCTTTTCTGCAACCCCTCTGGCCGCCCACCTCCCTCCCGTTCGGCCTCTAGGGCGATTCGTTCTTTGCTTAGCCCACTCAATTCCTTTTTCCTCTGCGAGCGGGTAGTGACCATAGCCGCCACTTGCGTGGGGGGGATCAGGGAGTCTACCACCTCCTCCCTCTGGCTCTCATGTTGTGGGAGCCTGGACAGGGCGTCCGCTAGAAAATTGCGGGTCCCCGGGATGTGCTTCAGGGTGAAGTCGAATTTGGAGAAGAAGCCCGCCCACCTGATTTGTTTTTCACTCAATTTTCTTTTCCCTGTTAGGGCCTCTAAATTTTTGTGGTCCGTCCATATCTCAAAGGGCACCCTGGCTCCCTCCAACCAGGACCTCCAAGTTTTCAGTGCAAACATGACAGCGAAAGCCTCTTTGTCCCACACCAACCAGTTCCTCTGCTCCTCCGAGAACTTTCGCGAAATGTAAGCGCAGGGTCTCAGCTTCCCCTCCTCGTCCCTCTGCATGAGAATGGCTCCTACGGCGACATCAGAGGCGTCGCATTGGACCACGAAGCCCTTCCGCTCATCTGGGTGGCTTAAGACCGGCTCGCTTGTGAACAGTTGTTTAAGCCGGTCGAAAGCCGCCTGACAAGTTGGTGTCCAATTCAGCCTGGCCCCTGGCCGCTTTGCCTCTTCCCCCCTCCCCTTCGTCTTCAGGAGGTCTGTTAGGGGCAGAGCGATTTGGGCGAAGCCCTCAATGAATCCCCTATAGAAATTGGAGAATCTGAGGAAACTTTAGAGCTGTCTACGTGTCCTCGGGGGGGCCCACTCTAAAACTGCCTGAACTTTGGCTGGATCCATGGCCAGCCCGTCCCCAGACACCCGGAAGCCCAAATAGTCTAGTTCCGTGCGGTGGAACTCGCATTTGGACAACTTGGCGTAGAGCTGGTGCTTCAACAGGGTGGCCAACACTTCCCTCACTAGTTTCACATGGGACTGTTCATCTTGAGAATAAATAATGATGTCATCAAGGTACACCACCACCCCCTTGTACAGAAATTTCCGCAATACATCATTTATGAAATTCATGAACACCCCAGGTGCCCCTTGCAATCCAAACGGCATGACCAAGTATTCAAATTGTCCCATCGGTGTGTTGAACGCCGTCTTCCACTCATCCCCCTCTTTGATGCGCACTCGGAAGTACGCGTCCCGCAGGTCAAGCTTTGTGAAAATTTCCCCCCCCCGCCACCGTGCTTAGCAAGTCTTTGATGAGGGGGATGGGGTAGGCGTTTGACATGGAAATCGCGTTAATCCCACGAAAGTCAGTGCAAAGCCTAAGACTGTTGTCCTTTTTCTTCCTAAACAACACGGGGGCCGCGTGGGGGGCCGTCGCGGGTCTGATGAACCCCCTTTTCAAGTTCAAGTCTAGAAATTTACGCAACTCCTTCTTCTCAGCCCACCCCATTTGGTAGAGTTTGGCCCTGGGAAGGCTTTCCCCGGGGATCAGTTCTATCGCACAGTCTGTGCTCCTGTGGGGGGGTAGCTGGTTGGCCTCCCGCTCACTAAAAACTTCCATTAGGTCGCGGTAGGCGTCCGGGACATGGTGCACCTCCTCCACCAGGATGCACGCCCTCTCCCGAGCGGCTGGCGCTCGTGGCCCCCATGCCGCTTGCCAAAGGTGCTGGCTGCAACTTGGGTCAGGAAATCTGATGGTCTGGGCTCTCCAGCGGATGAGGGGCTCGTGCTTCTCCAACCACCCCACTCCCAGGACCACGGGGTAGCCGCAGGCGGGCGCGATCACAAACGTCTCTGAGTCCCAGTGGTCCTCAATCCCCAGGGGGCACGGCTCAGTCTCTTGCGTGCAGGGTTCCCCCCCCCCATTACTGACTCATCCATCTGTTCAAAGTGCATGGGGTGGGGCAGTTGTAAGCGTTCCAACCCCAGAGCCTCCACCACCTTGGGGGAAATCAGCTCTCTATTACAGCCCGAGTCTATGAGGGCCCGGATCTGTAGGAACCTTTTTAGCTTTGGGTTCAACAATTTGACCACTATGAAGTACAACCTTCCCGTGGGTCTCACCGTTAGCGGTGCCTCCTCCCGGTCGACCTGCTGGTTGGCACCGTTCAAAGCAGGTCGGCGTCGTTTCCCGCCGGCTCCTCTTCCCACGCCAGCTCGGCCAGCTCCTCGGACAGACGCACCTCCTCCTCTTGCAGGTCCTCTTGCACCAGGAGCGCGCTGCCCTTCGCCGCATCCTTAGGGCGGCCGGTGGTCTTCTTGGGGCCGGGGGTGCCCGGGCGGGTGGCTCCCTGCGGTGGGGCAGCCCCGGTGGCTGGTTGGGGGCAGCTGGAGGCCAGATGGTTGGGGTCCCCGCACCGGAAACAACGTCGGGGCCCCCCCGGAGCAGCCACCGCCGGCTTCTTGACTTTAGGTGGCTCAGCCTTCCCGGGGGCTGCTTTCGGCGTTCCCCTGCCGGCGGCTAGTGCTTGGCGCAGCATTGCCACTCGTTTCAGGTTGGTCTCCACCTCCCCCGCCAGCTGAATCCACCCCACCAGGGTATCGGGGCTGGCTTGCGTGAGCGCCCTATCCAGGATGCTCGGGTTCAGCCCATTGGTGAAGTGCTCGATCTTCATCACCTCGTTCCAATTCCGAGCCCGGGCGGCGTTGGCCTGGAAGTCGGCCGCGTACTTTCGGATGGATCGGGCCCCTTGCTTCATGTTCCGCAGCGCCGCCAGCGCTCGGGTTTCTTGCAGGGGGTCCTCGTACTGGGTCAGTAGAGCTTGCACGAAGGTGTTTACGAAGTGGAGGACCGGGCTGTTAGTTTCGCATAGGCTCACATTTTATTTTAACCAAATCATGCTTGTCATGTCTGTGAGCCGCCCTGAGCCCGCCTTCTGGCGGGGGAGGGCGGGATATAAAAATAAAATTTGCTTTGCTTTGCTTTGCTTACATACCACTTCTTTGCTGCGTCCCGCAGCTTCGACCCGAGGTAGTCCACGCGGCTCACCTCATCGGGGAATAGGTCCCCCCAGTAGTACATGTAGCTGTTCGCCTGGATCGCGAAGTAGTTCACTTCCTCCGGGTCTCCGTCAAACGTGGCGTCCAGCTCCCGGCCTCCCCCCAGGTCTCTTTGTCTGACCGGGGCAGGAGGGGGCGCCGCTGGGGCTTGCGGGGCCGCTCCGGGTGGAGGGGCGGCAGGGCCCGGGTGAGCCGGGGGTCCCCGTGGACCCGCCGGGGCTGGCTGCTGCTGGCGAGCCCCGGTCACCCCCAGCGCTCTGCCCAGCTGCGCGGTCAGGGTCTTCATCTGGTCCTTGAGGTCTCTCACCGCCCCGTCGATCTCCCGGCGGACCATCGCCCGAAACGTTTCGTAATCCTCATCGGCCTGGTCCTTGGGTCTCGCCCCTCCGTCATCCGCTCCGCACTCGGCCCCTTCGCCTCCACTCCCGGGGTCTTGAGTCAGCGCAGCTCCAGCACCTCCACCAGCGCCTTCGCTCGTCTCGCCCGGGTTGGCGGCGGCGGCCTCGGCCAGTTGGACCCGCTTGGTGTGGCGGGTCATGATCGCCTCCCGTCGGACTGGGGCTTGATCCATCAGCGTGGTGGAGGTCCTTGGCTGGTATTGCCATGGGGTCACCACCAGCTGAAACTGGGGAGGGGAGGCTGCGGTCCTTCTGGCAGTATGGATGTGCCAGGGTGTCTCGGCCCCCTCCACTCTGGTTGGGAGTTCTCCATTCTCTGGAGACTGTTCGGACATCGCCTTTTCAGTTGCCGGAAAGGTTGAACTCCAGGATAGGGGAGTCCTTCAAAATGTCAAGTCGGCTGAATTCAATAATGAAATAGAGTAACAAGTTTATTGTAAACAGAACTAGAGACCATGGCGGAGATTGAAGGACTGAAATACATAGGCACTAAACCAGCATTTAAGGTATGGATTAAAGGAATTCCTACAGTGGGGGTAATCTATGCAACACATTTTCGCACTAGGATGCTACTCCCTTCATTCCCAGGCCGAAGCCTTGACGCCCCATCCTCCCCCGGAGAACAAAGCTGGGAAGGCGCCACTATCTTATTCACATGTTAGCATTTCAAAGCAGACTACACAACAAAGGCCTCTCTAGTGAGGGGGCAGGAAGGTGAGCTAGCAGCAATCGGTGTACACTGTAAAGTACCCAGACTCCTTCACTTCAGAACCAAACTTAATACAGGTATTGAGTAACTCATAGCAGACTTGACACTAGGCGGGAGACTTAAGGCCAGGATCTCCAAGTTAGCCTTCTCAGAAGTGCTACCTGTTCCATGTGCAGGGCAGGAGAGACAGGTACAAATTAGAAGTCTCATTGTGTGGATGTGACGATGGTGTAGGGAGGAAGGATTTAAGTTTAAAGAAGAGCAAGCAAGATTTCTTCCCAGGAGGCAAATTAGAGATAATATCAGAACGGTTATAGACATTATTGAATATTATTTTTTGCAGAAGCAGAGAAAGCATCTGATAATGTGCATTGGGATTTTATGTTTGCAGTGATGGAGAAATTGAGATTGGGAGAAGATTTTGTAAGAATGGTGAAGGCGATATATACTGAACAACAAGCAAGACTCTGTATAAATGCAGATTTGACAGAAAAAAATGAGAATTAGTAAAGGAACAAGACAAGGTTGCCCTCTATCTGTCAAGTCTGCTGTAATGTCTGAGTAGTTTAGGCCCAAACATTGGTTCAGGAAGGGGCTCCTGGGTAAAAAGCCATACTGTATTCATATGCTGCTAGCTCAACCTCTCCTCCCCCCCTCCTTCCCTTTGTTATGTAGCACAGCTTGGTAACGAGTACATGGGAATAAGATTGTGAAGCCTTCTCAGAGATAACGAGCGCTAAGGAAGCGCCCAAGGCCAACCAAGGCCTGAGAACGATAAAAGTAACAATGATGTGTGAATGTACCTTGCATAGTGTGCCCCCCCTCAGGAATGCTTTTGATTTGTACCTTAAAAGTTTGCCCTTTGTGTATGCTCACCAGTCTCGCAATCTTTCGTCTATAGCTCTGCAACATGTTACAATAAACTAGAAACTTCTTATCAAGAGAGTCTCGTTATTGAAACATCAGACTTGACACTATCTCCATTGATATTTATAATGACTTTAGAGGTATTGCTTATGCAAATCCAAGAAGATAAAGAGATAGAGGGACTGAAACTGAAAGGTTTTTCTTATAAATACAGAGCGTTTGCAGATGATGTAATGTTTATAAATGAAAATCCCACTCATGTGATACCATTGTTGCTATGTAAGATACAAGAATATGGAGAACCGGCAGGCTTTTATATAAATAAGGAGAAATCAAAAATTCTGTGTAAAAATATGTCAAAGAATAAATAGAAAGAACTATGAAGTTTAACAGAATGTGAAGTGACCCACAAAGTAAAATACTGAGGGGTAGAAATTACAACAAAAAATATTGAGTTGTACAAAAACAATTATGAGAAACTTTGGCAAAAAATTGGAGACATTAAAATGGAATAAGTTGAAGTTGTCTATACTAGGCAGAATTTCTGCAATTAAAATGAATGTTTTACCAAGAATTATGTTCTTGTTTCAAACAATTCCAATAGTGAAGGACAATAAACAATTTAATAAATGGCAAAGGAAACTTTCAGAATTTGTATGGGCTGGAAAGAAACCAAGAATTAAAATGAAAATTCTGACTGATGCAAAAGAAAAGGGAGGCTTCCAACTGCCGGATTTAAAGTTGTACCATGATGCAGTTTGTTTGGTGTGGATCAAGGAATGGATGACATTACTAAATAGAAAATTATTAGCATTAGAAGGTCATGGCAATGTTTTTGGTTGGCATGCTTATTTGTATTATGGGAAAAGTAAGATGGACGGCTTCTTCTTACATCATTATATAAGAAGTAATTTGTTAAATACCTGGTTGAAATATAAAAGATATGGGGATGAGAGGAAACCGCTTTGAATTGTGCCAACAGAAGTAATAAAGTTACATTCAGATATTAATGAAGAGAAATGGTTATCATACAAACAAATGTTAAAATACATGAAGGTAAGGTGGAATTAAAATTGTCAGAAGAATTAGAATATAAGTATAATTGGTTTCAATTACAACAAATTAAGAGTTTGCTTGAACAGAATATTAAAAATGATGGAGTAAGACAAGAACAAACAGACCTGGAGAGAATGCTGTTTGGTGATAATGAAAAATTGATCTCAAGAATTTACAAATTATTATTGAAATGGTCTACAGAAGATGAAGTAGTGAAATCTCAAATGATAAAATGGGCGATAAATATAAATAAATAAATACAGATGGAACAATGGGAGTATCTATGGAAAACTCTATGAAGATATCAACATGTAATAATATTAAAGAAAACTGTTTTAAAATGCTATATAGGTGGTATATGACACCTAAGAAACCATCAAAAATGAATAATCAGGTGTCGGATAGATGTTGGAAATGTATAAAACATGAAGGTTCTTTCTACTATATGTGGTGGACTTGTGAAAAGGCAAAGTAATTTTGGCAAATGATTCAGCAAGAGATTTCAAGAATTTTGGGTTACAACATTAAGAAGGCACCAGACATCTTTTTGTTGGGATTACAAATGGAAAAATTTCCGAAACAAGATAGAACAATAATTTGGTACATGCTTTCAGCGGCAATTACATTATATGCGCAGATGTGGAAGCAAGACAAAATACCAGAAAAGTGGGACTGGATTGTAAAAGTTATGCATTGGAGTGAAATGGACGAGCTTACACGAATCTTAAAAGAAGATGATTTAGAGAAGTTTAAAAATGAGTGGGGAAAATTTCAAAAATATGTTGAAAAACAATGGAAAGTTAAAGGATATCTGAAATTTTTAACAATAGTTGAACGTCAGGGGAATAACAAATGGATTACAGTTAAAAAATGAGACTATGTGAATTTATCTTTTTTTCAACTTATTTTGATAAGGATTACAGTTAAAAAATGAGACTATGGGAATATATTATCTCTTCAATGTTATTTTTATGATAAGGACTAAAGGATCATACTGAAGATGGATTATAATTATAGTATATGGTTTTTTCCTTATTTTTATTATATTTTGGATATAAGACTTTTTATGAAGATTCTTAATTGGATAAAATTACCTTTTATTTTTTAATATTTTAATTAAGATGCACCATCAGAGGTCATGAAAAGGGGGGGAGGGAGGAGAAAAATGTAATGTATTGGTACTAAGTTTTTAATAATAGATGAGTATTATTACAATATATTGCAGAATAATAAAAATGTTTTTTTTTTAAAAATGTAATCTTTCATTGAAATCTGCCTATGTTCCTGAGGAATGGAAGGTAGCAAATGTCACCCCCATCTTTAAAAAGGGATCCACAGGAGATCCGGAAAATTACAGGCCAGTCAGTCTGACTTCAATACTGGGAAATTTGGTAGAAACCATTATCAAGGACAGAATTAGTAGGCACATTGATGAACATGGGTTATTGAGGAAGACTCAGCATGGGTTCTGTAAGGGAAGATCTTGCCTCACTAATCTGTTACATTTCCTTGAGGGGGTGAACAAACATGTGGACAAAGGAGACCCGATAGATATTGTTTACCTTGACTTCCAGAAAGTTTTTGATAAAGTTCCTCATCAAAGGCTCCTTAGTAAGCTCGAGAGTCATGGAGTAAAAGGACAGGTCCTCTTGTGGATCAAAAACTGGCTAATTAATAGGAAGCAGAGAGTGAGTATAAATGGGCAGTCTTCACAGTGGAGGATGGTAAGCAGTGGAGTGCTGCAGGGCTCAGTACTAGGTCCCATGCTCTTTAACTTGTTCATAAATGATTTGGAGTTGAGAGTAAGCAGTGAAGTGTCCAGGTTTGCAGATGACACTAAATTGTTCAGGGTGGTGAGAACCAGAGAGGATTGTAAGGAACTCCAAAGGGATCTGTTGAGGCTGGGTGAGTGGGTGTCAACGTGGCAGATGAGGTTCAATGTGGCCAAGTGCAAAGTAATGCACATTGGAGCCAAGAATCCCAGCTACAAACACAAGTTGATGGGGTGTGAACTGGCAGAGACTGACCAAGAGAGAGATCTTGGGGTCATAGTAGATAACTCACTGAAAATGTCAAGACAGTGTGCGATTGCAATAAAAAAGGCCAATGCCATGCTGGGAATTATTAGGAAGGGAATTGAAAACAGATCAGCCGGTATTATAATGCCCCTGTATAAATCAATGGTGCGGTCTCATTGGAATACTGTGTGCAATTCTTGTCACCGCACTTCAAAAAAGATATTATAGCATTGGAAAAAGTACAGCAAAGGGCAACTAGAATTATTAAAGGCTTGGAACACTTTTCCTATGAAGAAAAATTAAAACGCTTGGGGCTCTTTAGCTTGGAGAAACGTCGACTGCGGGGTGACATGATAGAGGTTTACAAAATAATGCATGGGATGGAGAAAGTAGAGAAAGAAGTACTTTTCTCGCTTTCTCACAATACAAGAACTCCTGGGCATTCAATGAAATTGCTGAGCAGTCAGGTTAAAACAGATAAAAGGAAGTACTTCTTCACCCAAAGGGTGATTAACATGTGGAATTCACTGCCACAGGAGGTGGCGGTGGCTATAAGCAAAGACAGCTTCAAGAGGGGGTTAGATAAAAATATGAAGCAGAGGTCCATCAGTGGCTATTAGCCACAGTGTGTATATATATATATATATATATATATATATATATATATATATATATATATATATATAAGAACATAAGAACATAAGAGAAGCCATGTTGGATCAGGCCAACGGCCCATCAAGTCCAACACTCTGTGTCACACAGTGGCAAAAAATGTTATATACACACATACACTGTGTATATATATATATACACTGTGTTTCTTCTTTAGATTTCCCAGCCAACAGCTGAGATAGAAAGTCCAGCTCTGCTGTTTCCAGAATTTTTTCCACAAAGTCCATTTTTGTGGGAATTTCCTGAGATTGCCATCTCTGCGCCAAGAGAATCCTGGCTGCTGTGTTAAAATGTGCCAACAAATGTATCACTTTTTTGGAATAGTCCTCAGGAAATATGTTCAATAAAAATAGTTCTGGTTTGAATTGAATCTGTGTCTTCATAACTTCTGTAATATTTCATGCACCATTTTCGAATAACCCTTCACTGTCTCACATGTCCACCACATATGGTAAAAAACCCCAACCTGTTTAGGGCATTTCCGACATTTGTTAGACATATTAGTATAAATCTTACACAATTTCTGTGGAGTCAAGTACCATCTATAAAACATCTTATACAAATTTTCTTTAAAAGTTGCTGACCTAGTTAATTTAACGTTGAGCTTCCACAGTCTCTCCCATTCTTCTAACGTAATATTACCGGTAGGACCATTTTCCCCCCCCATTGGACCATACAATCTTTTACAAATTCGTCTTGTGTCTTCATTTGAAGTAGATATGCATATAATTTGGAGATTAGCTTTTCCTGTGGACCTGTTCTCTATTGAAACCTGTTGCCTTGTCTTTGGCATATCTAGATTCAACTTGCATTCTCAACCACCAGTTCATTTTATATCCATATTTTCCAGCTCTTCTCTGGTTTTCAATTGGTTATTTCTTTCCGAGCAGGTCCTCATACCTATAATTCTGATTTGATTTTAGGAGATGTGAATGAGTAAATGTTTCTACTGGAGAAACCCATCTTGGAATTTTTTGATAAATTCTGGTCTTTAGCCATGACCACATATGGTAGAAGGATTTTCGAAACCAGTGATTCCTAAAATAGGAATGGTCTTCAAGTCTTTGATACCATAAATATGCATGCTACCACATAGTAAGATCATGTCCTTCTAACAACAATTGTCTCTTATCATTCATTAGTATCTAGTCTCTTACCCATAGAAGCACAGAAGCTTTATAATACAATTGCCAGTCTGGAAGGCCCATACCTGCTCTTAATTTAGAGTCTTGCAATGTCTTTAATTTAATTCTAGTTTTTTTGGCGTGCCAAACATATTTGGAGACCATCTTGTTCAGTTCTTGAAAAAATTCACTATTTAAAAATATTGGAATAGTTTGAGACAGGAATAGTAAACTTGGGAGGATATTCAACTTTATTAAGGCTATTCTTCCCATTAAGGATAGGTTCAAGTCATGCCATTTTTCCAAATCTTTTTTAATTTCTTTAAGTAGTTTGTCATAATTATCTGTTTTTAAGTTGCTACACTTATTTGAAATAACAACACCTAGATATTTGATTATTTTTTCATATAAAACCTCTGATTTTGCTGGAAGGATTGAATTTATTCCGTCGACATATTCTTTGTCAAAAATATTGTTTTATGGTAATTAATCTTTAATTCTGCCCAGTAACCAAATTGTTTAATCTTATTTATGAGACAGTCTATTGAATCCATCGGTTGTTCTAGTATAAGGACTAGATCATCTGCAAAGGTTCTGAGTTTATATTGTTCATCTTTTATCACAGCTCCCTTTATACTTGTATCTTCCCTTATTTGATTACCTCTAGAGATAAGATAAAAAGTAGAGGTGACAATGGACAGCCTTGTCTTGTACATTTTTGAATGTTGATTACATCTGTTAGTTCGCCGTTCACTGTCACCCTTGCATTTTGTGAAGAATATATTGCTTCTACTGTTCTCAAGAAATTTTCACCACATTCCATGCCTTTCAGTTGCCGTAGCATAAAGTGCCAACGAACATTATCGAAGGCCTTCTCAGCATCTAAACAAATTAAAGCCAATTGTTTCTCTGGATGAGTTTCATAATATTCCAAGATATTAGATTAGATTAGATAGATTAGATAATTTTATTTATATCCCGCCCTCCCCGCCGGGGCAGGCTCAGGGCGGCTAACAGTAACAGTAACATTCCATTGTATAAAAACAAGGTTACATTCAACATTAAAATTCTAATAGATTTAAAATTAATTACAGTTATAAAAGTGCTAATGCTATTGCTATTTGTTCTTTATTATGATGGCGGTATCATTAGTACTTAATTTTCTACATCATCGAAAGCCAGTCGGAAGAGGAAAGTCTTGCAGGCCCTGCGGAATTGTTCAAGGTCCCGCAGGGCCCGCATTTCCTCTGGAAGTTGGTTCCATAAGCTCGGGGCCACAGAGGAGAAGGCCCGATTGCGGGTGCATTGCAACTTCACCTCTCTTGGTCCGGGGATAGTCAGCAAGTTTTTTCCAGCTGACCTCAGTGCTCTCTGGGGTTCATATAGGGAGAGACGGTCCCTGAGGTAGACAGGTCCTCGACCATATAGGGCTTTAAAGGTAATGACCAGCACTTTGTAACGAACCCGGTATATAACTGGCAGCCAGTGCAGCTCGCGCAGCCCAGGCTGTATGTGCTCCCATTTAGGGAGCCCCAACAGTAGCCTGGCCGCTACTGTTCTGACATTATCTTTCAAATATCTTCTAGGAAGGAACCCTTCTTGATAATAATGTATTATAGACTGTAGAACTTTCTACAAACGTTGTGCCAATATTGCAGCAAAAATTTAATAATCCAAATTTAAGAGGGAAATTGGACTATGGTTTGCAATATTTTTCAAATCTTTATTTTCTTTTGGAATTAAAGATATTGTAGCTTCTTGCCATGAAACTGGCATTTGGCCTTCCTCTTGAATCTTTTCAATGGTAAGAGTAAAGACTTTTCATAAACATTTCAGAATTCTGCAGGTAATCCATCTGGACCCGGAGTTTTACCATTCTTTTGAGATGCCATTGCATCTCCAAGTTCCCTTATTGTTATTGACTCATTTAAAGTTTCTTGTTGTTCTTCTGTAAATTTATTGAGATTATTTTGGTTGATATATTCTTCTAAATCTATTTTATGAACTTGCTTATCTTCATATAATTTTTTATAGAACTGTTCCACAATTTGACATATTTCTTGCTTTTGAGTTTTCTCTTTATTGTTCTCAGCTTTTCAGTGTTGTAATTATTCTTTTGGCCTTTTCTTTTCTCGTCCTATAAGCCAATCACCTTCCAGGCTTGTTGGCATGTGGTTCTCAATACATCAACCAAATCCATTTCTTCTGCTAATTTCCAAAAACTTTTTGTCCTGTTGTTTATCAGAAACTGCATTGAAATCTCCTATTAGGCAATATTCTACATTCTCCAAACTTGATAATTTAAGACGCATATCTTGAAAAATTTTTTTTTGATGATCATGTAGGGCATAGATATTTGCAAGTAATTTTTTTTTATTAGTCACTGTAATTTCCACTAATAGAATTCTTCCATCTTCAGAAGCATACTACAGTTGTGGGTTAAATTTGTCTTTAATACATATTGCCACTCCCCTTTTCTTCTTGTTCTTGTCTATTGCTGTAAATAAATTACCAAGTTATTTATTTTTCAAAAGATGTTGATCTTTAGTTAAAATATGAGTTTCTTGTAAGCAAATTATGCCCATTTCCATTTTTGTCAAATATTTAAAAGTCTTCCTCCTTTTGGCAGGAGAGTTGAGTCCATTCACATTAATAGAACCTATTGAGGCCATTATGGGTTTTGTTTATCACTATCTTTTTTATCTTTTTTGGTCTGCTGTCTTGTCAGATATCTCCATGGTTCATTTGGATTCTCTTCATCAGAACTTTCTTCCTCTTCATCATCATCCTTCTTTTCCTTGCCTTCTTTTTCCTTCACTCTATCCAGAAAATTCTGAGCTTTGAAGATGGAATTTATCTTGTACCTGTTCTCCTGGTAAGTAAAAAGAAGGCCTTCCGGCATTAACCACATGTATGGTATTTCTCTTCCTCTCAGAAAATCTCTTAATGCTTGGTATTCTCTCCTCTTTTGTCTCACTGGCTGAGGTACCTCTCAGAATTTTCACCATATTTCCAGCTATCATCATAGGTTTGTCTCTTGCTTGCTTCAAAATGTCATCTCTGATCCTCTTTCTTGTAAGCTTCAAGTGGACTTTACTGGGTAGTTTGTTTCATCTTGTATAACTTGATGGCATCCATCTAACTTGATCAAACTCTTTTTCCATCCTTTGAGGAGTCTCCTGTAAGATTTCAGCCAGGACTTCACTTAATATTTTCTGCAAGTCTTCAGTTTTCTCTTCTGGTATGTTTTGAAACCTCAACATATAGGCAGCTCTATCTACTTCCAACTGCAAAAGTCTAGAATCATGTATATTCTGTTCTTTTTCCAGTTGTTTCACCTTTTGCATATTATCTGTCACCTGGCCATCTAGTACTTTTAAGGCTTTATTTGTCTCAGCTGTTTGTCTGCTGTTTTCCAAAAGCTCTTGTTTAATCTCTGCCATTTGTTCACCAATATTGTCTACTTTGCTAGTCAGTTGTGCTATAGCAATCAGTAGAGTACTTTGCATTTTTTTCATATCTCCCTGTATAGTCGTAAATTTCTCTAGCCCAGATGGAGTACTTTGCATTTCTTTCATATCTCCCTGCATGGTCGTAAATTTCCCTGGTCCAGGTGAAGCATTAGGTGAAGGAAATGGTGACTTTCCTTCTCAGTTTTCTTTTTTTCTTTTTGACTGTTTCTTTACCAATCGCAGCTTTATTTTCCATTCTTATTAGAATAAGTACACTCACAGTCACCAAGTCTAAATGATGCCTCTTCAGAGTTTGTTTTGGAACTCTATGTTCCTGTTTATAACAGATAAACTAATCTCCACCAAGCAGTGCCCTTATTATAAAGTATTTTTTTAAAAAACAACCTTCTAGCCTCTATCAATAATTTGTTGTAGCCGAAACGATGATAAGAATTATAATAAACAAAACTTTTTAGCCAACCATACTATTGTCAATAGGCAAAACAATTCAGTTCACTGCAACAACAACAATTCACTATAACGAGTCCTCTAGCAATGCTGATTCAGTAGAAATCCAAATCACCACAACATCTTTCAAATAATTTCAAATTTCAGAAACTTCAAGGTGTAAATTTGTAATCCAGGTCTGAATGCCCTATTTGTAATCCAAGAGTGAGATCCAGAATTAAAAATTAAACCAATATTCCAAACTAGAGAAAAGGAAATCAGGCACTCCCAAAAGAAAAGATAAAAAATACTAGAAAATAGGAAAAAGTTCCCCTATTTGGTGATACAAAAAGGAATAAAGAATGAAGTGTGCATAAAAAAAAGGAATCCCAAGCTAAAAAATATTTAAACCATGTCAAAAAATATTCCAGCCACAGATAAAAAGAAGGCAAAGAAAAAATAAAAACAAGTTTAAAAGGTTATATCCACATCATCCAACAAGAATAGATAAAAATCCACTTTGGAAATTTGTTGAAGTATTCTTCTTATAGCCAGAGATCCTGCTATGTCTTATAAATCAACATCAAGTACCCACCAGCCTTTAAAAGTTAGTTAGAACTCTTATAAATTCATTCAGAGCACTTCAATTTAAGCTTCAGAGTATTTTTAAGCCAGCTGTCTTTCACATCCATATACACTTGCAAGCAAGCATCTTTCCCAAAATCCAAAACATTTTTCTCCCCTAAAGGGGGTTTAAAGCAGATCAGTTAAGTTCAGCCATCAAGTCTCTTATATAACTAAAGATTAGTGTGGTCTCCTCATGCAGGTATTTTCAATATTACCAGGTTAGGCAGAAACTTGCAAGTCTTGAAAAAGAATGAGGGAGAGTCCCCCCCCCCTTCTCAGTCTTTTGCTCCACTTGAAAGCTGCTTCAGTCCTGGTTCTCCTTTTTCCTGCTTGTCAGAGATATTGCCATTCAAAAGATAGTACAGGAAAAACACAATAGTAGGAGAATTGATGTCACTTATCTTGATATTAGAAGATTTTAAGGTCCAAAGTGTAGAGTGCAGAAGGAAAGAGAAAGAAGCCGGTGACTGACCCTCTTGCCATTTAAAAATGGCAATCGGAGCGATGAGGCTAGAAGCAAGTGGGATCGGGGAGCAGCCACCTCCGCTGACACCCCTATTCTACCGTTCAAGCCCCCTGCCTTCTGGGACCCTTCATGAGCCCCAGAGTCAGTTGTCCTTCGGGGGCAACCCCTCTACGAACCAATTTAGAAGCAGCTCTGGACGCATCGGACTGAGCCGCTTCTAGCTGCGTGTCACTGAAACTGGAAGTCAACTCTGATTTGGTTTTAAAAGATTTGGATGAGTAAATGCTTCCACTGGAGAGATCCATCTTGGAATTTTTTGATAAATTCTCATTTTTAACTATGACCACGTATGATACAAGGATTCCGAAACCAATGATTCTTAAAATAGGAATGGCCTTCAAGTCTTTGATACCATAGATACGCCACCCCACAGTGAGATAATGTCCCTCTAACAACAATTGTCTCTTGTCATTCAGTAATATCCAGTCTCTTACCCACAAAATTAAAGAGCTTTGTAATACAACTGCCAGTCTACAAGGCCCATACCTCCTCTTAATTTGTAATCTTGCATTGTCTTTAGTTTAATTCTAGGTGTTTTGCCTTGCCAAACATATTTGGAGACCATCTTATTCAATTCTTGAAAAAATCCACTGTTTAAAAATATTGGAATAGTTTGAAACAAAAATAATAGCCTTGGAGGGATATTCATCTTTATTAAGGCTATTCTTCCCATTAAGGATAAGTTCAAGTCATGCCATTTTTCCAAATCTTTTTTAATTTCTTTAAGTAGTTTATCATAATTGTCTGTTTTTAAATTACTGCACTTATTTGAAATAAGCGCACCTAGGTATTTGATTCTTTTCTCATATAAAACCCCTGATTTTTGCTGAAGAAGCTGCCCTGAGCCTGCTTCAGCGGGGAGGGTGGGCTATAAATGTGAAAAATAAATGAATAAATAAATAAATTGGATTTGTTCCATCGTTATATTCTTTCTCAGAAATTTTGTTTTGTGGTAGTTAATTCTGTCCAGTAACCAAATTGTGTGATCTTGCTTATAAGACAGTCTATTGAATCTATTGGTTGCTCTAGTATAAAAACTAGGTTGTCTGCAAAGGCTCTCAGTTTATATTGTTCACTTTTTATCACTGTTCCCTTAATACTTGTATCTTCCCTTATTTGGTTATTCAGTATCTCTAGAGATAGAATAAAAAATAGTGGTGACAGTGGACATCCTTGTCTTGTACCTTTTTGAATATTAATTGTATCTGTTAGTTCGCTGTACACCGTCACCCTTGCTCTTTGAAAAGAGTATATTGCTTCTACTGCTCTCAGAAAATTTTCTCCACATTCCATACTTTTCAGTTGCTGTACTATAAATTGCCAACAAACATTATCGAAGGCCTTCTCAGCACCCAAGCAAATGAAAGCCAATTGTTTTTCTGTATGAGTTTCATAATTTTCCAAAATATTACAAACTGTTCTAACATTATCTTTCTGGTATCTTTTAGGGAGGAACCCTGCCTGATCATGATGTACTGTAGATTGAAAACTTTCTTCAAACATTGTGCCAATATTGCAGCAAAAATTTTATAATCCACATTTAAAAGGGAGATTGGACGGTAGTTTTTGATATCTTTCAAATCTGCATCTTTTGGAATCAAGGATATTGTAGCTTCTTGCCATGAAACTAGTATTTGGTCTTCAGCTTGAATCTTTTCAATAAGATGCTTAAATGGTAATAATAAAGCCTCCTCATAGGCTTTATAGTATTCAGCAGGCAGTCCATCTGGACCTGGGGCTTTGCCATTCTTTCGGGATGCTGTTACATCTCCAAGTTCTCTTATTGTTATTGGTTCATTTAAGATTTTTTGCTGTTCCTCTGTAAATTTACTAAGATTGTTTTGGTTAATACAGTCTTCTAGATCTATTTTATGAACTTGCTTATCTTCATATAATTTTTTTATAGAACTGTTCCATGATTTGACATATCTCTTGTTTTTGAGCTGTCTCTTTATTATTCTCATCTTTCAGGATTGAAATTATTCTTTTGGCCTTTTCTTTTCTCATCCTATAAGCCAACCATCTTCCAGGCTTGTTGGCATATTCAAAAATTTTTTTGTCTAGCATACCTCAGTTTTATCTCCATTTCCTCCATAAGTAACAAATTCAATTGATGTTGTATTTCTTTCACCTTATTATGGAATTCATGTTTTGTAGGTTGTTTTTTAAGATTCTTTTCAGCTTCTCCAGCTTGTGACATCAGCTTTTGAAAATTTTCAGTTCTTTCTTTCTTTCTTTCTTTCTTTCTTTCTTTCTTTCTTTCTTTCTTTCTTTCTTTCTTTCTTTCTTTCTTTCTTTCTTTCTTTCTTTCTTTCTTTCTTTCTTTCTTTCTTTCTTTCTTTCTTTCTTTCTTTCTTTCTTTCTTTTTCTTGATTCTGTATCTAATTGCAATTCACCTGAAATAAGCTTTAGCAGTGTCCCAGACTTCTTGCATCTTTACATCTTGTGTTATATTCTGTTTCAACCTTAGGTTCATTAAGAATATCTTTATCTTTCAAAATTGAGATATTTAACCTCCATGATCTTCTCATTCGTGTACCTTTGAATTTTATCATTAAGGACTATAGTCAGAAATAACTCTTGTTTGAATTTCTGTCTCAACTAGATTTTTGATTAGACTTGTGGATAGCCAAAACATATTGATTCTTGACCATGTTTGGTGGCTAGAAGAATAGTAGGTGAAATCTTTAGAATGTGGATATCCTATTCTCCATACATCAGCCAAATCCAATTCTTCTGCTAATTTCCAAAAACTTATTGGCAATTGGACACTTTTACTTTTAGTCTGTGTATGCATTTTTTTGTCCAATTGTCTGTCAGAAACTGCAATAAAATCTCCTATTAGACAATATTCTACATATTCCAAATTTGATAATTTAAAAGGCAAGTCTTGAAAGAATTTCTCTTGTTCATTTGGGGCATAGATATTTGCCAATAATTTTTTTTTTGTCCACTGTAATTTCCACTAATAAAATTCTTCCATCTTCAGAGGCATACTGCAATTGTGGGTTAAATTTGTCCTTAATATATATTGCCACTCCCCTTTTCTTCTTATTCATATCTGTTGCTGTAAATAAATTACCAAGTTTTTCATTTTTCAACAGATGTTGATCTTTAGTTAAAATATGGGTTTCTTGGAAACAAATTATGTCCATTTCCATTTTTGTCAAATATCTAAAAGTCTTCCTCCTTTTGGCAGGAGAGTTGCGTCCATTCACATTAATAGAAACTATTGAAGACATTATGGGTTTTATCACTATCTTTTTTATCTTTTTTGGTCTGCTGCCTTGTTGGATATCTTCATTTGGATTCTCTTCACCAGAACTTTCTTCCTCTTTATCATCATCCTTCTTTTCCTTGCCTTCTTTTTCCTTCACTCTATCCAGAAAATTCTGAGCTTTGAAGATGGAATTTATCCTGTACCTGTTCTCCTGGTAAGTACAAAGAAGGCCTTCCGGCATTAATCACATGTATGGTATTTCGCTTCTTCTAAGAAAATTATTAACGCTTGGTATTCTCTCCTCGTTTGTCTCACTGGCCAAGGTACCTCTCTTAGAATTTTCACCATATTTCCAGCTATCATCATAGGTTTGTCTCTTGCTTGCTTCAAAATGTCATCTCTGATCCTCTTTCTTGTAAGCTTCTTCACTGGGTAGTTTGTTTCATCTTGTATAACTTGATGGCACCAGTCTAACTTGATCAAACTCTTCTTCCATCCTTTGAGGAGTCCCCTGTAAGATTTCAGCCAGGACTTCACTTAATATTTTCTGTAAGTCTTCAGTTTTCTCTTCTGGTATGTTTTGAAACCTCAACATATAGGCAGCTCTATCTACTTCCAACTGCAAAAGTCTAGAATCATGTATATTCTGTTCTTTTTCCAGTTGTTTCACCTTTTGCATATTATCTGTCACCTGGCCATTTAGTACTTTTAAGGCTTTATTTGTCTCAGCTGTTTGTCTGCTGTTTTCCAAAAGCTCTTGTTTAATCTCTGCCATTTGTTCACCAATATTGTCTACTTTGCTAGTCAGTTGTGCTATAGCAATCAGTAGAGTACTTTGCATTTTTTCATATCTCCCTGTATAGTCGTAAATTTCTCTAGCCCAGATGGAGTGCTGGGTGAAGGTATTGGATTTTTTTGACTGTTTCTTTAAAACCAATCACAGCTTTATTTTCCATTTTTATTAGAATAAGTATACTCACAGTCACCAATTCTAAATGATGCCTCTTCAGAGTTTGTTTTGGAACTCTATGTTCCTGTTTATAACAGATAAACTAATCTCCACCAAGCAATGCCCTTATTATAAAGTATTTTTAAAAAGAAAACAACCAGAGCCAGTTTGGTGTAGTGGTTAAGTGTGCGGACTCTTATCTGGGAGAACCGGGCTTGATTCCCCACTCCTCCACTTGCACCTGCTGGAATGGCCTTGGGTCAGCCATAGCTCTTGGTGAGTTGTCCTTGAAAGGGCAGCTGCTATGAGAGCCCTCTCCAGCCCCACCCACCTCACAGGGTGTCTGTTGTGGGGGAGGAAGGTAAAGGAGATTGTGAGCCGCTCTGAGACTCTTCGGAGTGGAGGGCGGGATATAAATCCAATATCTTCTTCTTCTAGCTTATATCAACAATTTGTCATACCCAAAACAATAGTAGGAATAATAATAAAAAACAAAGACTTTTAGCAAAACATGCTTAATAGTACATAGGGAAAACAATTCAGTTCACCTCAACAGAAACAATTCAGTATAACAAGTCCTCTAGCAATGATGGTTCAATTAAAATCCAAGTCACTACAAAGTTTTTCAACTACTTCAAGGTATAAATTTGTAATCCAGGGCTGAATGCCCTATTTATAATCCAAGAGTGAGATAAAAAGTTAAAAATTAATCAAATAATCCAAGAGAAAAATGAAACCAGGCATTTCCAAAGAGAAAAGCAACAAATAATGAAAATAAGGAAAAATTCCAAATTTGATAATCCAAGAGAAAAAAGGTGAAAAAAAAATGAATCCAAAGACAAAAATATTTAAACCATATCAAAAATATTCCAACTACAGGTCGAAAGAAGAAAAAAAGTAAAAACAAAGTTAAAGGGTTGTATCCATAACATCCAACAACAAGGAATGAGAATCCACTTTGGAAATTTGCACGGGTATTCTTCTTCCAACCAAAGATCCTGTTATGTCTTATAGGTCAGTATAAAATACCCACCAGCATTTAAAAGTCAAGTTAGAGCTGTTATAAATTCATTCCGAGCACTTAGATTTAAGCTTCAAATTGCTTTTAAGCCAGCTGTCCTTCACATCCATGTATACTTGCAAACAACTTTCCCAAAGTCCAACATTTTTTCTCCAGAGGGGGGTTTAAAACAAATCAATTAAATTCAGTCATCAAGTCTCTTCTCCAACTAAAGGGAATGAACCTGCTCCCAGCAAGCCATGAGCTCCATGCCGTGAGCACACATCCATGATTTCTACCCAGTGCATAGATTATCATACATTTGGCGCTCTCTGTAAAACCTTGGATAGCTCCTGCTCCCCTGTTGGCTTTTTACCTTCATAACTGGTTAGTTGTTAAAAGGTATCTTAGAATGATACAGGGTCCTCAGGCTAAGAGCCACAGATCAAGAGCTCTTCAGCTTATGCCAAGGCTCATGCCTCTGACAAAGAGGAGCCTTAGAGTTTAGAGGCCCACAGCCCCCACCTCCCAGCAGCAGTAGCAGATGGTGGGACCTGCAATCAAACCCAGGTGAGTAGACCTTGCTCAGTCAGCAACAGACCAGACAAAAGATCCAAAGAGCCAGAAAAACACCACTCTCCGGCAGGATGCAAGCATTCACACCCTCAAACACCCTTATAAATATTCCCACTCAAACTCACTCTGTCTTTCGCTCACCCTCAAACTCACAAAGCAACCTCAGTTAATGCTCCCCAGTAGTTTAGCAGTTTAGGAAAGGCAAAATAAAATAAAATCCCCAGCAGTTCTCTCTTGTCTTCCTCCCATTATAGCTACCTCAGTTATACGCTGCTGAGGTTGCTTTCATCCTCAAAACTAGCTCTCTCAAGGTTCCACCCTCATATCTCCAGGAATTTTTGAACCTAGGCTGGCAACCCTAAGGAGAACTGATCTCTATAGGTGGGATATCCATTGTGATTCCTGGAGAGTTGTTGTCACCACTGCTGTTGTGGGGTGAGGAGACCAGGCAGGCAGCTTGGAGAGCGATGAGATGGGGGTTAGAAAGAGAGAGTGAACATAAGAGAAGCCATGTTGGATCAGGCTAATGGTCCATCCAGTCCAACACTTTGTGTTACACAGTGGTCAGAAAACCCCAAGTGCCATCAAGATGAAATGGGGGCAGAAAGAGACAGGAAGTGAAAGGCATGGAGGAAAGAAAAAGGGTAAGAAAAAGGCTGACAGGATGGAAAAAGTGTATGAGGGAAGTAGGGGGAGGGGGAGGAAGCAAAGGTTGGGGGAATGGAGTAGCCACTCCCATACGTTTCTGGTGAGTCTCCACTTGTCGTATTAATACAATAAATCCCCATTAACCTCCCCTAGACCTTCAAATAAAACCCCTATAAAAGCCCTAGCAAATAAAACGGAGTTACAGTGTCTCCTGAAAAATTCAAAAGACAGTGTTTTCCTCATCTCTTCAAGGAACTCATTCCACAAGGTGAGAGTCATTATCAATAACTATAGAGTAATTGGCTCGTAGGAAATATGGAGAAGGACAATCCTTCAGATAGGTGGGTCCTAAGCCATGGAAGTCTTTAAACATCCTGAATGGAAAAAAAAGAGGGCACCCAACATTGTTGTTTTAAAATAAGATAGACAATAGTCAGACTGTGGCATTCTGAACTAATTCCAATTTCTGGGTTATCTTTAAGGGCAGCTCCGCATAGAACATGTTACTGTATTCCAGTGGCAAAGTTACAAAATGGTGGACTAGAATGGCCATATTGGCTGAGTTTAAGACGGAGGAGAGTTGGGAAATCAGATGCAGTTGATTGAACACTCTCTTGGCTACTTTTTCAGCCTGCTTCTCAAAATGCAAGACTGAGTTCATGAGTATCCCAAACTCTTAACCTGCTTTGTAAATGCTCTGCATCCAAATTGATCATGTTGAGCCAAAGCATAACTTGTATGGGACCTGCACTACCTTCATAGTGTCTGGATGCAGCCTCAGTTTGTTTTCCTAAGCCACTTGACCACTGTCTCAAAACATTGGTTCAAAATTGAGAGGGACACATCTGGCGGCTTAGATAATGAAATATAGAACTGTGTGCCATCTGCTTGCTTCTTGATGACACCCATGCTCAAAGTTCCAGAGGATCTTATTCAGCTGCTTCAGAGATCTTAGGCAGCAAAAAGAACCTCAAGGCACTCTACAACAACACATTCCAGCCCACTAATGCTGTTTCCGTGTGGAAATTCTCTGTTTCTAGTCAGACTAGAAAGGCCATAACCACCAAAGATCTTCTCCTCTAATATCAACTGCATATTATGACCGATGAATAAGAATGGAATAGTCAGCTGTGTTAAAGGCCACTAATTGATCTAGCAGTATCAGCAGGGATAACTGTCTCCCCTATCCAACTTTAACTGATCATCCACAAGTACAACCAAAGCCTTCACAGTTCCAAATCCCAGCCTAAAACCAGGTTGAAATGTGTTAAAGGAAGATAAATTGGACAGTTGTCTTAATTGACCATCTCATCTTTAGCCAGCAAAGGAATTTTTTTTTTAAAAAGGAAAGGTCTAATAAGTGTTTCCTTCAGAGACACACTAATAGCCACCAAATAAATAAATAAATAAATAAAATAATACTTTAACGGATTAACCATTTTAACTAAAAGCTCCAATATCTTTTCCAGGAATGAATTTAAAACAGACAAAGATGGAGGATCCTGTCAGCATACACTGATGAAGTCAATCAGAATCTACCAAGAGCAAAAGGATGCTTCTGATACCTTAGGTACCAAATCTCTCACCTTGACTGAAAGTGGCTTACATTATTCTCGTCTCCTCCATTTATTTTCACAATTACACTGCAAGGTAGGTTAGGATCAGAATATGCGTCACCCAGCAAACTTCCATGGCAGGGTGGGGATTTCAACCTGGGTCTTCCAGATCCTAATGCAACATTCTGACCACTACACCATACTGGCACTTCCATATCAGAATAGCTAAGAAAGATGTTATCAGCAAAGAACCTCTCATAGCATCACAATTAGGGGCCAAATGAACCTTATTTATTTCTTACTCAAAGATTGCTGCTGTTTTTGGCATGGCCTGGAAAAGTCTGACTGGTGAAACGTCACTATCTTACAGTGGCTTGAAATGCACTGTAGAGACCATTAGTGAAGTGTGAATAACTTGGCTATTTTCTCTGCTGGTCTTATAAAAAAAATATGTTCTTGGAAGTCACATCTGTATCTCAAGATGTGTAAGAAATTTATGCCAGAAAGGCAGTACATGGCCCTGTTCAGACGCACAATATAATCAGATGTAACTGCTGTTTCCTTTCAGATTTAAAGTGGCTGATCAGACAGCAACATCTGCCTCCTGGTATTAACTTGTGATAGCCCTCCTTCCAATCCTTATTGGAACCAGATTATTTTGTTACCTGCTCCTTTGCGGTGTTTTTTGAGTTTTCCAGTTTCACCTTGTAGTTTTCTCCGTCTCGATGGTTCTGCTGTGATATTAGCCAACTTTCGGATGTCTGAAGGCTGTCCCAGAACAAAAGGAGCCTCAGACATCCGGTTTACAGTAGCCGTTTTTTTTTTACTACTTAGCAATATGCGCATAACCGCATATGCACATAAAAGAGGAAGAAAAAAAGAACTGCATGGTGCCGTTGTGTAGACAGTAGAAGACGGCTTCACCGCGGAGTTATTTGAATTGTAGTATGGCAGTCTGATTAATAATATCCGGAACAAAGATATTTGGAACAGAAACGAGTCAGTTTAACATGGACTCAACACACTATGTGAACAGGGCCCATAGATCTCTTTTAGAGAAAAGACATGTACAGAGCAAACTTCAAGATGTAGTTTCTAAATCTAGGCTGCACAAAGAGGCTGCTTTTGCCACCTGGGTGGCCAGTTTGGGGAAGTTGCCTTCACGTCCTATTGGTCGTCCTTCTGGGTCCTCCATTTTACCTCAGTGGCTGTTGGTAGGCAACCACAGCATTCCAAGCTGTAGGGGAGGAGGCTCTTTCCAGGTCTATTTTGGCCTTTGACAGAGCAGCAACCCCCCTAATATGTAGCAGTTAGAGCTTCAGAACAAGGGTCTGCCAGAACCAGGTTCTTGCTGTGGAAGCTGACTGAGTGATTTCAGACCAGTCACAGACTTTCAGTGTAACCTACCTCACAGGGTTGTTGTGCAGATCAAAAGGGAGAGAGAAGAATGATGTAAGCTGCTTTGGTCCCCACAGGGTTTGTGTGACTGTCATTATGCCCCCCAACACCCCCATAATCTTTCTTCCTTATCTCCATTCTGGGCCTGTTTCAGGGCCACCACAGACAGGGGACACACATACACACATGCGGTGGTGGTGGGAAGCTGGCATCTGTTTCAGCTGCAGGGCGGATGGAAAGACAGCAAGGGTGGGTGGTGAGTGAATACCAAGAGTTGGGGATAGGTGAGAAGACAGGAAGAGTGAGGGGTGAGTGAAGGCCAAGAGTTGGGGGTGGGTGAGTGGGAAGACAGCAAGGCTGGGGGTGAGCGAATGTAATGGCTGGGGAAAGTAGTGGAGTGCCAAGGGCGTGGGGGTAGTTGAAAGGAAGAGGTGGGGGTGGTAGATGGAGGGAGTGTGAAGTTGGGGGTAGGTGGGTGGGAAGACTGCAGGGGTGGGATGGGGTACTTGTCCAGTGCCCATTCTATTTCCTGTCACAATTGGCCTTTCCTAGTAAAAACAATTTATCATTTAATACAAATAATAGCAGGACCTCATAATAAAATTATTACATAAATATTAAAAATAATATTATAAAATACAAGATCAAAATTAATTCCAAAAAATAGTAATGTTAGTCAATACACAATATAAAATGAATAAACAATACATTAGACATGAAACATGACAATAATATATGAAGCAAATACTGACCTAATGCTGGTACTGTCCACAGCAATTATATTGTTTTACAGTGGAGAATGACACAGTGTTTTTGCATGTACAGAGATTAGCTGAGCAAGGTCAGAAGTCCCAGATCAGAATTTAACCCATGAGGATCAAAGACTGCAACCTTAAAATCACTCCTTCTCCTTTTTTAACAGGACTTTTTCATTATGATGGTAAGAGTTATATAACAACCCCCCGGTAAAATGCTGTACCAACTGTACACCAACTATTCTGCAAAGTATGTTCCTCTTATGTTCTATATACATAATGTATATTGGCTTTGTAGGGACTTTGTACCATAATAAATCAGACAACTATCACCTGGCATCACCACCACCACCACCGTCGTCGTCATCATCTAAATTTGCTTGATCACCCCATCCTGGCCAAAGCTGGGCTCTGGGTGATGTACATCAGATAAAACAATATACAGGTAAAAACAACATAACAATTTGTTGTGTCCTAGGCTCAAATGGGAGAACTGTTACTTTTGGAGGGAAGCTGAACAAGCCAAAGCTTGTACTCCACACCAGGGTTCCAGAGAAGGCCTAAGCGTGCCCAATCAGGGGAAGGATTGAAACATAAGTAGCCAATCAACATCTAGGCTCATACTGTACCCTGATAGGCCCTTAGGGCCCTGTAAATAGCCAATCCATGTACATAGTTAAGGACCAATCAGAAGGGGGCAAGAATTGTATAAAGGAGCGGGAAGTTTGAATAGAGCTCAGTCTGTGTGTGTGTTCCTGAAGTAAAGCTTGCTGAAATCACTCTCCGACTCTGGTCTCTTACTGCGTCGACCCCAGTATTTTACACAATTCAAATTAGTACAATAAAATTTCAAAAACCCTGATTGTGTCCTGCTAATTGTGTTCTTCCAGGCTATTAGAGCATATGGGGGATGGAGGAAAAACTTCTGGTGGGGGGGGGGGCAGAAAAGAAAGGAAAGGTGCCAGCCCACTGTTCTTTATCAAAAGCCTGGTGGAACATTTTTGCCTTACAGGCCCTGAGGAACTGTATAATACCATGCATTGCCTGGGTGTCATCTGACAGAGAGTTCCACCAGGTTGGGGCCAGGACGAAAAAAGCCCTGGCCTTTGTTGAGGACAGTGGGCCTCTTTAGAGTTGGGGATTACCAGAAAATTGTTACCACTGAAGCGTAATGCTCTACCAGGGACATAGCAAAGGAAATGGTCCCACAGATACATTGGTCCCAGACTGCTCAAAGCCTTAAACTAAAACCTTGAATCTGACTTGGTACTGTTGGCACATTTCTGGTACAGCCCATTTTTTCTTCATCCTTGAAAATGGAAGACATCCATGGAAAATAAAACGGAAATTTTCAACTGATGAATTTTTGCATGGTTATTATTTCTATTCTATTTCACCATTTGGAGGCCATATTGATAAAGAACAGGAACCACAGAACAGTTACAGAGAAATGAAGCTTTGTACTTTGTATCTGAAAAATATATCACATTTTTTTCCTGATTGTAGGGAAAACACAGTTTGAAGCTATTAGTGAGCATTGTACTTCTAATAACTATTCGTACTGTTTTGATTTTGAAAAGAGAGTGGGCTGGATCCAAACAAAGAATAGTTGTGGAAGCAATATCCTAGCATGCTATATGCTTGCAAACAGTCTTCAAGCCACGGTTCAGTGAAAATTAGCTAGAAAGGGTTGTGGGCCAGGCTTTTTTTGAGCAGGAACGCACAGGAATGCAGTTCCAGCTGGTTTGGTGACAGGTGTGTATGGCCTAATATGCAAAGGAGTTCTTGCTGGGCTTTTTTACAAAAAAAGCCCTGGTTGTGGGACCTTCTAGATTTCTATGTCATGGGGTGGGAGGATACTGCAACAAGACAGGGAAATAGGCAGAAATCAACTACCTGTGCAAACTCAAGCTATTCTTGTGCAAGATTGAGAGGGGCCATTTTAATGAGTCTCCTCTTTCTGCAGCTTCCTGAGCTGCCTGACATGCCATTCTGGACAGGCCTTTGAACCTGGGTGGCCACTTTTCAGGAGAGCCATGGATGGGCCTGGGGAGAAGGAAGAAGGCGGTATAACCCACAGGTGTCCCATTGTGTTTCATTCTCACATTTTCTATTGGGATTTCAGTTTCAGTTGCTTTTTTAAAGCAACATTTCTTCATTTTTAATTTATCTACAGGATGATGTCACTTTATAGTAACATTATCTAGTGCACATTGATTCCCGTATTTTTAAAGGCATATTCAACTGTATGACAATTCATCTCAAATGATAATTGTGAGAGCATTGTTGTTTAAAGGGGTTAGTATATATCATGGATGGAGCTTTTTAAATTATGTAAACACAATTGCGCTGTCAAGGCATGGCAGACTGGAATATGATGGGCCTATCAAATGTTAACAGCTACTTCAGCTTTTTGTTTGAGTGAGTCTCGCTTTGAGCTTCACCACTGAAATAGCACTTCATCTGCTGACGCATCCATCTCGTTCATTTTCCATTGATCTATTTCAGTACTGAGACTGCTTCATATTCCCTAAGCTCAATGCTGGTGAACTTATTTTTTAGCCACAGAAAATTATTGTGCTCCATAATACAAAAGAGTTACTTCTAGAACCCAAAATTGGACCTACAGACATTTATTCATTATCTATAGTATATTGAGGATTATGCACTTAAAATAAGTACTTAAGACACATAGACGTGGATCCAGTGATAAATTCCTACTGGCAAAAGAGGTTTCTGTCACTGGATTGGGATTTCCTTGTCCCTGCCATTCTCCTGCAGCTCCCAAATGCTGCTTTTGGGTGAAAGGTACAGTTTGAGGGATGAATTGGCAAAAATCATACTTTTTTCTTAGTAAAAATTTACTGGGTAATCCAAGCCAGTGATATGAATGGGATGATTAAATATAGGTATGTAAGAGTCATGTACTGAATTATCTCACAGTGAAATCAGTAGGGTTTATGCTCATTGTTTTACTTGGATCCCTGGGCTGGGTTTACATGTGCATTTGAGTGGAATATCCACATGGTTAAAAAGGGCATTTTCAACTTGTATGTGTAGTCAATATCTTCTGAAGAATTCTTGTGAAGTGTGTGACCTTACTCAAGTCTACATTCTTTTCTCTAACTCATCTTAGCATCTTGATCTTCTTTTTCATGATTCTTTGAGATGGACAGATATTTTCTTGTGTAGAAAAAAAACCCAGTTCTTGAAAGCACTTGAAAGGTGACAGTTTAGGTAGATATGGTATCTTTCAATCTTGTGTATGTAAAGCTGTTTGTTTACCTCAATATGACTGCTTTCTACAAGCACCTTGGTTTCGTGATCCAGAGTCAAACAGATTGAACTGCATCCTTTCCTTATTATTTTCATTTTAGTTGTTATTGCATTTGTGGAAAATGCAGTTGGATTTTGAAATTTCTGGGGTTTTATATACTGTGCATGCTCGTTTGAAGCCTTATTCTTAGAAGTTGTCTGAGACAAATATATGATTGATATAATAAAGGCAAATATCTAACCAATAATTGGAAGCTAAGTAAACGGGTATGTTTAAGCACTATTGTGTGCAGGGGAGTACATTAAAGCAGATCTCAGAGATACTTTAATGGATTTAACATTAGCAATCAGACTTGGGCTCACGATAAATCAAACAGCGTTGCATCTCAGCCTAATGCACACCCACTCATTCATTAGCATCATTCAATGCAGATTATAAATATTAGTAGTGAAAACTTCAGTACCTGAAGAGTCTTTCCTCTAACACAGCAATAATTGAACAATAATGATGACAGTCTTATTTTTATGAATCATGATGACTTGTATTGATTTGCACTTGGGGACGGCAGAAAGCTTTTTCAGCCAGTTTACTACAGGAAATGGTTACATTATCAGATAAGCATGAGGGAGGGGAGGAGGGAGAAAGATAATTGGCTACATGTTGATGTAAGCAGTAAGGGTTTTCCTTACCAACCAAATCTAAATGCCCCTAAACCCTTCTTATTTGGATTGTCCTGATTTCCCTAAACACCGTTATTCTGCATAGCTGTTAACATTAAGGCTCATTCCTGCACCACTTACTTTAGAGTAATCCTGTAGTGATTATTTTTAATTAAACAGGCAAAGGTTTGCACTGGTAGTGACATTTCATCATAGTTACATTCCAGTAAGATAAGTGATTCCAGTGATCATTTTTGATAGCAAATATAAGACTGCCAACAAGTAAGTCTTCTTAGCAGTTTGTAAATTGCCACCTGTTCCAGCATTTGAAGATGAGGTGCTGTTGAATGGCCACTTTAAATTAAATCACATGTGCAAATTCATAGTTTAGTGGCTGTACCATCAAGGAAAGATTGTCATGTGTGAAACAAACTCCACAGGCACATTTTCCAGAGTCCATGGATGCTGCCTCCGTCTACATCAAACACGGTGCTTTTTGATATAAGTTGTTCACAGGTTCAGCTGAGAATCATTGAAGAAGATATATGTCATTGAATGGTGAGGTAAAATATATATATATATATATATATATATATATATATATATATATATATATATATATATATATAAGGGATGCCACCTGAAGCCTCTGCCTGGATTCCTGAAGCTGGAATTCTAACCTGTATGCAACCACACATTCCTGAACATGTAAGAAGGGCAGAGATACCAGCAGATTCCCTTGTCTGTTTTATCCCCTATGCTCTTCCTGAGGCTGAACACAAACAAAATTTCAGTGGGGTTTGTGGGTTGCAGACAAAGGAGAGGGGTAATGGAAAAGTCCCACTCCACAAGGTCTGGAGATCACAGCATATGCACAACTGAAAAAGGGGAACTATGCAATAAAATTTGATGTAGGTTTGGGAATTTTCTACTGGAGGAGAGGTCAGGTAAGGACTGGGCAGGTTAACTGTCAGTATGGTTTGCTATGATTTTTTTCTCTCTGCTCCTTTGTTGTTGATACCAGAGTGACACATAGCAGAGGCCCTCAGTTTTTTTCAGCCTGTGGGCATCTTTGGAATACTGCTATGGGGTGTTGGGGGCACCACAAAATGGCTGCCCATAAGAGGTGGAATAAATCACAAAACGGCAGTCACAAGAGGCGAGGTCAACCAAAACAATGTCAGAGTGAGGTCATCCATAGCTCTAAAGGTAACTCTTCAACATTTTAAGCAGAAACTCTGTTTAACAGGTTTTTTAAAAAATGAACATGTTTAAAAATACATTCTTGTATATGCACAGCTTACCTTTAGTCATACAACAAAGATCATTATGCTGTGGTGGGCAGCTGCTTCCAATGCAATTTTTTTTTTTAAAAATCTGCACCGTCAGTCAGAACCTCTGCTGGGCAAAAGCTCCACCTGTATGGGGCTCTCCAGTATGGGGTCTCCATTGACACCTTTCCTGGTACCCACTTTCTAAAAACACTTGGTGGGTACCAGGAAAGGTGTCAATGGAGACCCCATACTGGAGACCCCTGGCTTACAGTGATGTCAAAAGCAAAGACTTTCCAACCACTAATCTTAGGAAGGGGGACTTCATCTGCCTCAGGCTTTTGAAAAAATGAACTGGTCCAATAAAAAGCTGGCAGCCTGATAAAACTTTCACCACAGCAGATCTTTTAATAATTATCATCCCAGAGCTGCCAAGGAGGTATGTCACAATAGTTCTCATTCACAGTTCTTAGATTTAAGGCAATTTAATCTCATCTGGCTTGATTACCAATATAACAGCCTGCTTAGTTCTTCTATTTTAGCACATTAAATTGCAAATATTGTCTTTCCATAGCTTCATAGCTAGATGTTAATCCTGGAAAAGAGAATGGTCTCCAAACTGCTGAAGCAGGAGAATAATGCAAGCCATTTATGTTTTACAAGCCGATGACCTATAACATGATAAACAAAGTGATTAGCAGAGAGGACTGAGGGCTGGTGGCATGGCATTGCCCAGTCTTCTCAGATCTCAGAAGCTAAGCAGGGTCAGTATTTGAATGGGCAGGCTCTGCAGAGGAAGGCAATGGCAAACCACCTATACTTATCATTGGCATTGAAAACACTTTGTTGGGGTCACCATATATTGATTGGATAAACATATGTAGCAGAGGTCCATCAGTGGCTATTAGCCACAGTGTATTGTTGGAACTCTCTGCCTGGGGCAGTGATGCTCAGTATTCTTGGTGCTTGGAGGAGGCTTCTAATGTCCTGGCCCCACTGATGGACCTCCTTATGGCACCTGTTTGTTTTTTTTTTGCCACCGTGTGACACAGAGTGTTGGACTGGATGGCCCATTGGTCTGATCCAACGTGGCTTCTCTTATGTTCTTATTTTGGCTGCAATTTGACAACTCTTACATATGTACAGGGCTGAGGGGAGTGAATTGATTCCAAAATGTATTAAACTGCAAGGGTGTGGCTTGTGCTACCTTTTTCACTACTGCCCATCAATGGGGGTGGTGGATCACACATTTCTATTCCATTCTTTCATCAAGAACCATAGGGTACTATGACTTTTAGTTTCTGTGTGGTGGGTTAGACTGTGAGAGAGTGACTGGCCAGTAGGCTTTATGGCCAAGTATGGATCTGAGTGCCAGTCTCCTAAATTAGACTGTGGTGCTCTAACTATTACACCACACTGGTAGCAGTAATAGAAAAGCTTTGTTCAGGGCCCTTCCAGTTCAGTAAATTTGTCCTCCCCCCCCACATAGTGGTGTTGACTGGCACATGCTTTTGTCTTTGCATTATATGCTGCAGTGGACAGAAATTGGTTGGGACATTGGTTTGTTTTAAATGCTGGCCAAGTGGGTGAAATATGGTTAAATGCAGCTCTATGTGTATTAACATCTCAATTTGTTTTCTGCAATGAAGCCAACAAATGGCTGGAGACAAATGCGTCTACTTTATGCAATGCTTTATGTGTGCGGGTGAAAACTCAGGAGGATGTCAATTTTATCTGGTTCCTGTGGTGATATATTGCCACTAAATAGCAAAGGCAATGTAACATTCTGAAAATATGTGATCCATTACTATGAAAAACAGCAGAACTCTTGATGATCTCCCATCTTCTTCACGTGCATTTGTTAGCAAGGCTTCCCTTCTTCCCATTCTGTATCTCCGAGGCAGAAAATTAAATATCCCACAACTGAGGAGATGAGAAATATATGTGGTTGTTTGGGTCTGGAGAAGGGAGGGAGGGCGACTTTGACTAACCAAATTGGATGTGATGCTGGGTGTTTTGTGAACATGCTTTCACATGCTTTTCTCCATTTAGATTGGGATTGGGGTACAGGGTAGGGTAGTTGAAACTTTCCCTTACGCTTTCCCCAACTGAGGTGGTCCATCAGATCTGTTATTTGCCTTGCTGGGGCAATGTAGAAGTCTTGATCTGGAGCTGTTTAAGAGACTGTACACAGGGTCGGCCCTGCCACTAGGCAAACTAAGCAATTGCCTAGGGCATTGGCCTTCTGGAGGTGCCGAATTAGGCACCCCCCACATAACTTGGTGATGTTATCTGTGCGGGGAGGGGGCACCAGAAGTTAGCCTTTCCTAGGATGCCAGACAGTCTAGGGTTGGCCCTGGCTGTACATTTGCAAATACTGGGCAGAGAGCAGTTCAGTGGCACTGTTTCAGACTGGGAAACTGCATTATGCCAGTTGTCACCTCCCCTGCACCATGGTCCTGATCCAAACTGGAATTCTATTGCGTGCTTTAAGAAACTGGGGATTTATGGTTGCCATGTTACTGACCTATTACTCTTAGGTGGGTTTGTAACTGTTAGACAGATCACACCCAATAAGTGCTTGTTAATGATTTCTCATGCTCCTGGAGAGGAGAGACAAGTGGAATGCCTCAGGGAACTGTCTTACAGCCCATGTTGTTCAACATTTTTATAAATAAGTTGAATGATGGAATAGAGAGGATACTCATTAAATTTGCAGATGATACTAAATTGGGAGGGGTAGCAAATACAGTAGAAGACAGAATCAAGATTCAGGATGATCTTGACAGGCTAAAAAGAATGGCCTAAAGCCAGGAATGGTACATGGGAATAGGCAAGGCAGGTGGCTACCTAGGGCATCACCTCGTCGCAGAGGCAGGGGCAGGGGGTGGGGTGGGCACCCTCTCCCTGCTCACGCCGACCCTTAAACTCAGAGTTGTCCTTTCTTTGCTCTGAGCAATCAAAGTGAAGAAAGAATGATGCGGTGCGTGCCCAGCTCCCTCTGAAGTGGGAGAGGGCTGGGCAAGGGGCGGGCCAAGCCACAAGTTCTGCTCAAAGAAAGAATGTGCTAGGCCCATCCCTTGCCTGGCTCTCTCCCTCTTCAGAGGAAGTCAGAAGAGGCTGCGTCCTTCTTTCTTGCAAAGAAAGAAGGATGCGGCCTCTTCCCAGCACCCTCTAAGTAGGAGAGGGCTGGGCAAGGGGCAGGCTGAGCAGCACATTCTGCTCAAAGAAAGAACACGTGGCTCGGCCTGCCCCTTACCCGACCCTCTCCCACTTCAGAGGAAGTCAGGAAGAGGCCGAGTCCTTTCTTGCGAAGAATAGGCAAGGCAGGTGGCTACCTAGGGCATTCTTGTGAAGAAAGAAGGACGTGGCCTCTTCCCAGCTCCCTCTGAAGTGGGAGAGGGCTGGGTAAGGGGCTCAGAGCTGAGAAAGAACTCTTGCACAAAGCACACCAAAAATGATATTGGGCTGCAAACACAAAGCGTGCATGAATAGTGTCCTGGGGGGGGGGGGGGGCGGGGCGGAGCATGGGGTTCAGCCTGGGGTGGCAGAACCCCTAGCCCTGGGGCTGGCTAAAGCTGTGGTATATTTATTGTGTGTGTGTATATAATGGAACAATCTGCTCCCCCAATATCTATGTTATTTGGTTTGGTCCTGCTGGGCGGAGCTCTTGTTTCAGTTTCCAGTTTTGTATATCAGCTGTAGTTATTGGTTGTGAGAGTTGTCCCTTTGCAAATAAATGGCTGATGCTTTGAGCCAGCTTGTCTCTACTTGAATGTACCTAAGGATGGGTGCCTGAGTAAGTACTCTAACCTGGGAATCCACAGCCAAAGATGGACATTACATGGTGTCAGAAGTTCCTTTGGGTTAAATTCCTGCATTGAATAGGAGGTTACAGATCACATCCCTTGTAAAGCAATGGAGCATTTCAAGCTTCCATCAGACCTATCCTTTCTGGGGGTGTCAAACTGTGGGAAATTTAGGGGAGAACTGGAGGAAAGGGTAACGAAAATTGAAACTGTACCTTGAAGTCACCAAGACTGAAAAATAGCCTGAGGACTACAAAATCGTAGTTTTGCTTCACTGCTTAGGAGACAAAGCCCTTGAAGTTTACAATAATGTGCAAGGTGACTTGGCAGATTCCAACAACAGGACCTTGCAGAGGTTTTAACAGCTTACCAAACCTATTGTGAACCCAGAAAGAACACTGTGTTTGAGAGGCACTAGTGCTGACGATTACATTATAAAAGAGACTGCTGGAATAGATGATTTTGTGACTGCACTTAGACAAAAAGGACAGCATTGTGTGTTTGGTCCTTCTCAGGATCTCATATTAAGGGATAAGATTGTATTCAATATAACTAATCCGGCCCCGCCCCGGCCGCGCCGCAAAAGCGGCTGCGGCCGCGGGGCCGTGCTTTGCAGCCTTGGAGGAGCAAAGGCTGCTTCCTGGGCATCCGGGAACTTGCGTGGGCGGGGGGCTGAGGCTATAAGTAGGCCCAGGAGTTTTATTTTTGGAGCGCCCCGCCTCTCCCCACGCAGTCCTGGGAGTTTTTTTTAGAGCGATCGGAGGCACGTAGCTGCCTCGATCGCTGGAGATTGCGTCACCTTCGGGCCTTGGAGCGGCATGGCGCATAGCGTGCGGAGGCGAGGCTGACCAGGCCGGGAGACAGCGCGAAGGCGAAGCTGCTCCTCGTGCCCTTGGGGGTGAATTGTTGCGGCGGCGAAGAGAGCGGATTGCCGGCAGCCGGCCCCTTGGGAGGCTTGGAGGCAGCTCTTGCTGGGTTTGTAGGGGCTGATTGGGGGCCAGGCACAGCCTCCCCCCCTTCTCTCCCATCCCCCTTTTTTCCCTTGTTTGTGGTGGCGCAGGTGGTTCTCAAGCCTGGTTATTTTTACAGGGCAGTGGGGCTTTGGGGGCTGGGCTTTAAAGGCACTGGAACGACAGGGGTTAGGTAGACAGTGTGGGGGTACGTCTTCTTTGTGAGTGGCCTAAGCCACCTCAACCTCCCCCCCTCCTCCCTGTACTTTAGTGTCCACTCAACCACCCACCCACCCCCTCCCTCGTCCTTGGGGGGGCTTTCTGCGGCACCCCCCTCCCATCTCGCTCAAAGTGTATTTTGAATTTTGGAGGGGTGGTTTAATTGTGGCATGGGCCCCAAAAAAGGCCAGGGCCCTTCCAAGGGCAAGCAGCCAACTAAGGCTGCTCCAAAACGAAGGCATCAGGACCCTCAAGGGGATGACCTGGACAGCACGGTGATGAGGCAAGCAATATTAGATAGGTTCTGTGTGATGGAAAGGGATCAGGGGGCTTCTGGATCTCAGGCGGCTTGGCCGGGGCGCCATAGCGCCACTGGTTGGTCTGGAACGCTCACTTTTGAAAGAGAGTTGCTGTCCAGGCTTTCTGTGTTGCAGGAAAATATGGCCTCTAGGTCAAGAGATGACCGTGGTCCGGATGCCAGTGCAGCCAGAGAAGCGGTGTCGAATGAGGAGGGTGGTGAGCAGGATGACGGAGAAGGCCTGCAGCAGGCAGCACAGCCTGTAGCTGTTGCAGTGACACCGGCATTGGATGAAGGTAGGGTGTTTCCCCCACAACATTCAGAATGGCCATGGGGGGTTTGGGGCCCAAGGGCAGCGCAGAATCCTGTGGAGGCAGGTCAGATGCCCATGCCTGGTGAGGTCGGGCAGTGGCTGCCCCCGGCTCAACCAGGACCATCCTGGGCGTTGGGTAGTTTACCAATGGGCCGGCCTCAATGCATGCAGATGGGGTGGGGCCAGGGGTCCCCAGCCGTTGGAGGGGCGGTGGCGGCCCAGGGGCCCGCAGTGGCAGCGGCAACGGCGGGGGTCCTCCCATGGGGAGGACAGATGCCTGTGGCCCAACCCTTGGGGTTATCCCCATAACCCATACGGGTCCGTTGCCTTGTTGTCAATGCCGTTTGGAGACCCAGCGATGCCCCTAGGGGATCACCTCACTTTCCCTACCAGGGAGAAGATCCTTAGGGGGGAATACGTGCACGTCTTCAGCCTCCTGTATTGAGATATTGAAAAGAAGAGTAAGGATGAATTAGATGAAAAGGAGAAGAAGAAGCTGAGGCGCCGGAGGGTGGATAGAACCTGGGCCAACTGGCTTCCAGGTTTTCTTATATATGCAGGGGTTATCGCGAGGGCGCAGCCAAATAGGGCTGCACCCTTGTTTCAATACTGTGACATAATATACAGGGCCTACACTGACTTTGCGGGTGCGGCCTGGTTACAGTACGATGAGACTTTCCGCATGAGGGCGGCAATTAACCCTATGTTACCGTGGGTTACCAGCAATTGTGGTTACAGCTGATGGCCCCGGCTAAGCCCAATCTGGGGGACAGGGCAGATAGCGGGCATTTGGTACATAGGCAGACAGGTATCCCAACAGCCCGCTCCACGGCGGGTCAGCCGGTTCAACCCCGGCTGTTATGTTGGGAATTTACATCTCAAGGAACATGTTCCAGGAAGTCGTGCAAATTCAGGCACGAATGCCCGCTGTGTGGTGGCCCCCATGCCTTTTCGACATGTAGTAAAGCAAAGCCAAAAGGAGGGCCCAAGCACCCCGGAGGCGGCGGTAGTTCACAACCTATGGGTAAAGGGTCCCAGCCCCATTCGGCTGAGGGTTCTTGAGCAGTTTCTCATGAATTACCCTAGGGTTGCTGACAGAGTTTATTTGTTGGAGGGATTTACATTTGGTTTTCGGATCCCGTATACGGGGCCGAGGGCCCCGTCCATGGCATCCAACTTGCGTTCCATTATGGGCATGGAGCAAGTGGTCAGGAGCAAAATCGCAAAGGAGTGCGCTGAGGGGAGAGTGTTAGGTCCTTTTAAGGCCCCACCGGTGCCTCATTTGAAAGTTTCTCCATTAGGCGTGGTCCCGAAGAAGGCTGTTGGGGAATTTAGGCTGATTCACTATTTGTCATATCCCTCTGTTGGTTCGGTGAACGATGGCATTCCCGACCACCTTTGTTCCGTTCGTTATACATCGTTTGACCAGGTGGTCAAAGTTATTCGGGTTTGCGGGGCTGGGGCGGAAATGGCGAAGTGCGACATTAAGTCGGCATTTCGGCTATTGCCGGTTCACCCCGATGATTTTGAGTTGTTGGGCTTCCAGTATGAGGGTAACTTTTTCGTGGACCGGGCATTACCTATGGGATGCTCGGTTTCCTGTGCGGCCTTTGAGCGGTTTAGCTCATTTTTTGAGTGGTTGCTGAAGGACAGGTCGGGCCGTACCGAGGTCGTTCATTACCTGGATGATTTCTTGTTTGCGGGCGCGCTGGGCTCTGGGCGCTGTGCCTGGCTGCTGGACCTTTTTATTAAGCTGACTGACGAGCTCGGGGTTCCTTTGGCCCATGAGAAGACGGAGGGCCCTGCAACCTGCATTACATTTTAGGCATCGAGCTAGACACAGTGCAGCAGACCTCCCGGTTGCCCGAGGAGAAGGTTCAGCAGCTTAGGACAAGGTTAGCCGCATTGAAGGTGAAACGAAAGGTTTCACTTCTAGAATTACAGCAACTTGTTGGGTATTTAAACTTTGCCTGCCGGGTAGTTGCTCCAGGCCGGGCATTCCTATGGTGACTTTGCGACGCCATGGCGAATCTCCGCTTACCTCACCACAGAGCACGCATAACCGAGAGTATGCGTAGCGATTTAGAAGTTTGGGAAAATTTCCTCGAGGTATTTAACGGGGTTTTCTTTTGGAGGGAAGATATGAAGGTTGAAGCGGACCTTCAAATTTCCTCGGACGCCGCTGGGTCTACCGGTTTTGGGGTCTTTTTCAGGAGGCAATGGTGTGCAGAGTAATGGCCGCAGGACTGGCGCGTTAGCGGCATTTGCAGTAACTTAACCTTCTTGGAATTTTTCCCGATCGTTGTGGCAGTCTGCAGATGGGGGGACCAGTTGGCCAACTGGGTTGTACATTTTTGGTGCGACAACCTGTCAGTTGTGCACGTGATCAATTCACTGTCCTCCAAGTCCAAACCGGTTATGGCGCTGGTTAGAGTTTTTGTGCTACGTTGCCTCCGTTTAAACATTTTGTTTTTAGCCAAACATGTGCCGGGTGTTAATAATGGGGTGGCGGACGCCCTGTCTCACCGGTAGATGGAGCGATTTCGGCAGTTGGCCCCGGAGGACGATCCTCTCCCGTTCCGGATGCCGCCCGATTTTTGGCTACTTGGCAGGTTGAAGCCGGTAGGGCAATCCTGTTAGCTTTGGCCCCGAGTACGCGGAGGGCTTATGATCGTGCAGCCACACAGTTCAAGGTATTTCAGAACTCCGCGGGGCTGGGTGAGGTATGGCCCATCCCGGTAGCACATTTAATGCAATTCTGCGTGCTGCAGAAATCTAAGGGTTTGTCGGTTAAGTCTATACGGGGCCAGTTGGCGGCGTTGGCATTCATCAGTCGGGCACAAGGTTTTCCAGCCTCTGGGGATGACTTTTGGGTTAAAAAGATGCTTGAGGGTTGGTCCAGAGAGCATGTGTCAAGGGCGGACCTGAGGCAGCCCATTTCCCCCTCTATCCTACATGGTCTGGGCGGAGTTTGGCCCGCTGTTTGTAGTTCCGATTACGAGACCGTTCTGTTTCACGCAGCGGCACTCACGGCCTTTTTTGGAGCCCTGCGGGTCAGCAAGCTAGTTCAGTCATTGCGTAACGACCTGGGCGACAACGCCTTGCAGAAAGGCGATGTATCATTTAAGGGGACACAGGTCTGGCTTCAGGTGCGCCGTTCTAAAACGGACCAACTACGGAAGGGCACTACAATTAAGTTGGGCCCTTGTGCTGAGCAAGGGCTATGTCTGGTTC
The DNA here is from genome assembly GCF_032191835.1 of Heteronotia binoei. Lineage (NCBI taxonomy): Eukaryota > Metazoa > Chordata > Lepidosauria > Squamata > Gekkonidae > Heteronotia > Heteronotia binoei. The sequence goes on from NC_083226.1 coordinate 70,181,445, forward strand.
AAGCCTTATCTGATTATGTCAAGGTCCGGGAGGACGCGCAGGGCCCCTTTTTCCGCCATGAGGGTGGGTCCCCCCTCACGAAATACCAGTTTTGGACGGTGACCTCGCGGGCACTGGATAAGTTGGGTTTTGGGCAATTCAAGTTTGGGACCCATTCCTTCAGGATTGGGTCGGCTTTGACGGCAGCGGCCATGGGTTATCCGGGACCGGCCATCCAATGTGTTGGACGATGGAGGTCCACGACTTATCGGACCTATGTGTGTCCACTGTTGTTTCCCTAAGGGGAGTTTCTTGTTGTTCAGTGTTTAACTGTGTTTTTTCGTTTCAGGTGCTGTGGCTCGTCAGGGGAGGCTGAGGATCCTCGTGTGCGGGCACAGCATGATTTTTTGGGCGGCCCACTTTGCCAGAAGATCATCAGTTGGCTCACAACTAGGGCTGAGCGAGTGGGCCGAAATTGAGTGGTTGGGGCGACGAGGGCTACGGTGGCCTGGGCTGTTGCCATTGCTGTTTAGGGGAAGGGCCTGTCCCATGCCCAATATATTGACCTGGGCCTGTTGAAGGGAAAGGCCCTGTCCCTGCAGGCGATCGCGGACCTGCGGGCCATCGTGAGGAGGTGGCCCGGTGTCCGGATCATTTGGTCTACTATCTTGCCGAGGAGAGTCTGGCGTGCCACTTGGAATCCGGCTGGGTTTGAGCGGGCCAGAAAGAAGGTGAATCGGGCCCTGCGGTTGGCCCTGGAGGGGGGTCTGGGTACCTTCCTCCCCCATCCCTGTATTAGGGTGGATAGGTCAGAGCTTTACCGGCCAGATGGAGTCCATCTGTCCGACGTGGGAAATCGGGCCTTTCTGTCAGACTTGCGGCAAGGTCTTCGGGAGGCTCTGGGCCTCCCAGGGGTCACGAATGCCTAAGCAGAGGCTTGGCATTTGTGGTGGCAGAATGAGCAAGGGGTTCAGACCTTGCCGGTGAGCACCCAGGCCTAAGCACCTGCGTTGGGCAGGCGATCCGTAGGAGGACAGATGGATTTCACGGCTCAATGTCATGAATATGGATCAGGTTTCATGCCTCACCTTAGTCACCCCCTTCTGGTGATCGGGGTGGGGTTAGGGTGAGGGCATGTGTGGTCTGCCGGCCCGGTTCTAGCCACTTTAGTATGGCTGGGACCGGGGGTAGGGTGGCTCGCCCTTTCGTGGGACTTGGCGAGGTCAGGCGTTGACCTCAGGGCTCGTCCCACTTTAGTTTACCTTGCCATGTTGTGTTACGTTAATAAAGTGGCCCGTTTTCCCAATTTTTGTGTATGCCTTTTTATTCCGTACTGAGGGTGCAATAGCAAACTCTTGGAGAAACTCCTAGGAAAGCCTGATCTGATCTTCCAGCAGGCAACTGGTATGTGCAAAACAAAGGCTCTTACAAGTGCCTAGGCCAGAGCTAAGTCTACAGAAGCAACACTGCATGCTGTGGAGCAAAAGCAAAACTGTTTCAGCTCCTTGCAATAAGCATGCAAGCCTCCAGCAAACCTCCCACCACAAATGCCTCCCCTAGCTAAACTGCAGAAGATTTTCAATAAATGCGGAAACATACACAGGACTAGACACTGTCCAGCCTTTGGAGTTACTTGTTAAAAATTCTCAAGGAAAAATCATTTTGCTAAAATGTGCAGAATGAAAAAACATGTAGAGCTAGAAAAGCATGTGAAAATGCTATTAATGGGCTCACTGTCTACTGTTGATCACTTTAAGGCATGGCACAGCACAGTAACAATAGCTGGTCTCTCAGACTCTTTTAAACTGAACAGTTGGGCTGAAGCAAACACCACCACTGCTGGAGTGGCTGAACCTTTGATGGGGAAAATGCATATTATGCAAACAGCAGTCATGCTCTTTGTTTTTGGAGCTGCCCACATAAAACCATTAGAGGCACTTGTGGCTCATTGCACAACAGATCCTAGTAAAGGCCAGCTGACCTTCTATATGATTGATAATTAGGATCCTCCGTTGCTTGGAAAAGATGCCTGCATCAGTCTGGCTCTCCTCAGGTAAGTCCACTTGTTACCCCAGATAGTACCTGGATCAAGAAATGACCTCCTTAGGCACTACTTGAATGTTTTTGAAGGCTTGGATCAATACCTGGGCATTCACCACATCTTTCTGGACTCAATTATTCCTCCTGTTGTCCAGGGGCTGTCATGATCCTAGGCCTAGTGAGGTTGACTGGCTCCAGAAGCCTGCTCCACAAGTAGTTACAGAGTCCCTACATTTCCCAGGATCCCCTCTGTCCCTCTCATTAGGTGTAAAGGTTTTGTCAAGGTTTTGGAGGAAAACTGGCCCAGAAAGCGGTGGAACCTGGGAGGAAAGCATAAAAGGGCCAAGCACAGACAGGGTGTGTTCTCTTTGGAAAAGGCTGAAGGAGAGAAGGCAGCAGGAAAGATCTGTTACCCAAGGTGGTGAGTTTTGGTATTAGAGGAAGGGAATGTCTAGATAAACGTGTCAGGGTTTCTGTTTATCTGCACCCACTTTTACTGTATATATATTTCACAGTTTTTACCCACTTATTATTTGAGCACTGTAAATAAACTGTTGTTGTTATACTGCATGGGTCCTCATGTCTCCTTGGTCGGAAGACAGGGATGGTTGGGTGTTCTGGGCCCTCCCATGTAGACCCTTACCAGCTGTGTGACAGGGTGCAGAAAGATCCCCTACTCAGTTTTGAACAAATTGAACAACAAAGTTAACCAATTGGAAACACAAGGTGTCATCAAAAAAATTACAAAACCCACTGCTTGGGTCAGTAGTGTAGTGATCACACAACAGAAAAATGACTCACTACAGATTTGTCTTGATTCACATGATCTTAATAAGGCAGTGTTCCCACTGTTGAAGATGTTGTAAGGAAAAGCCCCCTACTTTTCATACACATGGACATCGTGATCACCAGTAGGGTTGCCAGGGTGCCTGGAGTTTTGACTCGCACACATCTGCTCTAAGAAGTGGACTTTGCCCACGGTTTCTCAGGCTTATGTGGATACTATAGGCCTCAGCTTTGCAGCAGCATTCTACATCTCTGGATGGGTGTTAGCCAGTACTACAGACGAGCTTCCAGCTGTTCCTTGTGTGCCCAGTCTTGGCTGCTGCAGTGGAAGAAGCCACGCCACCATGAACTGTACAGGCAAACAGTTTCCAGCCTGTTTCCATGAACCAAAGGCTAACACCACCAGAATCCATCTTGTTTTCCTGACTCCATATCCAACAGCTGCTTCAACTTCTGCATAAGGCAATCAAGCATATCTTAGGTGTGGATCCTGCCAGACCACTCAAGCCTTTGTCCAACAGAACTCAAGACAAAGACTGGTGCCAAGAAGAAGACTAAAGAAGAGGAAGACCATCTTCAGCCAGAGCCAAGTTCCTTTGTACAAAACTGGGTGTTACCTAGGCCACAATTTGACTCTCTATTGTCACCCTTTTAGATAAGTCCATTTAATCTTAAGTATTCCCCACCCAGTAATCTCTTCTATTCTTTTTCCCAACTGTCACTTTGGAGCCTCCCCCAGGTCCGTTTCAACCTGAAAGTTTACTCAGGTACTCCTGGACCAAGCTTGTTCATTGGTCAGTCATGGGCACCCAATTAGGTGCCACCAATTAACTTACTATTGGCTACTGCAGAAGTCCAGCCCTTATGGTCACTGTAGAGCTTCCCCTTTCTCCTCCCTCATACCTCCCAGCCCCTGAGGGTCTAAGGTAGTCTATTTAACCTCTGACCCAACTACACTCATGTGTGCATCTAACAGTACCCCAGTTCCGCTGTCTAGATCCATCCCCAATTCTGGCCACAGTTTTGGGTCCATTTCCCCTGTCCTCTTTTGTTGCCATTGGAGCCTTCCTTGAAGACTACGATAGGTAAATATCACCCTGTTTGTCTACCCATGTGTTGTCTCTATATCTCTCTCTCTATTTCCTAGGACTGTATGTATGATTGTATGAGTATTCTATGTATGTCTATATTTTCTAGAATACATTGTAATTGTTTTACTTAATTAAAGTCCCTATTATTTTAAGCATTACTTTCTGGACGTGTATCTGGTATACATTGGTAAAAGATCCCTAGTGAGCCAGGTGCCCACCTGACTAATTCCCCAACCTCGTTTTGAGGGCATTTCAGCTTACAATGTCAGGAAGAACCTGGCTGGGAAGAAGCTGTTTATCATTCTAGATGAAAAGGATGGCTATTGGCAGGTAAAATTTATTTTATTTACTTACTTATTTATGGACAAAGAATCAGCAGAAGTGTGTATCTTTAACATACAATGGGGAAGATACCACTTTAACAGACTCCCTTTTAGCAAGGCAAGTATTTCAGCAGAAAAATTATGAATGCTTTGATGACAGCCCAGGTGTTCATATGATCATCTCAGCAGCAGACAAAGAGGAACATGACACCATTTTAATGCATGTTCTTTAGAGAGCACAACAAAAAGGTATAAAATTCAACAAGGATAAGATAGTTCCTGGTAGAAGAGATCAAGTGTAAGGGCCATGTGTTTTCCAAATCTGGCATCAACCAGATGACGTCAAAGTAGAAACTATCAACAAAATTCTACCACCTATGGACAAGAAAGGCCTTCTTACGTATTATACAATACCTAGCCCCAATACATACCAAATGAATCAAGTCTGACTGCACCTCTGTGAGATATGTTGGAAAATGATGTACTGTGGCAATGGGGGCCTTAAACACTCTCAAACAAGCCATCATAACTGCTCCAGTACTCCAACACTTCGATCCTGGAGAACAATTGGAGGTACAAGCAGATGTATCTAAAGATGGTTTTGGACCATGTGTATTTCAAAAGAAGCAACTTATTGCATACACTTGGAGAGCACTGACACAGGCTAAGCAAAACTATGCACAAATCGAAGAGGAATTTCTAGCGATTCTTTTTGCCATGACTAAATTCCACAAGTACATGTTGGTGTCCAAGTGATAGTTCAGACAGATCACAAACCCCTGGAAGCAGTTTTTGCCTACTGGAAAGGCTCCACTATAACTACAAAGAATGCTATTACAGCTCCAAAAATATGACATCCAGATCTCTTACACTATGGGCAAGGACATGCTGGTGGCAGACACCGTCTCCAGAGCTGCTGCTTATTTCTCTTTTTTCTTTCCTTTTTTCCTCTTATTCTTTATTTTGGTTTCTTTTATATTTCTTTTTCCTTATTTTTTATATATATGATTTTTTTCAATAAAAAGTTCATTAAAAAAGGAATCAACCTTTTTAATCTGAACTATCTATACTTAATTTTTACTCATTTTCTTTTTGCTAACATTTAAGAATTCTTTTTGCTAACATTTAAGAAGATCTTTAAAAAGATCTACATAATTCTTTGCTACCTAATTTACTGAAACCTATAAAATTTTCAAAGTGGAGATCATGACCCAGATTTATTTTTGCTGCTGAAACTATGATAGTCAAACATTCATTATCAATCTGCAAGTGACTAAATGTGTGCAGAATATAATTATGAAGCATAATTAAATCTGAGGAGGTTTAAGCACTTTTTATTCCAATCCAGGGAAGTAATAGCAGAAGGTTGTGTGCTCATTCTGCAAAATCTTTGTTACCCAAACTGGAACTAGAGAAGGGGGAATTAGCCTTAAAAGGGTTCCGGACAGGAACAGTGCAGAAGAAGATGATGATATTGGATTTATATCCCACCTTCCACTCCAGAACTCAGAGCAGGTCACAATCTCCTTAACCTTCCTCCCCCACAACAGATACTCTGTGAGGTGGGTGGGGCTGAGAGAGCTCTCACAGAAGCTGCCCTTTTAAGGACTATTCTGTCAGAACTATGGCTGACTCAAGGCCATTCCAGCCACTGAAAATGGAGGAGTGGGGTATCAAACCTGATTCTGCCAGATAAGAGTCCGCACACTTAACCACTACACCAAATTGGCTCTGTAGGTCTGTGTATACTAGGATGGATCTTAGTAATGATACTTAAAAATAAAATTAGGAAGAAAAAGAGTCAAATTGTAAACACAAACAATAGTATACAAAATAAAATAAAAGAGAAAAATGTAAAGAACTTACACTAAGCACCTGAGAACTAGTTTTGTAAGTAATCATGAACACATGCATGCACGTCTGCACACCCACACCCCAGCAAGTGGGTGCACTTGATAAAAAGAAAAGGGTAGGAAATTGGGAAGTTTTAGGGAATGGACATACAACTTGGAATCTTGGGTTTGTGATCTGAAGTGGAGCCTGTAACACAGTTGCAGGGGTGTTCAGGTAGAGGGAAACCTGGCATACTTTCACTGAGTCTTTTTATGGTCTTGGGATGGTCTTTTTATGTGGGGTGTCATATGGGAACTCGCTTTCCCCAGAACCAGGTTGTGTCCTCCCCCCCCCAAGTGTTTTTTTCCCATTTTCTAGGCAAGGAGCAGGAGGTGTGTGTGGGGGGGGGAGATTGGGAGCAGTGACTATAATGTTATTGATTTCACCATTTGTATAAATAGGAAGTTGCCCCAAAAGACCAACACAACCACTTTAAAAGGGGAAAATTCTCTGATATGAGGAGACATGTGAAGAGGAAATTGAAAGGAAAGGTAAATAGGATCAAAACCCTTGGGGAAGCTTGGAGGCTATTTAAAACTACAATCCTAGAAGCTCAGATAAAATATATACCACAAGTCAGGAAAGAAACAAATAGGTATAAAAAAAGCCTGCATGGTTAACAAACAAGGTAATGAAAGCTGTAAAAGGGAAGAAGGATTCCTTTAAGCATTGGAAAGCTAGTCAAAGTGAGGGAACTAAAAGGGAACACAGACTGTGGGAACACAGGCTGTGGCAAATCAAATTCAAGACTGTGATCAGACAGGCAAAAAGGGACTATGAGGAGCATACTGCAAAACATAAAGACCAACAATAAAAATTTCTTCAAATACATTAGAAGCAGGGAACCAGCCAGGGAGGCAGTGGGGCCCTTGGGTGACCAAGGGATAAAAAGTTTACTGAAGGAGGATAAGGAAATGGCTGAGAAGCTGAATGCATTTTTTTGCCTCCGTCTTTACTGTGGAAGATGAGAAGTGTTTGCCCACTCCAGAACCGCTAATTTTGGGAGGGGTTTTGAAAGACCTGAGTCAGATGGAGGTGATGAAAGAGGAGGTCCTACAACTGATAGACAAATTAAAAATTGATATTACCAGGCTTGGATGGTATACATGCAAGAGTTTTGAAAGAACTCAATGGTGAAATTGTGGATCTCTTGACAAAAATATGTAATCTTTCATTGAAATCTGCCTCCGTTCCTGAGGACTGGAAGGTAGCAAATGTCACCCGCATCTTTAAAAAGGGTTCCAGAGAAGATCTGGGAACTTACAGGGGTCAAGAAACTGTAATCCACCTAAGTGTTTGTGTATTTAATGTCTTTATATGTATGTAAGTTTCCCAGGATTTGCACTAGCATTGTGCTAAGATAACAGGCACTTACTCAATTAAGGTGAAAGGTAATTTGTCACACCTGTGAAGTCAGCCCACAGTGATAGATAGATCATTCAGATCTAGCCTTGACAGGTTAGCATCTAGGCCAAGGCTAGATGACAGCTCCTAGATTAGATCGCATCAGCGATTGGCTAACCAATTGACTAGCAAGGATATAATCAGGCTAGGTGCCCACCAACATGACTCAGAGAACTCAGAAGTCTTCTTCAAGACAAGACATCAAAAAGAAGATATCATCACAATGAGGACAAGGAGGTCAGGACCCTGAGACATCTCCTGGTGTTGTGGGCCTGACTGTATGAGCGTCAGTGAGTATAGCTTAGGTAATTAGCTGAATTGACTACACAGTCCAGTGTAGGGGAAGCAGGTAAATTGCCTCAGGATTTTTTTGGCATTCCTCTGTGCACAGTGTATTTATTTTACTTGGTTTTTATATCCCTTTTTATTTTTCCCTATTCCCTTATCTTGTAAATAAAGTATATATATATTTTCCATGTTTGCCTTTTATTTGGTAGACCTGATAACAAACTGACCATAACAACCTATGTGGTAAGTTTTCCCAAGTTTATTTTATTTTCTCCCTTCCCTTTTGTAGGCCTCTGGGGCATGGCATATACTCCATGGGCCTGGATGTTGGTTATGACATGTCAGCAGCTGGGTGTTTAGTAACAACAGCAACTGTGGTTCTTGATAACAGGCCAGTCAGTCTGACTTCAATACTGCGAAAGTTGGTGGAAACTATTATCAAAGAGATAATTAGTAGGCACATTGATGAACACGGGTTATTGGGGAAGACTCAGCATGGGTTCTGTAAGGGAAGTTCTTGTCTCACTAACCTGTTAGAGTTCTTTGAGGGGGTGAACAAACATGTGGGCAAAGGGGACCCAATAGATGTTGTTTACCTTGACTTTCAGAAAGCTTTTGATAAAGTTCCTCATCAAAGACTCCTTAGTAAGCTCAAGAGTCATGGGATAAAAGGACAGGTCCTCTTGTGGATCAAAAACTGGCTAATTAATAGGAAACAGAGGGTGAATATAAATGGATAATTTTCTCAGTGGAGGGTGGTAAGCAGTGGGGTGCCGCAGGGCTCAATACTGGGTCTGATGCTTTTTAACTTGTTCATTAATGATTTGGAATTGGGAGTAAGCAGTGAAATGGCTAAGTTTGCAGATGACACTAAATTGTTCAGGGTGGTGAGAACCAGAAAGGATTGTGAGGCACTCTAAAGGGATCTGTCGAGACTGGCCAAGTGGGCGTCAATGTGGCAAATGAGGTTCAATGTGGCCAAATACACATTGGGGCCAAAAATCTTAACTATAAATAAAAGTTGATGGGGTGTGAACTGGAGGAGACTGATCAAGAGAGATCTTGGGGTCATGGTAGATAACTCACTGAAAATGTCGAGACAGTGTGTGACTGCAATAAAAAAGGCCGACACCATGCTGGGAATTATTAGGAAGGGAATTGAAAACAAATCAGCCAGTATCATAGTGCCCCTGTATAAATCCTCATATGAGTATGGCCTCATTTGGAGTACTGTGTACAATTCTGGTCACTGCATCTCAAAAAAAGATATTCTAGCATTGGAAAAAGTGCAGAAAAGGGCAACTAGAATGATTAAGGGGTTGAAACATTTTCCCTGTGAAGAAAGGTTAAAACGCTTGGGGCTCTTTAGCTTGGAGAAACGTCGACTACAGGGTGACATGATAGAGGTTTACAATATTATGTATGGGACAGAGAAGGTAGAGAAAGAAGTACTTTTCTCCCTTTCTCACAATACAAGAACTTGTGGACATTTAATGAAATTGCTGAGCAGTCATGTTGGAAATGATAAAAGGAAGTACTTCTTCACCCAAACAGTGATTAACACATGGAATTCATTGCCACAGGAGGTGGCGGCGGCTACAAGCATAGACAGCTTCAAGAGGGGATTGGATAACCATATGGAGCAGAAGTCCATCAGTGATATTCTGTGTTCTTGGTTCTTGGGGGAGGCACAGTGGGAGGGCTTCTGGTGTCCTGGCCCCACTGGTGGACCTCCTGATGGCACTTGGGTTCTTTTGCCACTGTGTCACACAGAGTGTTGGATTGGATGGGCAGATGTTTTGGGTCCATTATGCATACACAACAATGAAAGAAGGCATCCATTGCTCCAAACCCTTTGGCATCTGATTAGCAAAAGGATAACCTGGACATGTACTCCTTGCCTTGGGTTGCCTCTCCCTTGGTGGGGGTCAGTGATCCCCTGGACTATTGGACTGATGATATATTATAACTTCCAGGAAAAACCCTCTCTTGAGATCATGGAAATGTTATGATTTTATCTACAGAGTTCCTAGTGATTCCTGGAGAGATGTGACATCACTCCTGGGCTTTCTTCAGAAATGACATCATGCTGTTGCTGATAGCTGCACCCCATGTCCATGCCCCTGGTATGTCCTGCTGGTTGTCTGAGACTCTCGTCCATCATGGGTCCTTGGGTTTATTGATACCCATACTGCCAATGGCCTTTCTACTAGGAAAATGGGTAGGCAGTGAGAAGACCACCAGAACTCTGTAATGCCAAGTTTCTCATTCCCCAAAGAGATCTTTAAAACTGTTCTAGGGCTTGTAGTGCTATTTTCTTTTACTTATATCCTCTTGCATATGTAGACCAGGCCCAAATCTGCTATTGATTCAGTGCTGCACATGTGGAGGACCATTGCTTGTAGACTGGATGTTCTTCCTTGGGATATTGGTAGAACACATTTCCAAATACTCTCTCTGGGTAGTTCCCTGATCATTAGATCAGGCAAGGGAAACTTGGAATATTTTAGTTTTTGTGGAGACTCATGAAACAACTGTTACAGAGAGTTTAGCTTCTAGTAAACATGCCAGAATTATTAGTCTTATCGTGTAGCCAATAACTTTACAATGTCTGATTCTAAGACCACTTCCTGAATAAGTACAGTTAGAAAATGCACTTTGAATTAGAGTCACTACTGCTTAAATTTATTTAGTTGGCAGAACAACAATCATAAAGGCATTTTAGAGGACTGGCATGAAACCATTTCTGTATTCATTTAGTGCTGTACAGGTTAATGTGGGATATCTTAGAAAAAATATTGAGGAAAATTGTTGCCCCCCCAGTCGGAATGAAGAGGCTGACACAGTACGTTGGGTATAAAACCGGGCTGCTTTATTGAAACAAACTTGATGAACTTATAACTGGCAGGGGTAAGGCCTAGAAGGACAAGCCCTGGGGTCAACCCCCTGACCCTGCCTTGTCCTAGGAGGGCGAGCCACCCTGCCCCCAGCACAAGCCCCTGTATTCTGGCTGTTGCTGAGCGGCCAGGCCCAAAGCCATCTTCCACCTGGGCTAGCATCAATTCCGCATGGAAAGATCCGCCCAGGTGAGGCTTTTCCGTGATCTGCATTCCCTGCACTGAGCTGTACAGCCCATCTGCGGTTCATACAGACCACCCGCACACCTGGTGCTGAGCCATAGGTGCTCCCCTGAAAACACTGTGGCCAATACATCCTCCAGCCACCGCCAATGCCAAGCCTCTGCTTAGGCATTAGCACCCCACCAGACGGCCCAGCGCCGACCGCAATCCCTGCCGAAGCTCCTCTAAAAAGGCCTGGTTGCTCAACTCTGAAAGATGAACCCCATCCGGCCTATACAGTTCCAAATTCTTGACCCGTATGGCCAGATATGGGAGAAAAATCCCTAGACCATTCTCCATGGCCTTCTGCAATGCCTGGTTGGCCTTACGCCTAGCGTTGTCTATCCCTCCGGGGGAAAGGGCAGACCTCCAAACCCTGCGTGGCAATATTGCTGACCATACCAGGACAACACCTGGCCATCTTCGCTTGATTTCCCGAAGGTCAGCCAGCGCCTGCAGCGAGAGGGCTTTCCCTTGCATGAATCCTAAGTCATTACTACCCAGGTGAATGACTAGGATGTGAGGAGGAGGCGCCAACCTCTCTCTAAACAACAATGGCATGATCCCTGGCCAACAAAGGCCCTGGCGACCCAGCCATTCCACTGTTGCCCACTCGCTGAGGCCCAGTTGGGTGCCCACTGAAGACCTTCTGGCTTGATGGGTGGCCCAGAATACCATAATGTGCCCGCAGATGAGGATACGATGCCTCTCCCTACAAGCCACAGCACCTTAAAAAACAGAAAATTGTCTACACCAAAGCATATGCCAACGGGCAATAAACACAATCGCTCCTCCATGAAACCCTCCTATGTGACAAACGGGCGAACATAGGATTTAAAAGCTGCAGAACGCCACCGGCCAATACGCTGTATGGAGGGGGAGGGGTGTAACCCATCATCGCCGCTGTGGAAGCGGCCCCAATCCGAAACAAATGGGTGCCGAACTTGACACCCTTTAGCCCCAGCTCCATCAGGGCCCTGGTCGTCACGGCCCAAAATTGATATTTGGTAAGGGGGGGAGCCCTCACAATGCCTAAAAAAAGGGCCTCTCGCCTTCCCCTCTAAGCCATATATAGTGCTCCACGGCCCTAACCAGGCACAATTCAGGCAAGGGGCACTGACCAATTGTAATGTTTGTCCCCTTCTGGTGTTGATCTATTTTGGACCTCCGGACTGTCAAACGAATCTGCCCTTGTACAATTTTGATGTCCTTAGCATGAAGCGCTCGGCCTGAATTGTCAGTCCTGGACTGCACCACCAACTCACTAATACGCAAGGCCCCCAAAAAGGCCAACAAAGAGGCTGCGTGAAACAGCGCAGCCTCAAAAGGGGAAGAACATATACCCGGCCAAATCCCGAACAACCCCTTGAGTACTGTAGGGGATATGGGTTGCCGGTGTCAACCTGTGGCCCGCGCTCCCTGGCCCAGCCCTCAAGCATCTTCCTCACCCTAAAATCACCCGTATTCTCTGGGAGCCCCTGTGCTTTACTAATAAAGGCGAGCGCCGCCAATTGGCCCTAATTGTCTTAAGCCCCAAGCCTCTCTCCTTCTGGTATACACAAAACTGCATGATATGTGCCATAGGAACCGGCCAACTATCATGAAGTCCAGCGGTGCTTCTAAATGCCCTAAATTGGGATCCCGCCCTATCGTAAGCTCTTCTGGTGCTTGGTGCCAATGCTAAATGAATGGCCCTACTGGCTTCTGCTTCCCAAGCTGCCAGAGTTCCTGAGGCATTCAGGCCGGCCGCGGGTCCGCCGCCGGAGCAAGTTGACGAAAAGGCTCGATCCGTTGGCGAGATAGAGTGTCCGCCACCCCGTTGCACACTCCCGGAACATGCCTAGCCAGGAATAGAATATTCAACCGGAGGCATCGTAGTGTGAATGACCTAACCAGGTTCATCACTAATATGGATTTGGAGGACAAGGAGTTGATAACATGTACCACAGCCATGTTATCACACCAGAAATGCACAGTATGGTTGGACAGCTACTCACCCCAAAGCCATACAGCTACTAAAATGGGAAAAAATTCCAGAAAGGTAAGGTCCCTACATAGCCCACTGTCCAACCATTCTGCGGGCCATTGTTCCGCACACCAATGTCCCTGAAAATACACTCCAAATCCGGTAGATCCGGCAGCATCCGAAGTGATCTGAAGCTCCGCTTCAATCTTTAAATCTTCCCGCCAAAAGGAAATTCCATTAAATGATTCCAGAAACTCATCCCAAACCTCAAGATCCTTACGCATGCCTGCGGTCACCCGGACCCGATGGTGAGGGAGCCGCAACTGCCTCATCGCATCACAGAGACATCTCAAAAAGGCCCTGCTCGGTGCCACCACTTTACATACAAAGTTGAGGTGACCCACCACCTGCTGAAGCTCACGAATGGCCCGCCGAAATGTGGGCCCCTGTAGTAAGCTGCTGCTTGTGAACCAAATCTCCACTATCTGACCTGTCACCTGAATTCGGTTTTGCCGGGGACATCAACTGCAGCCAAAGCTGCTGGTTAATCTGGTCCCAAGGCAGCCCTGGGTTAATGGTGGCCCTCATTCGAAAGGCCTCATCATATTGTAACCAAGCTGCACCAACAAAATCCGTGTATGTCCGGTACACCATATCACAATACTGAAATAGCACAGCCGCACGAGCCGGCTGCGCCCTTGCAATGACGCCTGCATAGATAAGGAAACTGGGCCGCTCGTCGCATCTGACTTTTGAGAAGGAGGTACTGGCCTTCTTGACTGCTTTACAGGGAGGAGCGCCGGAGGTGGTCCCACGACAGGAGCTGGACCAGAACGAAGGTCCGGGCCCAAGCAAGGGTCCGGCTGAGGAGCCTTCAGATGGTGGAGCGCCGGGAGAGGTCGTGCAGCAGCCTCTAGCAGTTGCATTGGGCAACCAATTAGCCCAAGGAAACTGGGCAACCAATTAGCCCAAGTTCTGTCCACTTTCCTACGCTTCAACTTCTCTTTTTCTTTATCGTCAAGCTCATCTTTGTCCTTCTTCTCTAACTCCCTAAACAGGAGACTGAAAACATCTACGTATTCGCCCCATAAAATCCTATTGTGTGTGGCCCCTGACAGATGGTCCCCCAATGGCAATGCCGTGTCTCCATATAGGAGCACATGAAAAGGGATGGCCGCATAAGGATTTGGTGGGTAAAGCCACATACCCCTCTGATAGCCCGGCCATGCCCCATACGTCTGAAGGTGTTGCTGCCCACCCCAAGGTAGCACACCAGGCGGGGCCTGCTGAATAGGAACATTCTGCATCACGGCCGGTGCGACCGTCTGGCCAGAGGCCTGTGGAAACGGGTTGCCCACACCTTGTCCTTGGGGAAATACACCCTGTGACCCCCAAGCCCAGGAAGGCCCAGCCACACACTGGTCGGTCGAAGGTCCACTCTGCCCTGAAACCCACGGGGCTCCTGCCGCTGTATTTGAGGGAGACAGAAATTGTGTGGGGTCCCAAGGCCACACCTGAGGCTACTGAAAGGAGTGCTTACCAATGTCTCCGGAGGGGTTAATCACCAATGCAACTTCTGGTTTGCTTCTAAATTCTTTTCAAGAGTCTGTGTTTGTCCTTTAATTAACTGGATTGTGGTAGACATACATACCAGATAGAATCCCTTTTCTTAAATCAATCCTGGTATGGAATGGGTTCTTTGCAGCAACTCCTTCTTGTGGTACCTCAGCCATTTCTAGTGCACTCTGGCAGTGTCAGATTTGGGGTATTATCATCTGTTTTCTCTTTGCTGTAGAATGGATTGTTGAATGTGATCAGAAAGCACCAACCTGGCTGGCATTTTGTAAGGCTGGTAAATCTACTTTTTGAGCAAGTGTTCTCTTAGAGCAGCGGTCCCCAACCTTTTTGACACCAGGGACCGGTTTTGTGGGAGACAATTTTTCCATGGACCGGGGACAGGGGGCGGGGGGGGGGGGCGGGGATGGTTTCAGGATGATATAATTGTGCACTTTATTTCTGTTAGTTTGGTATGGTAGTTAAGTCTGCGGACTCTTATCTGGGAGAACCACATTTGATTCCCCACTCCTCCACTTGCAGCTGCTGGAATGACCTTAGGTCAACCGTAGCTCTCACAGAGTTGTCCTTGAAAGGACAGTTCTGTGAGAGCTTCGTGAGAGGTTGTCTTGTGAGAGAGGAAAGTAAAGGAGATTGCAAGCCACTCTGAGACACTGAAATTCAGAGTGGAGACAGGATATAAATCCAATTTCTTCTTATTATTATTACTACTACATTGTAATATATAATGCAATAATTATACAACTCATGGCCCAGTTGCTAACAGGTCACGGACCAGTACTGGTCCACAGCCTGGGGGTTGGGGACCCCTGTCTTAGAGGATAATTTTAATAGGTTGTTTCTTGCTGGGAGATAATGGGCCCTTGGAAGAAGGTTCCTTCTTTTCCAAAGAAGACAGATGCACACACAGGGGAAGAAACTCAGAGATCTCAATGGATCAGAAGAAGGAAAACCTCTCTAGAAATCCATAACCTCTCATTGTAACCTTTTGCTTGATTTGAAATCATAAGCAAGTGTTCTGCAACAAGAGTTTCTGCAGCATGGTTTCAAGTCAAACAAAAGGGTTAAGATGAGGGATTATGGCTTCCTAGAGAGCCTTCTAATTGTTGCTGAAGTCCAAGATTACAGACATCATTCTGGGTGAGAACAAAATGGAACAGAGGGACTAATTAGGCCCAAGAATAGCTTGAAGAATTTTGTATTCCTAGTTTCACTTCAGTGGGAGCTTTCCCACATTCTCATTTTACTCATCATTAAATTCTTATTTCTTTGGGTTTTCTTCCTGTTCTGCGTGTGTTTTGCTCCCTCCAGTGACTGATCTGATATACAACAGATTTATTTTCAGGGTGTCTCTGCAGGGACATAAGCTTCAAATAAACCTATTTTATGTTGAATGGACCACTAGAGGGAGCAAAACACATATGGAACAGGACCCCCCCCCAACCCCCCCCCCCCAGGAATTTAGCAGTCAGTAAAATAAATTGTGAAAAAGGCCCAGGTGGCCCTGCAGCAGTTAGTGTAATGTGTTTTCTATGGATAGCTTTGAGTTAGGTGCATTTGAGTTTAGATATTGCTGTTAGCAGTGCTATACAACCTTTGGTCCTTTTAAGAAGCTGCCTTGGGCCAATAAAGATGGTAATTTATAAATAGATAAATAAATACCATCAAATTCATATTTCAGTAGCTGTCAGCAGTTTTAAGAAAGGCTGTTTTGGTGGCGGTTTAGGAGCAGAACTATGGTGGGAATGAAGGAGCATCTATCCCTTTGAAGACTTTCACATTACTGTTCCAAACCAAATGTTCTTCATTGTTGGCCCAATTTCAAGTAAAGTGATACAGGGACGGGGCTCCATACAGTGAATTTCCTTCTGTTAATGAGCCATCTCTGAAGTACTATGGTCATTTCAAACAGTGCTGCTTTTTTCCCTGCCCCTTTTCACCACTATCTTTCTCAGAAGTTTTTTTTTTTAAGTTTCTAAATGGAATGCTATAGCACTAAACCATTATAGCACTGCTACAGAGGCACCATTGCAATGCTTTTTGACTCCACTGATTCAATGGAGTCAAGGCATCTCATTGCTGCAACAACAGCACTGAAGTGCTATATGGTTTAGTGCTATAGCTCTCAATTTAGAATATTTTTAAAAGTTCTCAGAAGATCATGTGATGAAAAAGGATAGGAACAAACGGCATTGTAGGAAATGCTATGGACATTTTAAACAGAACATCACAATGATTCAGAAGCGCAGTGAAGGGGTAGAAATTGGAAGAAAGCAGTTTCCCTCAGAAGTGGCTCAACCACACTTTGCTAACCCAACACAAGTGAGTTTGCATGAATAGCTAAATAAATTCTGCTATCACCCAGGTACAAAATGGATCTATCTGAAATGACAGAAAAAAACTATTAGCAACCAGTTATTAAAATGGAATACAAAGGCAGTTTGAAAATGGCCTCTGTCATTCCCTCTAGAAATTTATAACGGAGAGTCAACATGTACTAATATCAACTAACATTTGGGTTTTGGAACAGATGATGCAAATTGCAGCAACCATTGTTTTAACAAATGCATAGGTTCATTTTGAAAACACACCATTGAAGTAATGTTTGGAGGTTACACCAGGTGTTGCTGATTTTAAAAAGGCTTAAAATATGGCAGGTGTGGTATTATTTGTCTTTGTTAAGTTGGAAATTGCCTCACTTTAAGCAGCAAGAGGGACTGTTTGTCGAGATGAGATAGGATTTATTTTCATATTTGTTATTTATAGGGTAGAGCTAAAAACTTGTTTCATGAAAAAAATTAAAACTGAGTATTGGTATCTTATTGAAGAATTGACCAGTTTGCAATGTGATACAAATTCACAGGCAAATGTATATTTTATTTTGTTTAGAAAGGTTGTTTTGTAAGGACACAAAATTACTGCTTAAGAGAAGATGGATAGTTATGCAACTTGCAAGATTAGCTGCCATTTTGTACCATCAGTCCTAAATAGATTTGCCCACATGCGCTCTTCTGCCAAGCATTAGTCTTTCTTTCAGATGATCACAGTATGATAAATGTTAATAATGTAGAAATTTGCTAGGCAGTCTGAAGACTTAGTTGCATGCTTCTGCTATTATCATGGAGTCTAGGAGAACGTCAAGTTTCATGATACCAGCCTCAAAAACACAATAATCGCTCAATAATGAATTAGTAAATGATTTTAAATAATTCTAAATTCAATTCTCATATAGATTCAAACCACATTTGAAATTAGGAATCCAGTAGATGAGAGAAAAAAACCTTTTTCATATATAAAGTCCAAAAGTATACTAAGTGAAATCAGTCACAAATAATAGTTCAAATGTCCAAAATATGTAAAGTCCTCCCAAAGTGCGCCTAGGAGCTTCTTCCAGCTTAATGCTTCAGATTCAGGACATGGCAAGAACACTTCTGGGCACCGCAATTCTCTGGTGAAGCAGCTCAAGACTTGCCATGTCCTGAATCTGAAGCATTAAGCTGGAAGAAGCGTCAGTGAAATGGGAACAACTATCCCATCCACTAAGGAGTCATCATGCATAGCTGCGCACTGAATGACTGTGCCTAGCCACACTTTGCATTTTTTGATCTATTATTTGTGATTGATTTCATTCAGTATACTTTTAGACTTTATATATGAAATAGGTTTTTGTCTCATCTACTGAATTCCTAATTTCAAATGTGGTTTGGATCCATATGAGAATCGAATTTAGAATTATTTTAAGTCATTTACTAATTCATTATTGTGCAGTTTTTATTTTATTTTATTTATTTATTTATTTAGAATTTATATCCCGCCCTTCCCACAAGTGGCTCAGGGCGGCTTCCAACAGTAAATCCAGCATAAAAAATTAAACAATATTTAAATATGAAAGAATTAAACATTTAAAACAGATAAAACCTTAAAAATTAATAAATATTCTAAATATAAAAGAGGAAAACTGGCAAGTTGCATTAAATTCTCAAGCTAGGTATAAGCTAGCCAGAAGAGGGTCGTCTTACAGGCCCTGCGGAACTGAACAAGGTCCCGCAGGGCCCTCACCTCCTCCGGCAGCTGATTCCACCATGTAGGGGCCATAACAGAGAAGGCCCTTTCTCTGGTGGCTTTCAAGCGGGCTTCTTTTGGCCCAGGGATAGTAAGGAGATTTTGTGTTCCCAACCTCAGTACTCTCTGGGGAATGTGTGGGGAGAGACGGTCCTTCAGGTAGACAGGTCCCAAGCCATATAGGGCATTAAAGGTAATAACCAGGTAATAATTTGTGTTTTTGGGGCTGGTATCACGGAACCTGTGTTTCTCCTAGACTCTACTTTCTCCATGATTTCTCTTGGATTGCTTATTCTGCTATTATTATAGCAGCCAGACTCCAACCCGTCATGTAACAGCTGAGAGTAAGTTTCATAAAAGTGTGTGGAAATGTTTATGGATATGCAAAGAAGACTAATCCGGCTTCAAGGATGTGGGATAGATTCCAACTGGGAGCACAGTTTACAAACACACTGAGGACAGCCTAAGGCTGCTTCCATACAAAAGAGTTTGCAAGCTGCCACAATTTAGAAGCAGTTCTGATTACTGGGAGCTCTCATTCATAGATGGTGTTCAGACAAACCAGTTTTAGCATGAGAAATTGAGGCTGTGTACTGTATTCATCATAGGGCTTGTCTGCATTCTTATTTTATTCACTATTAAGTTACTGTTTCTTCATGGGGTGGGTTCCTGTTCTGTATCTCTTTTGCTCTCTCTAATGGTTGTTTCAATATCAAACAGTTTTAATTCCAGTTCTTCCCTTGCAGTTTAAATCTCAAAGAAATAAGCTGAAAATAGAGCTGTTTGATATCAAATCAAGCACTAGAGGGAGCAGAACAGGCGCAGAACAGGAAACAACATAGGTGGAACAGAAAAAAAAGCCCCAGAAGAAACAGAAGCTTTAACAGGGATGTAATGTATGTGGACTCAAGTGAGAACTGAGTTGGGTGTTCCTGCCTGGCTCATTGGAGCTTGATGACCAGAGCTTGGGGACTTGGGAACAATGGACACCAAGATCCTAAACCCTGCTGCCCTGCTCCAATCACGGGCCCCCTACTGGTTTAAATGGACCAATCAAATGCTTGCACAGGAACACGGGTGTGCATATAGTTGGCCCTGTTGGCCCAGTTCGGCAGTCTTATGCTTAGCCTTGAGTATGCTGAAATCAATAAAGAGCTGATGTTGCATTACCACCTTGCCTCATCATTTTATGGAACCCACTATATTATAGTGATGACGAGGATAGGATCCTGGTGAGTGGTCCAACTGGCATTGCATCGTGCATCACTGCTCTGATTTAGCACCACGCTCCGCACTGCCGCAGCTGACGAAATGACCACTACGCTAGGCCTGATTCAAGCTTTCAACATGGCTCGCCCGGAGAGATGGGAGACCTGGTTCGAGCAACTGGAGAACCACATTGACTACAACGAGGTCACAGGGTGCAAGAAGAAGGCACTGCTGCTCAGATCCTGCAGCATGGATGTCCTGGAGCTGGTCCAAGGTCTAATGGCACCTGTGACCCTCAAGGTGGCCACCTTCGATGAGATCATTGGGGTCCTCACAACGCACTTCGCCCTGCAACCAACCATCCTGGCCTGCCACCTTGAGTTCTCAGAGCGCCGCCAACAACCTAATGAGTCAGTGGCAGACTTCAGCACCGCCCTCTGCCAATTGTCACTCCGCTGTGACTTCCCATTCCTTGATGAAGTGCTAAGGGACCAGTTCATCTTCAACCTGCGGGATGAGAAATTGAGGCGAAAATTGGTGGGTAAGGATGACACCGACCTAGCCAAGGCCATCAAGGAGGCTATGACATATGAGAAATCGAGGAAGGAGTGAGCCATCAACTCTGCGCATCATGCTGCCGCCTCCTCGTCTGAGTCAGAGGGAAAGACAATGCACTCAAGCTATGGGACATGGCACAGAAGAAACCACCAAGCCGTTCATCCGAGACAATACCTGCTTGAGAGTGTGCCAGCTGGGGGGACCCCCACGAGCGACATTCCTGCTGATTCTGAGACACAGTCTGCCACCAATGCAGGAAGATTGGCCATCTTGCAAGGGTCTGCCATTCCTGGTCCAAGCGCTCCACCCCGAGAAGTGCTGGCAAGCGGGATCCAGGCAGAAACCAGGACACCACCATGGCGGAAGACCTCCATCGCTACCCAGATGAGCAGGTATGCCAACTTCCCCTGCCCTGCCCCAGGAAATTGCAAGTGACTGTACTCATTGAGGGCAAGCCATGCAAAATGGAAGTGGACTTAGGGACCGGAAAACTGTGATTTCTCTTAAAACTTTCCAAAGGTTATGCCCAGGCTAGGAAGCCAAACTGCAGCTATCCCCGTTCATGGTTCGGGACTATCAGAAACAGGAGATCACAGTTAAGGGAGTGGGGTTTCTGAGGGTGAAATATGGCAACCTCTCAGGATGGCTGCCCCTGATAGTTGTAGAAGGAGACTTGGGCAGCTTGCTGGGCCAAACATGGTTTGCATCCTTAGGGATCCAAGTAACAGAATTAAATCAGGTCCCCACATGGCCTAGGGACTTCCAGAGCATCTGTGGGGAGTTCCCAGCAGTTTTCAACGGGACCCTGAGAACTTACATGGGCTCCGCAGTGTCCCTGAAACTAAATCTAAATGTCCAGCCCATAAGGCTGAAAACCTGATGTTCCCTTTGTCCTCAAAGATAAGATAGAGGAGGAGTTAAACCTCCTAGTGGCTCAAGGAGTGCTGGAGCCAGTTGCTAACGCACACTGGAAAATGCCCATCGTCACCCCAGTCACGCCTGATGGCCGCGTCCACTTCTGTGCCGGTGGTTAGCCACGTGTTGGCCTCCCTAGCAGGGGCAAAATTTGTTGGGAAATTGGACTTGGCCCAGGCCTATCAACAGCTTCTGGTGGATGCCGCCACTGCTGAGGCACAAATGATAGTGACACATAGAGGCGCCTTCAAGGTCAAGTGCCTCCAGTTTGGGGTCAGTGTGGCCCCAGGGATCTTCCAGAACCTAATGGACTCTCTTTTGAAAGCTATCCCTGGGGTCCAGCCATTTTTTGACAATGTGTTAATTGCTGAAACCACGGAGGATGAGTTCTCCTCCCATCTCCGCACAGTACTCCAATGTTTCGACTCAGCGGGCCTAAAAGTAAAGAGGGAGAAATGTATGGTGGGAGTGCCCAAGATTGACTTCCTGGGGTATTCAGTCGATGCAAATGGTTTCCACCCCTCAAAGGAAAAGGTGGAGGACATTTGTAACGCCCCACCCCCATTAATAAAGCGGAACTACAAGGTTTCTTGGGCCTCCTCAACTTCTACCATGCCTTCCTTCCCCACAAGGTGGTGGTAGTGGAACCCCTCCACTGTTTGCTGGACAAAAGGGCCCTGTGGATGTGGGGCTGCGGGCAGGCTGCTGCCTTCTAAGCGGTGAAGGACCTTCTAATGTCAAACAGCCTGCTGGCACACTTCGACGAGTGGCTGCCCATTGTCTTAGCCTGCGATGCATCTCCTTAAGGGATGGGGGTGGTCTTAGCACATGTGTTGCTGGATGACCATGAGGTTCCGGTGGCTTACTATTTGAGGACATTGCAAAAACTGGAGCACAACTACGTGCAAATAGATAAGGAAGGGTTGGCCATTGTTGCCAAGAACAAGGTGTTAAGAAATTTCATGATTATCTGTACGGCCGGCCCTTCACCATACTCGCTGACCATAAAGATGAAGTCTGCTTAGGAGCATATGAAAGCTTACATTCTGAATAAAACTTAATTGGTCTTAAAGGTGCTGTCGCCCTGAGTCTTAAGGTGGTCCATTTTCCCAGCAGGGTACCAGTACAACCTACAATACTGTCTGGGTAAAGTTATGGGCCATGCGGATGCTTTGAATTGGTTGTCGCTACCCTCTAGGAACCTGGATCTGGCACCAGTGCACCAGATCTGGCACCAGTGCACCAGATGAGTCCCTTCCGGACTGCCCAGTGCATGCTCGTTTTTCTGCCTGGGACAAAATCCTTTCTCGAGTTCTCAACTGGGTGTAGAAGGGATGGCCCATGGGCCAGGTGGGCTCAGAGTTTGCAGTGTTCGCTTCCCGCTGGGATGAACTATCGGTCCACAAGGGCTGTTTGTTATGGGGGGTCGGGTAGTGGTGCCCCCCACTCTGTGGCAAAAAGTCCTCACTGCAC
This sequence comes from Heteronotia binoei, assembly GCF_032191835.1. Classification (NCBI taxonomy): domain Eukaryota; kingdom Metazoa; phylum Chordata; class Lepidosauria; order Squamata; family Gekkonidae; genus Heteronotia; species Heteronotia binoei. The sequence goes on from NC_083226.1 coordinate 70,204,126, forward strand.
TGCACGACTCTCACCTAGGGATTGTGCGGATGAAGGCTCTTGCCTGCAGCTATGTCTGGTGGCCTGGAATCAATGACACCATTGAGTCTTGGGTAGCAAGGTGCCAACCCTGCCAGGAGACCCGGCCAGCACCGCCCAAACTGCCAGCCCAGCAGTGATAGTCCACACGTAACCTGTGTCCCACTAGCACTTGGACTTCATGGGGCCCTTCCAGGGTCAGCTAGTTTTCCTAATAGTGGACTCCTACTCTAAGTGGTTGGAGGCAGTCCTGGTTGCCTCTACTTCCTCCCGGGCCATCATTACAGCGCTCTGCAAGGTTTTCGCTACTCAAGGGCTCCCAGACACTCTCGTCTCAGACAATGGGGCCACCTTCACGTCAGGGGAATTCCAGGACTTCTGCAGCCGGAATCTAATCCGGCACCTTTTCACCCGGCTACCAATGGCCAAGCCGAAAGGATGGTGTGATCCACAAAGGAGTCACTCTGCCGCATCATCCAGGGGGACTGGGAGGCCTGCCTCACTGAGTTCCTGCTAGCCCAACATGCCATGCCTTGCACTGCCACCGGCCACTGCCTGGCTGAGCTCCTCATTGGCCGGCGGCTGTCGACACTCCTAGACTGCATGCACCTCGATCAAACTCCAGACCTGCAAGAAATGCCCGATATGGTCTGAGCTCTCAGGGGCTTTGATACAGGCAACTTAGTGTATGCCAAGAACTTTGGGGATGGCCCAGCATGGCTTCCGGCCAGAGTCTCCAATGTGCTGGGGTCAGTCATGTACGAGGTCACCACATAGACCAATTGAGGACACGGGAGGTGTCCAGGGATGAGGTTGAGGAAGACAGTGGGCTACGGGACCCACTGGCGGTTCCAGCTCTGACAGCCCCAAATGGCAGCTGCTGTGATCCCAACCTTCTGCTGGAGTTGGAAACATTCAGGAGCCTGGAACCACCAACAGAAGCTCCCACATCTCTGGCCCTTCCGTCCACTGCTCCTGAAGAAGCCACCGCACTGCCACCTTTTCCGGTACCCAAGCAGTCAACAAGGGAGCACCGCAAACCTGCTTACCTAAGGAACTATGTATGTCAGGGCTTGTAAACTAGGAGGGGAGGGATGTAATGTATGTGAACTTAAGTGAGAACTGAGTTGGGTGTTCCTGCCTGGCTCATTGGAGCCTGATGGCCAGAACTTGGGGACTTGGGAACACTGGACAGCAGGATCCTAAACCCTGCTGCACTGCTCCAATCACAGGCTCCCTATTGGTTTGAATTGACCAATCAAACGCTTGTGCGGGAACATGGGTGTGTATAAATGTCAAGTGCCGATATTTCTCAATAATCAGTCTTTTGTTTTAAATCAAAGCTGTTTTATTGTTAGAAACTCAGAAGCTGTACCAAGGACACAAGCCTTGGGAGTAATTACGTATACAGAGTTACACAGTTGCTATATAAAATATCTTCAGAGGTTACATTACAGATGCATACTTTAGTCACGGGTTCAAAGGTTGCTAAACACTATCTCTTTTGTTACTAAGGAATTTGAGCTATTAAAAACATCTCCGATTCTCACACTTCTCTAGCAGAAGATAAGAGTTGTCTGTGTGAACCTGTGGGAGAGGCGACTTGAAAGTGGTACCAGCCAGGCTGTAGCATAAACATCCTTGGGCCAGGTGAATTTATTACTTGCCCAGTAAAGCAGTAAAGAGCAGTAAAGAGCCGGTGACTTGCTCTTTGTCTAAGGAACCATCATGTTACAGAAATAAGCACGCTTGACATACTGCCTTCCCTAAGCCCTTCTCCGTTTTTGAAGGATATTTAGCGTAGAATGGTTTAATCAGCGCTGGCGCTTTCACATTTGAGTTAATACCCACTCATCGTGTGCTGTTGAGAAATGTTTCCATCTAATCAGAAAATACAATACAACCCGCTTCAGTTTAACATCTAAGATTTCTTTTACTTCATGGTGATTCTGATCCCCCACTGGAATAGGCTCGGGAGCTTGGGGTCGGGGGTGCCAAGGCATGGCTCCAGGATCCCTCTGAAGCAAATGGCAATGAAAGATGGGATGTATCTTACTAAACAGTTTGGGTAATTCAAGTTCTACTGTCACTTTATCGATTGCCTGTTTAATACGGAACGGCCCCAAAAACTTGTATGCCAGTTTTTTAGAAATTTGTGGTAGAGGGAAGTTCTTGGTAGAGAGGAACACTGTATCTCCCACTTTAAAATCCCAAGCGGGTGAATGGTGCTTATTGTAATGCTTTTTGTAATTCTTTTTGGCCAATTCCATATTTGCCTCTTCCAGGAAGCCAAATGGAGCTCAGGCTTTTTAGCCTGTATCAGTCTTCAAGGCTGCACAACAGAGAGATGGTGGAAGGAAGGAAGCAGAGCAGAGGTCATTCTTTGCTGGGGGCGGGTCTAGCTTTGGCTTTTCTTGTGACCTGGTAGTGAGGCTTCCATGGCCCGGTACCGGGTCCCGACCCTGCAAATGGAAAACAGTGCACTATATTATAAGGGAGTAAAATGATAATGTGGAAAACCCCATAGTCTTTGTTCTGTTTCCTGTGGTGCTTGTTCCTTTACTTCACCCAGGGTTTGTACCTAATTACAAAGTTTTGAATGAGGTTGATTGAGTTAGTGTGATTTTTCCTCCTTCTGTGTCCCTGCTGCTCATTTTGTTCCCTTTCTTCATGGGATTCCTCCATCATTACATCAGTATGTATGTATCTAGATGCCAAATGTTGCCTGCTATTTTCACTTATGCAGAATCATGGAACCTGGCTGCTTCTTAAATTCATCTCAAGGTGACCTCTTCCTTTGGGGTATCTATACCATCTATTTTTATATCTGTAGTTATACATGCAATCCATTGTTTAATCAAGTAACTTTCTCTCTCCACCCTGAAATTGTGGAAGTGCATATATACAGGAATCAGATATGTCAGTCCACCTACAAAGCATATGCATATGGAATCAAGACTCAAGTGTTTATCTCAACATGACTCAGGAACCAAGTGCAGCTGGCTCCCTAACCCTGGAATTGTGAGAGGTCTGTTATGGGTGAAAGATATACAAACCTAATCCATCTATTAGTGGCAGGGCTGGCCTGGCTACTAGGCAAACTCGGCAATTGCCCAGGGTGGCAGCCTTCTGGTGCACCAAATTGGGTGCCCCCATGTGACTCGGTGACATCAGTGCTGGAGGGGGGCCTCCAGAAGTTAACCTTGCCTAGGGTGCCAGACAGTCTAGGGCCGGCCCTGATTAGTGGTTAAGTATGGAACCAAGGATGTCTTGACTAACCTGCATTAGGTGATAATATGCTGCTGACTGCAGATTTTTGAGGCCTGTGTCAGTGGTGGTTCTTTAATACCCTTTCATAAAAGAAATGAAAATATAGTTTTTAGGTAGAATTATTCATTGGTAAAGTTATTTTAGTATGATATAAGAAGTTCAGCATACAGAACAGCTTTATAAATTCCTCTTTCTGTTCTTGCCATCACTGACTTCAAGGAGTTACCTTGGGGGCTGAAGTTTATACACCGCATTCCCTTTGGTGTTTCACTGGCATAATGTCTTCAATTAGTACTAATATTGTTATAATGGGCTGCTTGGGACCATTAATCCATTTCACAGAGGAACTGAACACACAGTCAGAAAATGATTGCTAGTTGCTTCTAATACTGGAGTGATTTGAATTTCTTGGGAGTATGTTTGTCAGCACATCACGGCTGTCAGCCTGTGCCCTCAACAACTGGGAGAAAAGATTTCCATCAAAACTTGTGACTAGATGTATGATGGATAATTAAAAGAAAAGGACATGTTCAGCAGATTCCTGACATGGGTTCTGACAGGAGCCCAGCCAGTGCCATGAATGATGGAGATGGCTGGAATAGGAAATAGTTGACCTTAGCAGATTGGAATACCCATGAGGGAAATTTCTGTGTATAAATTCATGTTAGCTTAATAAAGCATTCTTAATTTCTGTGGAGAATCAGAGCTGAAGGTCCTGCTGCATTTTGTATGACATAAGTCTTGTCAGGGCTTTGCTGAGGGAATGGATGGATGCTGAAAACTGGGATGTCGATTTTCTTGGATGTTTTGTTGTGAAAATGTTGACAGCAAGTCACTGGTAGGCAGCTTTGCCGTGGCATGTGAGTCTCTCATTCTCTGTGCATTGTCCTGTCTGTTGTGTATGGGTGAGTTTTCCTTCCTACATCCAATTTTCCTGTCAGCTGATACTGCCCTTGAACTGAAGAAAACCTTGCAAGCTGAGCTGTGAGCTGAGTCACTTACCTCTGTTTCTGGAGAAGTTTATCTCCCTTGACAAGGTTTTGTCTGGTTTTAGTGCCACAGTTAGTGACAGTCCGTGCATGCAACCGCATGTGACCGGGGCTGCTTGCATCAGACTGTGTAGTCGTCAGAACTGTCACACAGTCAGAACAAGTTAATTCAACATAAAGTGAGGTGCAGGATGTAATAATAGCAGGCCTCTGGAGAGAGTGCTGTCATACAGCATGTACGAGCAGCTGCCCTAGCTGCTTTCTTCCATGTTCAAGAATGCAAGTTGATAGGCTGCAGGTTTCTTCACAGAGAGCAGCTTGGCAAGTGTGCATGTTAATTGTCTGTTTGGTGGGGCAGGTTGTTCTGAGTCCTACCATTTGGGAAACACATCTTTTGCCTTGAGAGATTAGATGAAAAACAAATGTGTATTTCTCATTGATAGGATCATGTACAAAGTTTTTATTTGTTGTTGTGGCAATCCAGTTCACAGTGTCATTAGCACTGAAACCTGTCTCTGAGGTTGTAATTCTATATGCATTTACCTGGGAGCTAGTCTATTTGATATTCATAAGACTTATATCCAATGCTTTATTTCTCAAGAATGATGGAGAAACTTTTGTACCCCGCTTTCCTTTATGGTGGGAACCCATACTGGCTTACAAGAAACTTGAAATAAAAAGAAACAATTTTAGCAAGCAAAATACAATGTAAATATATATATATATTAAAAACCCCACTCAAAAGCCACAAAACATACAAAAAGTTGTCAGGGATGAAGTTATCACAAAATGTTACTTACTGAACTAGACAGCTCTAATCTGATGTTGCACACACTCTCTGTATGCATGAAATGGTAAGAAAAACAAACTCTGCATATGCTCAGAAGCATTTGTATTTATTCTTACTTAGTATCACTGCGGCTCAATCTTAGCACTGAAAAGACATGCTGGAACTGAGCCCTGGTGCATCTTTGCACAAATTAAGGCCCTGCTTACTTCTGAGTAAACATACACAGGATCAGTCTGGTTCCACAAGATTTAATTCCATGAAGTGAGAAACTTATAAATTTTATAAGTACAACATATTATACAACGATAGATGGAAAAAGAATGGATAGAGAGGAATTTCTCAGTGCTATAAACCAAAGTTGCTAAAGTTGACTATTAGTCAACTCCAAGCAGATAAAAGGAACTACATATTTAATAAATACTTTAAGTGTGGAGGTTACATCAACAGGTGAGGATGGCCACTACTTTGGATTAGTTTCTGGAAATCCGGGCTGTTTGTACCTTCTGGGCTCTGATGTCACCGCCTCCCTCCTTCCCCTGCCACCTCTCCCCGCCTCTGCACATTTGCCCTGCTTCATAAGCCGGCCCTCGGCTGCCCGCCCCGCACTCCACCTCGCGGGGAACCACATTCTCTCTGAGCGGCGGCCGCCACAGCACCGCCTCGCCTCAGGTGCCTCTCGGCGCAAGCCCCCCAAACCCGAGGAGGGCTCTTTTCAGAGACTTTCGCCTGCCTGCGGAGAGCTGCGCTTTCCTCTTCCCTCCCGGCCTTCTCTCGCTTCTCCCAACCTTGTCCGCGGTCGCCATTGCCTTGAAAGAGCCTCCCCGCGTCTCCCGCCAATAAAGACCATTTTCCTCCGCTGTGATTGCTTGCCGCCTGCCGCCTTCAAAGAGCCCTGGGGGGGGCAATAAGAATGCTCTGGGGGAGGGCCAATGGTCCCCTTGGCCCCGCCCTAGTGACGCCGCTGGGGGAAGGCAATGGCAAACCACCCCGTAAAAAAAGTCTGCAGTGAAAACATGAAAGCAATGTCAACCCAGAGTCAAAAACGACTGGTGCTTGCACAGGGGACTACCTTTACCTTTTTATTACAATGACAATCTGCTTGAGAGTCTTCTCTTGCATTTAATAGGCTGCTTAGATGAAGATGATGATGATAATGGATTTATATTCTGCCCTCCACTCCAAATTTCAGAGTCTCAGAGCGGCTCACAATCTTTTTTATCTTCCTCCCCCACAACAGACACCCTGTGAGGTGGGTGGGGCCAAGAGGGCTCTCACAGCAGCTGCCCTTTCAAGAACAACCTCTGCCAATCAAACCTGGTTCTCCCAGAAAAGAGTCCGCACATTTAACCACTATACCAAACTGAAAGCAGAAATGGTGAGAGGACATTTGTCTGAAGGCTCAGAAGCTAAGGTTAGGCTGGACATAACTCTGAGTGGCTTAGAATTTCAAGATCCATCATCAATTCACCCATCCTATGGCTATAGTTTATGTGTCCTTGGTAGTGAAAAGAGCTAGCAATTCACAGCTGACTTGTGATGACCTTAAGGAGTTTTTGAGGCAAGAGATGTTCAGAGGTGATTTGCCATGACATGCACCTGCATAGCAACCCAGGAAGTCCTGCGTGGTCTCCCATCCAAGTACTACCCAGGGCCAGTGTGGGCCATCCAGGTAGGTTCTGTGTCCTTAATACCTTCTTATTGCTGTTACCTTACCAGTCTTTTTCTCTGTGGTTTGTGTCATCCTACTACTTGCCTCTCTACAATTCTCTTTGATATTGTTTGTTTTTAAAACCAAAGAAGCTTTGGACTTCAGTACATGCACATAACATAACTGAACTCATAGATTTCATTTTGAATGATTGACTTTGATCAACTACCGGTATGTGTTGGGCCATTCTCAACTTCAACCTAATATTTCACTATCTGAAGAAGTGTGCATGCACAGAAAAGCTTATGCCCTGAATTATACTTCATTGATCATAAAGGTGCCACTGGACTCAAACTTTGTTCTATATTTCACTACTTGAAATCTTTCCATTCAAATGCCATAAATATGTTTCTGTTGTCTGGCTTATTTTGTTTCAATAATTATTTTGTTGTTGTTCAGTTGCACAGTTGAGTCCAACTCTTTGTGATCCCATGGACAAGTCATGCCAGGCCCTCCTGTCTTCCACCATCCTCCAAAGTCTGTTCAAATTCGTGTTACTTACATCAGTAACACTGTCCAGCCATCTCATCTTTTGCCATCCCCTTCCTCTTTTGCCTTCAATCTTTCCCAGCATCAGGATCTTCTCCAGTGAGTGCTCCCTTCTCATTTGATGGCCAAAATATTTGAGCTTCAGCATCTGACCTTCCAGGGAACAGTCAGGGTTGATTTCCCTTAGGACTGACTGATTTGATCTTGCAGTCCAGGGGACTCTCAAATAATCATATTGTGCAGCAAATGAAAGAATATAGTATGTTCATACATGCATGCACTGTAAATTTTTTAAAAGTAATTATAGTGTCAAAATTTGGACTCCATTTTCTCCACTCATCTGCACAGTGCAGCTTTAATTTTGGTTTATGCTAGGGTTGTCAGCTCCTCCCTCACTGCTGCCGGAGGGATCCTGGAGCTGCACTTGTAGTCTTCTTCCATGCATGTGAAATATGTGGGGTATTATGACATCACTCAAAAGTGACATCATTACATTGCTGACATCATGCTCAATACTCTAGGTTTTGGGCAAAACTATGGGGTTTTTTGCTACAAGACCATAGAGTTTGCCCCCAAACCAGTGCATTGTTGCATAACGTCAGCAATGCGATGTCACGTCAGGGATGTCACACAATGATTTCCCTGTTTGAGGGTGAAGATTCCCCCACTGGCCAGCTGGCTGGTGGCACATTAAAGCTCTGAAGCCCCTGGCTGGTCTGTGGGTCTAGCAAACCTAGTTTATGCCCCACAATAAAGTAATATCAAAATAATTTTAAACTACTGTGGAAGCTTCCATATATGAAAAGTAGGGCCAATATCCCCTCCCCCCAGTCCATTCATTTAATGTTTTAAGAGAATGGTAAATTGGAAGAACATTACTTGTTATTCAAAAACAGTGTATGATGCACATTAGAAACAGAGGGTAGTAAATGACTGCTACTAGTACTTGTTCTTCCACAGGCAGCAGCAGTAGCATGCAGTTAAGATCAGATGAGAAGGCAAGCCAATCATTACTTCTAAAAAACAAGCACATAATGCAGGAGAGTGAAGACTTTTCTTTTTTGCCTTTTGGTGAAAACCTGTTGCCATTTCATCTCAGTGTCATTTTTCCCTGTAAAGTGTACCTCAGCTTGTGTATGGTTTGCTGTAACAGTATTGGTTTCTTCAGGAAAGAGCATGACAAAAAAGAATGAGGTAAAGAGCTATGAGGAAAAGGCAACCCAAGCCTTGTTTCTTGAAAATGTAAGTTTTTGTTAGCTTCTGCAAAGGGAAGTTCTGCCTCACCAACCTGTAGGAGTTCCTTGAGAAAATAAACAAACATATAGTAGAATTGTATAGGTGGACTTTCAAAAGGCTTTTGACTAGGTACCTCACCAAAGATTCAAAAAGTAAATTTAGACATTGTGGGACAGGTTCTCATATGAATTAATAAAAAAAAAAAGGATGCAAAGAGTAGGAATAAATGGACAGTTGTCCCAATGGAAGGAAGCAAGCAGTGAGCTCCCACGAGGATCAGTATTGGGGCTGCTGCTTATTTAATTTGTTCACAAATGATCAAGAACTAAGATTGAGTAGTATAATGGCCAAGTTTGAGGACAATACAAATTATTCAGGATGGTGAAAACCAAGGCAGACTATCAAGATCTCCACAAATTGGGGGAGTGGGCAACAATGTGGCAGATGAAGTTCCATGTTGGTAAATGTAAGATGATGCACACTGGGACAAAAATTCCCAAGTATAGGCAGATGGGATCTGAACTTGCAAAATGATAGGGGAAAAGATCTTGGGGGTCATAGGAGGTAGCTCAATGGAAGTGTCAACCCTGTATGCTGCAGCAGTAAAAAAAAAAAGGCAAACTCTAAGCTAGAGATTATTAGCAAAGGAATGGAAAATAAGACATGATATTATAATGCCACCTCTGTATAGATCTATGGTATAGTCTTATTGGGAATACTGTGTGCACTTTATAAGAACATAAGAGAAGCCATGTTGGATCAGGCCAATGGCCCATCCAGTCCAACACTCTGCGTCACACAGTGGCAAACTCCCCCCCACCCAAGTGCCATCAGAAGGTTCACAAATGGGGCGAGAAGCCCTTCCACTTTACCCCCTGCCCCAGCACCCAGAGCATCACTGCCCCAGACAGTTTTAACAATATGCTGTGGCTAATAGCCACTGATGGACCTCTGCTCCATATGCTTATCCAATCCCTTCTTGAAGCTGGCTTTGCCTGTAGCTGCCACCACCTCCTGTGGCAGTGAATTCCATATGCTAATTACTCTTTGGGTGAAGAAGTACTTCCTTTTATCTGTGCTAACCTGACTGCTCAGCAATTTCATTGAATGCCCATGAGTTCTTGTATTGTGAGAAAGGGAGAAAAATACTTCTTTCTCTACTTTTTCCATCCCGTGCATAATCTTGTAAATCTCTATCATGCCACCCCGCAGTCGATGTTTCTCCAAGCTAAAGAGCCCCAAGCGTTTTAACCTTTCTTCATAGGGAAAGTGTTCCAAACCTTTAATCATTCTAGTTGCCCTTTTCTGCATTTTCCAATGCTATAATATCCTTTTTGAGGTTCAGTGACCAGAATTGTACACAGTATTCCAAATGAGACTGCACCATCGATTTATACAGGAGCTTTATGATACTGGCTGATTTGTTTTCAATTCCCTACCTAATAATTCCCAGCATGGCGTTGGGCTTTTTTATTGCAATCGCATACTGTCTTGACATTTTCAGTGAGTTATATACCACGACCTCAAGATCTCTTTCTTGGTCAGTCTCTGGCAGTTACACCCCATCAACTCTGCCAGTTCACACCCTATTATCTCAAAAAGGACATAGCAGAGCTGGAAAAAGAGAGCAACCAAGATAATTAGAGGGTTGGAGCACCTTCCCTATGAGGAAAGGCTTAAGAGTCTGTGACTTTTCAATTGAGAAAAGAGACAACTAAGGGGCATGATAGAGGTTTATAAAATTATGCACAGGGTGGAGAGAGTTGACAAGAATGTTTCTCCCTTTCCCAAAATTCTAGAACTCACAGGCATCCAATGAAGGTAATGGGCAGTAGAGTCAAGACAGACAGTAGGAAATGCTTTTTTACACAGTGTAATGTACTGAGTGACGAGATGTGTTGAAGGCAGCATGCTTTATTAGCGAGTACATCACAAGAGGTGGAACGCGGGCCGGCTCCCCAATTATATACACAAAGCGGAAGAACCCTCTGCCTGGCCAGGTCCAATCCTGGCCAGTTAAACTTCCCGCCAGAGATCTTGATTGGCGGAGCATATTTGCGAGCTACGTCCGGTGACCAGTGGACTCCCACTGGTCACCTCTGTAGCGTTCACAGTGTTGTAATTTCAGGACTGAAATGCAAGACACAACACTCCTCCCCCCCTTGGTTCAAGACACAAAGGGCGTTTTCGCACTGACCTTCAAGTGGTGCGACCACCCTCCTCACGCCGGCGGATCTGCAGGGATTTCGCACCAGAAGCGCCGGCGCACCCAAAAGAGCCGGCGACTTCCGTCGCGAAACGAGCTCAAACAGAAACCGCCAAGAAGCAGGAAAACGTTTGAGCTGGTTTCGCGACGGAAGTCGCCGGCTCTTTTGGGTGCGCTGGCGCTTCTGGTGCGAAATCCCTGCAGATCCGCCGGCGTGAGGAGGGTGGTCGCACCACTTGAAGGTGAGTGCGAAAACGCCCAAAGTCTTTCAAGTGGGCTGGTGCCCTGTATTCCCTGGTCGACCTCCTTGGGGTTATTTGGGGAGTTGGAGTGGCCGCTGTGGCTGGCGGGGCTGCTGGTTCCTCGGGGTGGGGTGACACCGTAAGAGGGCTGTTTGCCGCTTGTTGCTATTCCGGAACCTTCGCTCTTGGGGGGGGGTTGCACCCTCTGCTGTGGTGCTCTTCTGCCTGCATAATCGGTGCGGCTGGCATAGGCTGGGTAGCTCCCGGGGGTGTTGCTGTTAGTTCTCCCCTGCTCCCCCTAACACTGTCGGTTCTTCTGGCAAGGTGTGATGGTGCAGCTGGTCAATATGCCTCCTTAGGATCTGGCCCCCCTCTGACGAGACCTCATAAGAACGGGACTCGGTGATCCGCAGCACCTGTGCGGCTACCCACTTGCAAAGTTCTTTGCATATACCGGATCCCCTGGAAAGAATCCCCTAGTGTCTTCCCACATTCCCACATGTTCCACAGGGCCTGCAAGACCACCCTTTTCAAACAGGCATTCATGAACGGCTGACCAAGTCCACAGAGAAACATCAAAATGGTCCAGTCTGGAGATCCGCCATCATTCACAAACTGACAGGCATAGCGTCGATTAATAACGGTACTGTCAGATCTAACTTAATGTTTTTAGATTTAGTAACTGTTTTAACTAATGTATTAATCGGTTTGGGGTTAATTTAATGTTTTGTTAAATGTATTGTTGTTTCGCTGTTGTTAGCCGCCCTGAGCCTGCGTGGCGGGGGAGGGCGGGATATAAATAAAATTTTACTTACTTACTTACTTACTTACACATTTTGGGGGAACTGCGGAGGTCTGTAGCCCGGTCCGGGTGCAACCTTTCTAACCTAGTGATCAACTTCATCCCCATTAGCAACTTGGCAGGGCTTAACCCGATGATGGGGTTGGGGGTGATTCTATTCCCAAATAGGAATGCTGCCAGGCAGTGGTCCCACTCCCCCTGTACAATGCTACCCAGGGCCTCTTTTGTAGTGCGCACCATGTGCTCTGCTTGGCCGCTGGTGGCTGAATGGAAAGGGGCAGACCAAATGTTCTGGATGAGGTACCTATTCAGGAACTCCTGGAATTCTCCGGAGGTGAAAGCGGCCCCATTGTCCGTGACCAGGGTCTCGGGGATCCCATGGGTGCAAAAGACCCTTTGCAAGGCTCTGACCGCCGCCACGGTGGGGGTTGAAGCTATGGGAATTACCTCCAACCACTTGGTGTACGCGTTGACTAGAATAAAGAATATTTGGCCCTGGTATGCCCCCACAAAGTCTAGATGTAGCCGGGACCATGGCCTCCTATTGGACTCCCAGTGGTGGACAAGGGCACTGGGCGGCACTGGGCAGATCTGGCCAGGACTTTTGGCAGGGTTGGCACCTTCTAACCCACCCCTCTATCTCCGCATCCATTCCCAGCCACCATACATAACTATGTGCCAGGGCCTTCATACGCACTATCCCTGGGTGTGTTTCGTGTAAGGCTTCCAGCAATTGCTTCCGCAGTGGGGGGGGGGAACCACCAACCTGCTACCCCAGAGAATGCACCCCTTGTGTATGGACAGTTCTCTGAGAGATGTGAATGCCCTGAATGCTGTGGGCCACCCCCTTCCTACCCAGTCTAAAAAGCGTGCGAGGATGCAGTCTCTGCCCGTGGCCCGAGCAACCTCAGCTGTGTGGAGGGGCCTCTCGGGTAGAGTCTCTAGAAGCATCACATGGTGGGCAGGAGCGGGATCCGGGTCCATAGAGGGAGAGGCAGGCAGCTGAGGGCGTCAGCGTGTCCCATAGCTTTGCCAGGGCGGTGGACCAGGGCATATGTGTATGAGTTGAGGAGCTGGTTCCACCGCAGGAAGCGCTGTGACAGAATCTGTGGTGTCTGGCGGTCTGGGATGAGGAGGCCCAGAAGCAGCTTGTGGTCCGTGGCAATCGTGAAACGCCTACCGTACAGGTAGTGGTTGAATTTATGCACACCCGCCATGATTGCCAAGGCCTTCTTGTCTATCTGGGCATAGTTACGCTCCGCAGGGGTCAGGATCCGTGAATAATAGGCCACAGGAACCTCCCTCCCGTCCAGGAGTTGGTGCCCCAGAACGGCGCCCACCCCGTACGGGGAGGCCCCAGATGAATCGATTTCTCAGGGCTTCCTCTAGCTTGACAAAGCTGCAGTTCCCCGCAATTTGGCGAGGGCGGCCAGGTACATGGCGGCCATCTCTCCCACCCCTTGATCCTTCTTGTGGAAGAGAAATCGGAGGGTGATGATAGACGGCTGGGGCAAGAAATGCCCGGTCAGGAGTCTGACCACCTCTTCGTACGTTTTCTCGGTGATCATTGCGGGGGGCCAAGAGACTTTTGGCTATCTCGAATGTGGCCTCCCCGCAGACGCTCAGGAGCACGTCTCTCTTACAGCTGTCATTTGTAATCATGTTCGCTCGTAGATAGCAGTCGACCCGCTCCATGCAGGTCTTCCACCTCTCGGAGTTGGCAGGGTCGAACTCAGCAAGGTGGCCCGTCATCCCACTTGGGTTAGCCATGGGCGGCGGTGGGCGCTTCAGTCTCTCTAGACTGTGTGCCTTCCTCGTCTCCAGCCATTTCAGCGAATTCCCGCTTTGGGAGTTACCTGGCTAGGATCCCATCCTCGTCGCCACTGTAATGTACTGAGTGACGAGACGTGTTGAAGGCAGCATGCTTTATTAGCGAGTACATCACAAGAGGCAGAATGCGGGCCGAGTCCCCAATTATATACACAACCTGGAACAACCCTCTGCCTGGCCAGGTCCAATCCTGGCCAGTTAAACTTCCCGCCAGAGAGCTTGATTGGCGGAGCGTATTTGCGAGCTACGTCCGGTAACCAGTGGACTCCTACTGGTCACCTTTGTAGCGTTCGCAGTGTTGTAATTTCAGGACTGAAATGCAAGACACAACACACAGTGAATGTTTAAAATGGGGAATTCAGTACCAGAGGATGTAGTGATGTGTACTGAGATAGACATCTTTTAAAGGGCTTAGTTACATGCATGAAGAATATGTCTATCAGTAGCTACTAGCTATGGTGACTACCAGCTATGGTGACACCACATTCAGAGGCAGGAAACTTCTGAATACCAGTGACAAATTAACATAAAGGGAAGGCCTTAGCATCTGTGGACCTCCAGTGGAACTCACTGGCAATTGTGTGAGACCAAATGCTCGATTAGATGGACCACTGATCTAATCCAGCAGAGCTCTTCTCATGTTCTTAAGAATTTGGATTTTTCAGACTGCAGATAACCACAAGGATGGCAAATTCCCAAACTCTGCAAGGATTTGGTATCTGAGCCCATAGTTCCCAATGTTAGACTGATATTTTGTCACCTGGGACCTCTTAATGATAGTTCTGTGTTCTTTTTTGTGTTAATTTTTTTTCTTTCTAGCAACATTGACTATGACTAAAAAGATGAATACTTTGCCTACAATTCCCCCAGAAGCAATTGAAATCTAAGCTCCAGATGCCATTAAGGAACATTTAAGTGTATTGACCCTAGCAAATATAGCATCTTTGATGCCAGAAAGCAATTTCTATGAGATGAAGAGTTTTCACCACTTCATAAGAGATGAGGAGGGGCTGCTGCTTGTACATGAATAATTTCTCACAGGAAAATGAAAGCTAACCATTCATTTTAGTCAGGTGCAGTCACAAAGTTTAGATAGTCCTTCATTTTAAAAGGAAAAAGAAACAAGACCAGAAGTAAACCACTTGGAATACCATAATTACATGGTTAAAAACCTCCAAGGTTTAAACATAAATAAAACAGCAAATTTCAGAAATGATCAATTGGAAAATACTGGCATTGTGATGTTCCTTCACATACCAGTTCCTTTAATTGATTTTATCAAAATTGTTATCCATTAAGATGTTATAACAGTGGGCTAGACCAACAGACAATTCAAATTATAATGTCACAGCATGAATCTTTCTGAGAAAAGAGGTTTGAAAAACTGAAAAACCCATCTTAGTGTGATGGTTTTCTTAATACACATACTGAATTCATTTCAGTTTCAAAAGAAGATTGCATTTTTAAGGCTCTGGTAGGATATATTGGATTGCATTCTATGAAGGGCCAGTGCAAGAGGCTAGCAGATGTAGATTTTTCCTGCCTCCCCTTCTCTTAGTAGTTGCCTGTGAACCATGTAAAGCTGAGGGTGCAGATGAAAATCCATACAGGATAAGTGGTTGTAGAATAGGGGAAAGCAGGCAAATTCACTCATCCTACCTCTTCCATCGATGGAGGTTAGAGTAGATGAGTTTTTATTTCCCTGCTTTTCAGTGTAGCACCTTCCACTATTGAACACATGATACTCACAAAATATTGCTGACTTGTCCTTTGGGTTTTCTTAAGATCTGTATCTGATAGATAGATAGATAGATAGATAGATAGATAGATAGATAGATAGATAGATAGATAGATAGATAGATAGATAGATAGATAGATAGATAGATAGATAGATAGATAGATAGATAGATAGATAGATAGATGGATGGATGGATGGATGGATGGATGGATGGATGGATGGATGATAGGGAGCAAGCCCGTTTGGTATAATGGTTAAGTGTGCAGATTCTTATCTGGGAGAACCGGGTTTAAGGACATAAGAGAAGCCATGTTGGATCAGGCCAACGGCCCATCCAGTCCAACACTCCGTGTCACACAGTGGCCAAAAATTTTATATACACACATACACTGTGGCTAATAGCCATTGATGGACCTCTGCTCCATATTTTTATCTAAACCCCTCTTGAAGGTGGCTATACTTGTGGCCGCCACCACCTCCTGTGGCAGTGAATTCCACATGTTAATCACCCTTTGGGTGAAGAAGTACTTCTTTGATTCTCCACTTCTCAACTTACACCTGCTGGAATGGCTTTGGGTCAGCCATAGCTCTTGTAGGAGTTGTCCTTGAAAGGGCAGCTGCTGCAAGAGCTCTCTTAGCCCCACCCACCTCACAGGGTGTCTGTTGGGGGGGGGGTAAGGTAAAGGAGATTGTGACCACTCTGAGACTCTGAGATTCAGAGTATGGGGCGGGATATAAATCCAATTTCTTCTTCTTTTCTGCACCCATAGTTTGAAGAGAGTGAATGGGAAAATATAGTTTTTAACCCAAAATATTTATTTTTATTTTTTCGAATTATATCTCATCCATTCCCCTTAGGATTTTCACCTTTTAAACTGGTTCCTCCAGTTGTCCCATTTATATTATTTTGATCTTCTTCTTGGTCTGTGTGCTTCACACTGATGGGATATAGTGAGCCTGCACCAATCCCAAGTGGTACCTCAAAACCTATATACAAGAATTTTCATGCCTCTCCCAATGGTCATGCGCATGGACTCCACCATGCATGCCCATTGGGATGGGAACGAGGACCCCGCCAGTTCCCTTCTGACTGCCGCATGGATCGGTTCTCCATTCCAGCCTCTCATCGGTACTTACCTTTACAAATCATCTTCTTCTCTTCCTCGCTCCTGAATCCTGCAAAACAAAGACTGAAGTTTAGCACAGGGTAAGAACTACCTTCTCCTATAATTTACTCCCCTTTGGGGGATCGCCCACCCACTTTTTCCAGGTTCTAGTGGTAGCTTCAACTATCGCATGGAAAAACCTTAGGGTTTCTTTATATGTTGCAGATGGTGCGGCAGCAAAATCCCCCCACCAGATGGACACAAACTTTGCTTATTGTGCTTTGAGGAAGCCCATCAACCAGACTCTTGAGCACACTGTGCAAAATTCTCAAAGCAGACGCAAACAAACTGTGATGGAAGATTCAAAACAGCCCTCCTAGAAGCTGCCCTTACCACACCTTCCATAGCCGCTTCACAACAAGACTCCGGGCTCACCTCCACCTTGACGCCGGCGACACCCTCAACTAGCGCTCAATCCGATGCTGACCGGTCGATGCTGAAATGCTCAACCCTGGCCCCTGAATTGGAAGCCTGCACTCCTGCCAAAAAATGCAGGGAGGACAAAGAGCAAAAAAAGGATGAGGAGAAGTGACACAAAAAAAGACTCCAATAAAAGTTCATGCTGCAGACTGGCCTCCCCACAATGAATTCCGACACCAGGCATGATATCTCTACTTCAATTCCTTGACTCCCCAATCCACCAACTATCAGGACAGAGAGGCAACACCCTGGATACCAACCTATCCAACTTTGAAATTGACTTGACTCAACAATCATTCCACTCTTCTTCATTGGGATTGAAGAACAACTCTTTGGACCAACCGAAACTGGCACCAAGAGAAAAACCTTTGACACCGGAGCAACCAGCTGAGCCTAGCCTGGACAAACTAGTTCTGAAGCAACCAGATGACCTGAAGCTACCCCCACTGCCACCGCGCTGGGATCCACCACAGTGGCCATACATATATGGGGCATACCCAATGCCTTCCTTCTCATGGATGCCCCACCTGCATCCTGACTGGAATACCTGCTCAGTGATGTCATACCATTCCAGGCACTGAGACCGCCCAGCACTGGAACCAGCAGCACCAAAGAGACCCAGATAGGATCAAGCACCAAAGAGACCCAGATAGGATCAAACAGAAACTCCACTGCCACTCAAACTATCCCCGAAACCGAAAACTCCACTAAGATCATCAGACCTGTCAGAGGGTGAAGTACCCTCTTCTGACTCCAAGTCAGCCCAATCAGGCCAACAGGACACTGGCACAGAGCCATCCCCTCCACAACAACCACTGGAGGAAGGCTCCATATCACCTTCGGAGGATCTCAGTGCCTACAGCACATTTGTCAAACAAATGGCACATACTCTCTCTCTTTCAATCTCTCAACCAAAACCCACTATAATGGATACAGTGTTCAACATAGCACAGAAGGATGCTTCCACACCAGTGGCACTCCTGATGATCTCAGTCCTGCTGCAAACTGCTAAAACACCTTGGAATAAGCCAGCCTCAACACCGATCTCCACTCGGAGAATCAGTCATATGCACAAAATACAAGAGGTGGAAGCTGACTTCCTCTTTAATCATCCGAAACCAAATCGGAACACAACCTAATGAAAGGAGTGCCCTTCCAGCTTCCAGCTCCATTCAGGACTATCACAACAGATGCCTCCCTATGGGGTTGGGGAGCTCATCTAGTGGGAATATGCATAGGGGGACCTTGGGGATCGCATCTCCAAGGGTGCCATATAAACATTTTGGAATTTCTGGCCATAAGGCATGGACTCCACTCATTCCAGAATCTGATACGAAACCAGGTGGTGTCCATCTTAACAGACAACACCACAGCCCTTTATTATCTAAACAAGAAGGGAGGCACAGTCTCGCTTTAGCTATGCAAATTGGCCATGGACATCTGGGAAGATTGCCTCACCTGGCAAGTACATCCCACAGTGGACTCCCTCAGCAGAGCGGGAGCATCCTTTCATGAATGGGAGCTGAATTGGCAGTATCTCCAACCCCTGTTCAGGGAATGGAGTTATCTGGACATAGATGTTTTTGCTACTCGCGAGAACAAGAAATGCCCAGCTTTCTGCTCCAGAGGGGGTGCAGACCCTCTAGCGCTGGGGGATGGGCTTCTTTACTCCTGGTATCACAAACACCTCTACATGTTTCCCCCACTTCCTCTCATGAACAGAGCCCTACACAAAATCATGGAGGAACACTGGTGGGAACACCATCCTTGGTGCCAAGACAACATTGGTTCCCATCTCTACTCCACCTATCCAACAGATCATGGCACCATTTTCCTCCAGCACTAGATCTTCTCCTAGCACATGGGGGTTCAATACTTCATCTTGTTGTACCCCAACTGAAGTTAATGGCATGAAGGCCGAGCTAGTCAGTCTCTCAGACAGGATGCACCATGTCCTCCTGAACAGTCATAGACCATCCACCAGAAAGTCCTGTGCTGCTAAGTGGAACTCTTTTGCACAATACTGTGCATGTTGGGGAGCTCTAGCTCACCAAGCAAGTCTCACCTTAATTTTTGAGTTCATCCTGTCTCTAGCAGACCTTATTTTATTATTTTAGGCCTTATTTTGCTTGCTATTCTCCCATCAGTGTGAAGAACAGAGACCATGAAGAAGATAAACAGGTTGCTTACCTGTAACTGACGATCTTCAAGTGGTCATCTGTGCATTCACACCACCCACTCTCCTTCCCCACTGCTGTTGGACCTTCTGGGGTCACAGCAGTCAGAGGGAACTGGCAGGATCCTCATGCCCATCCCAATTGACATGTGTGGTGGAGTCCACACACATGACCATTGGAAGGAGTGCAAAAATCCTTGTATGTAGGCTTTGAAGTATTGCTTGGGATCGGCACAGGCATATTATATCCCATCGGTGTGAATGCACAGATGACCCCTCGAAGATCATCAGTTACTGGTAAGCAACCTGTTTTTCAGCAATTATCAGTCAATGTTATC
The DNA here is from genome assembly GCF_032191835.1 of Heteronotia binoei. NCBI lineage: Eukaryota > Metazoa > Chordata > Lepidosauria > Squamata > Gekkonidae > Heteronotia > Heteronotia binoei. Next base: position 70,223,544 of record NC_083226.1, read on the forward strand.
TTGCTCCATATGATGAAAACTGTTAGCTGAAGAGTTCTGCATGCTAAAGCTCTATTAAAAGGATGTGGCATCACCCCCCCTCTCCCAGTTGATAACTTAGTTCAACAGGAAGATGTTGGGCTACTTAGTTTATAAATGGATGAGACTCGGAAAAAAATCACTTCCAAAAATTAAAAGTGAAGAACTGTTAGGCACATTGAATAGAGTTTCACAAAACAGCAGAGAGAAGAAATAACAGAAGATGAGCTATTATAGATGTTATGCCAAAGGAACAGGCAGGCGGACTTCATAAAGTGGCTACAATTCTCAAAGGAAATGAAAGCATGTTGCTCTGAGTATTTAGTAATTTGGAGGCTAATTCTCCTTCAGACTTCAGGTCAGAGTTTCCAAAGTTTCACAAGTACAGCTCTCCAAAGGCTGGATAATTACATATCTGTGCCTGGGAGGCAGGCGATGGCAACAGTTTCTCCCTTGCTTTCCCAAGTATAAGCTGAGAGTGACTGCAGTTATACTCAGTTTTCTGCTGGTGTTGCAGTAGCACAAAGGAACAGAATGGCTAATGCTCCAAAAGGAACACAATCCAAATTGTAAGGCTATGGTATGCTTGTACAGCAGAGTCCCTATAATGCCCTGATCAGTGTCATGGTAGTGTTACAGTGTGACTCAGTCTTAATTTTGAGGGTTCTACATTTCTCATTTGATTCAGGCTATCCTCAGCCCTGTGAAGAAAGCTACTAGTATTTGAAAGTTGCTGCATTGAGGCTGCCAGTGATTTTCCTAAACCCACTCTCTGAATAATCATGATTGCCATTTCTAGTCATGGTTGCCATACCTAGTCTCCTTGGAGTAAAACCTGGATTTCAGGTTAGCATAGATATTAGATGTTCTAATGTGTTCTATGGAATTGGACTAAGGGCCACTCTACAGAAACAGCAAAATTCTTCATGAACAAATGGAAATTCCTTGAAGTAAGTTAGGGAGAAGAGGATGCTAAAGCCCTTTCCCATGATTTCTAGCTTGCTATGTACTGGCAGTTTAATTTTTTAAGATGGAGAAGTATTCAACCATCTAGTCTCCTATCTACAGAGTGGACAGTCCGGGATTCCAGGAACAGTTTTACCACATGGCTTCCCACTCATGTAGCACCCTCAGTGCTTCAGTCACAGCTCTGAGAAACACTTACTCTAGAGTAGATTCTTGTTTGTTCCCCCCTCCCCCCGCAATGATATTCCTCTTTGGTCTTATAGCTGATCCTTTGAATTTCCTAACAATTTCCTTTTTCCTGGGCAAGTAAAACATTTTCCAATTTGCCTTCTTTTGACTGTTCCTAATACTTTCATTTTGGGTTTGCAATCCACAAGGAACTTATTCTGTGGAAATGAGTGAGAAACATACAAGAATGCATTTCTCAAATTATTATAGCGGGGCTTACTTTACTTACTTACTTTACTTTATTCGATTTATATCCCACCCTACCCCACCGAGGTGGGCTCAGGGCGGCTTACAACAATAAAAGCTAACAAAGGTCGATTTAAATACAATTAAAATTATACAATAAAATACATAAAAGCCTAAAAATACATAAAACTCACATCGATATACACTATGCTACTATTCCTTAAATCAGTCCTTCAAATTTCCAATATTCAGTAATCTGATGTTTAAGATTTAATATTCAGGCATTCTGCTCACAGTTAATTATATGCCAACCGGAATGTTTCTGTTGTAGTGAGTCCATATTCTTTTTTGAGAGAGAGAGAAAGAGAGAGAGAGCTCTAAAAACTGGCTCTGGGTTATTTTTGGTGTGGAGTTACTCCCTCCCCATCTCTCTGTTTCTTCTTGTGCACATGGAAGATTCTTGCCCCAGTCAGAGCTGAGCTGATCAAATCTAGACAGATGGCAGGTCTTGTCGCAGCCCCTTGAGCAGCTGCCTCTGCTGACAAAGATACTCTATGTCTCCTCAGCTGAAAGAACAGGAAAGGGTTGGCAAAGCCATTGAATATTTCAGCTGACATGAAGTGATGAAGTGATTTTACAACTTACTTATGATGATTAAATTAAATGAGTTCCCCTTCATGTATATTTTATCAGCTGCTTGACTTTCTTTCCTTTCTTGGCCCCCTTACCATTCTCTGCTAGCTCCCATCTCCCATGCATTATTGTCTATAGTGTTTCAGTATATATATTGCACATATATATTTCAGTATATATTCAGTACATACATGTTTCAATATATATATTGTACATGTACAGTATATATAGTGTACATGTTTGGGATCTGTCTGCCTTCCCCTCTCTCTCTCTGTGGAAGGACCACATATATACCAATATTTTCAGGGTGGATGTTTGTTCTGCCACTGCCTGAGCTGGGAGGAAGATTGCAGTACCATATTTATTATGTTATGGTGGTTCTTCCCCCTCACCCTTCTCTTAGCCTCCAGACATTCAGAAAGCACTTGGATGGTGTGGGAAAGTTCTGATTAAAAAAAGCTCTGTCTTGTGTGCATCCCTGCCTTGTCAATGTCAATTGTGCTCCAACAGATCACATCTCCCCTTCAGGCACAAGATAGTGGAGAGTACTCTTCTTTCTCCTGCTTCTGGGAGGCTTTAGTAGAATGGGAGTTAGAGGTTTTTTTTTTTTTTTTAAATCAGCTTCATATGAAGCTACTTGGAATTTTAAAATTTGGAAAGTAATAGGATTCACACCTGTGCACATAATGGCTCTCTCTTCTGCACCACCCAAGAGGAGGTGGCATACAAGAAAAGCAGCTGTCTTCTTCCTTCCTTCCTTCCCCACCTTTTGACTCAATACATTCATGATATCTGCCAGCTGTTGAACAGCTGTGCAATAAAGGGGGGGAGTAACAGCTCATTGTAGAAGGGTGTTGTGTGGCTTCCGCATCCCCAGACATCCATTTTAAGATTCCACTAATAGATATTTATATTATTCTGAATGAGAAAGAAGACTCCCCCCTGTAAAAATGAGTTATTCAGACAGGAGAACAGGAAGAAACCTCTTCTAGTACATCCCTGTAAAAGAAAAGTATAAAAAGAAATATGAACAGTGTAGCCCTAATGCCTTTAAAACATACAGTATTCTTTAGTTGGGATTATACTTCCAAGTGTAATGATGGTTCTTTCCCCTCTGCTGCTAGGCTCTAGATGTTTTAGAAAATACTCAGAAGGTGTGGGGAAGTTGGGGCACACCTGGATGAAAGTAATTTGAGTGATTAAAGACAAACTGAAAGGGAAATGCAGATACAAGGGGAGTGAAAGCCTTGGTCAATTTCCTCTACAATGCACTGAGTGAATATGTTTTGGAGGAACCTACAAAACTGAAATGAACTTGATGTAGGTATGTGCTTGGGAAATATTTAACAACGAGAGAGAGAGAGAGAGAGAGAGAGAGAGACTATACTATGTACAGCAAGGAAAATGGAGGAACTGGAAGAATGTCACAATGGTGCAGGTGTGCTAAAGCACTACATACACTCTAGCATATTTTAAAAAAGTCATCTCATGACCTGGTCATGGCAATCAAGCATGCCTTACTGCCACCGTGCAGTTGCAGATCTGCAAAACTGCCAGCATTGCTGCTCATTTTGAATAGTGAGCAAATCACTGAGGTGATCAAAAAGCTTGACTACTTAAAAAAAAAAAGATAATTCTGAATGTCAATCATATCTTTTTTTGCCAAGGTCTCAGGGTACCTAGTAGGAACTAGCTGTCAGTCATCAACCAAGAAAGAACTTCATTCTGTTGAAGCTTAGAAGTCATCTGCGAAGCACATATTGTAGGTAAACCTCCTCATGAATTTTCACAGGTTTCTGCTTTGCACTGTTATACTCTTTCCATATATGAAGACAATTTCCAGAAATGTTAATAGTGATTCCAGACCTTAAAAAAATAACCTTTCACATTTCCAAGGACAACAGAATGAGCCTGACCACAAGATGAGCATATGACTGTGAAAATTCTGCTGAAAAGAGCAATCATAGAAGCCGTCAGTTTATTTTAAGGCAATAAGTGGAAACAGACACCAAAAGGGCAATAGAGGAAGTAGTAATACGCTGCTGATGGGACTTGTCTCTTATAAAAGATGCATGTTTATAAGAATTGTTACAGAGGCTAAATTACTGTAACACTGAACAACATTGAACAAATATGTCAACTGACAATTTTCCCCATTGTTTTTGCTGATGAGTCCATTTTATGCTGATACTTCCCTTCTTACTATATCCTGTGCTGGTTTTATTTCCTGACTGTTTGGTCTAATTTTTCATGATTTTTTTAAAATGGAAAGAAGACAATCATCTTTATTTCAAAACTTATTTCAATATACAAGCAATGTTTAATTTACCATATGTTTTTCAGTTTTCTATGGATCAGAGGGACGAGTTCAACAGGCTTAATCTAAATTAGACCTTCTTAGTTTGTAGCACTAGGTCCAGAGATTATTTCTGCCAACACAAGGAATCTTTCTGTGGGACAGGACTTTCTCACTGACCCATTCTGCTGCAGGCTGCAGCCCTACATACTCCCTGAAATGTTGCTTCTGTGGGACAGGAAACACTCAGGAACAGTATGAGGGGTAAGTCAGTGAGAGGCCATGGTTCAGTGGTGGGAAATCTGCTTTGCAGACAGAATGCCCTGAATCAATTTGTGATGTCTCCAGTTAAATGATGGTGATGTGAAAGAACTTGAGACTCTGGAGAGATCCTGCAAGCCAGAGCAGACAGTGGTGACCTTGACAGACCAAGGGGCTAAGTCCAAGGCATCTTCATGTGTTCATGAGCCAGAGGTCTGCAGTGGAAGGGGGAATTGGTGAATTGGATTTTCCATAAGGGGCCTTTTAAACTGCACTAACTAATAATTTAAGCATTTGGAGTGCACATAGTGAGAATATGTGGCAAACCCACACTTTGCTTGCAGAAACGAGGCAGCACTGTTCCACTTTATGGTGGAATGTATAACAGGGCTCAGTTCACAGACAGATGGATAACATCATTAGCTCACACTGGATACTACATCACTCCACTTCTTGGTGATGTCCAAGTCCACACATTACTAGAACTAAATTCCAGGACTTTTTTGAGCAGGAACACAGGAATGCGGTTCCAGCTGGCTTGGCATCAGGGGATGTGGCCTAATATGCAAATGAGTTCCTGCCAGGCTTTTTCTAAAAAAAAAAAAGCTCTGCTAAATTCTATTTAAGGCTGGATTCAGATGGCCAATTTGAGCCGACATAGGCACTTCCCCCAGGCAGATCAAAAAGTCAAGATCAGACAAACACAGCTGCCACCTGTTCTTCCCTCTCACTCACCCCATTCTCTGATGTCTCTGAGACACATAAAATAGCTACCAGTTGAGAAGTGGTAGCAAAGGCTTCTGGCACTCTCCTCCCACATTTCCTGGCGTCTGACCACGGAAGTGCATAAGCAAAGTGGATTGGTGGTATGAATCCACCAGTCCGCTCGAGGCACTCACTGGTATTCTTTTTTTAAATTTAACCTAGGTCTCCCAGTTCTTAGTCTGATAGTCTAATGATGCAAGACCATGATGCTTGAACTAAGCTTGAGTTCAGTGGCACCTTTAAGACTGACCTCTTTTCAAACTTTTAGCTCTTAACATTTTTGCTATGCGAATAAAGGTTGTCTGTCTGACTGAATTCAAACATTGTTCTACTGTTTCATACCAACACAGCTCTCCCATCTGGATCTAGGCATAAAATGTTATCATTATTTTGATTATGGCTTATAAACTGTCAATCCAGTATATGTAACTGACTACAAATATGCAATATTTTAAGTACATGACTGTATCCACCATTCAAATTGTGTCCATTAGTGGCCTTGCTATTGTTGTACACATGCCTCACACTTTTCTAGGGAACGCTTCCAGGTAAGGAATGCTCCCTTCCCTCCTAGACTGCCTTGCTAAAGCGGTGCTGCCAGAGTGACATCACATTCCTGGACAATCAGCTCTATCAGCTGCTGTGACACTATTTTCAAAAGTTCCCTTCTCTAGGGTGGCACTTCTGGAAATGCTAGCATGGGCCACCTTCTGTTTTTAGTTGGGAAAGCCGTGGATTGTATTCCCATGAAAACCTTAGCATCTCTGTTTTTCTAGATACAGAGCACGATGGATCGATGATTCCAGCAAAAAAGACAAGACTAAATACTTTCTGCCTTCTTTCTTTTCCAAATAAGTATCATGTGCTTTGAAGAGGATGAAGGGACGGGGGCTTGTGCTGGAAATCCAGTATTGCCAGAGTTGCAGATCTGAAGTTTTAAAAGGGTATTGTGTGTGTGTGTTTTCCATTTTTATAGCTTCGGACATGCACTCCATTTACAGTCAAAACAGACACGTCAGCCAAGCAAACACTCAGGCTGAAACTGGAGCTTACAAGGGCTGCATAACCTAGATTTACCAGCCCATTTGCAAAAAAAGCCCCCAATTAGTGCAGGCCTTTATTGCAAGAGGGGAAAGCATGTGCATTTGCAAATGTACACCGTGTTTGAGATAAGGGCAGAAAGGCACACCAACTCTATCCCATGCCAAGTTATTCTAATAGGTTCGGGGGGCATAGCACTTACCATTTCACAAGATCTAGACTGTTTTGTTCAATGGGATCCCCAAGTGCCCCTGCTTTTGTTCACCTCTCTGGCAATCTGACCCCAGCCTGGATTCTTTCCTGTCCTACAAAGTTCAGCGGGGCTTTCAGTGCTTGCAGCCTTTCTGAGTCTCCAGACCGAGATCTTGCCTTCCAAAACTTTTCAGGGTGCTGAAGGCACATTGGAGGTGTGTGGGTGTGGGAAGACGAGTGACACTCTGCAGTTGGCTTAAATCTCCCCCCTCTCCCCAAAAATTATGTGGGTAGTTTTTTCTCCTTTCTCTCTCTCTTGGCCTTGTTGTTTTCCTCTCAAGGAGGGGGAGGCACAACAAGGTCGCCACTGCAGGAGATTCTCTCAGGAACCAGGAAAGGAAAGGGGGCGGAGGAAAGGGGGAGGAGGAAAGGGGGAGGAGGAAAGGGGGAGGAGGAAAGGGGGAAAGAAATAATCTCCTATCCTGCCTTGCCAAAGGCAAAGGCTGCGCCTTGCCAAAGGCTGAGCACATCTCACAGAGGTCTGAGAGGAGCGGAACAGAGCATAGCAGCTCTCATAGCTGAGACAGCTGGAGAAGTTGCTGAGAATTTGAGTTTTGAAAGACTTCATACTGAGGTTTGTGGGACTGCCTAAAATTCTGAGTTGTGATAGCTGGGGAACTGCTCCTTGTTTGGTTGAGTGGGCTAAAGGTGAAAGAGATTGAGAGTGATTGCTGCTGATTGCTTAGGAGTGCCTCTGCTCCACCCTCTTTGCATTTTAAGCCTTGCCAAAGGCGCAAGCCGAAGGGCGAGAGCGGCTCTCTAAAGACCAGGACCCAGATCCCTGATTTCCTTGTTCTCCCAATAAGGTAAGTTGACCCTCTAGAAGGGGAGCCACTTAAACAAACAGCATTTAAAGAGGACTGTATATATATATATATATATATATATATATATATATATATATATATATATATATATATATATATATATATATATATATATATATATATATATATATATAAGATAGATTGCCAGCAGGGGGGTGGGGGCTTTCCAGTGTTTTGCACTGAGTGTCACATGTACGACTATCTGCCCAAAGGATAGAAGTCTTGGGTGTGTGCTCGATGCAAGGAGCTCTTGGTCCTCAGGGAGCTCTTGGTTCTCAGGGAACGAGAATGCAAGGAGCTCTTGGTCCTCAGGGAACGAGTTTGTACCCTTGAGGTCGAGGTGACTGTGCTGGGGAAGCAAAGACAGTCAGTTAAGCACTTGGGGAAGACTCTCGATGGGCGGATTAGATGAGCCCTGCTCTGAATGTAGCAGCCCCGTTGCTGCCAGAGAGCATGAGGGTCGAGAGGGAACAGGGCACCGTGCTGAGGATAAGGGGAATGCGCCCTAGGAAGGGACCTTTTCTTCGGTTGGTGAGCGGAAATACTTTCGCACCAAGGAACCATCCCTGGGCAGGGGGAGGAGGGGTTGGTAGTTGGTGATTCGATCCTTAGGCAAGTAGACAGCTGGGTGGCAAAACCGCATACTGACCGTATGGTGACTTGCCTGCCTGGTGCGAAGGTAGCGGACATTACGCGTGTAGTAGATAGGCTGATAGACAGTGCTGGGGAGGAGCCTGTGGTCGTGGTGCATGTTGGCACCAACGATGTGGGGAAATGCAGTCGTGAGGTCCTGGAGGAAAAATTTAGGCTGCTAGATGGGAGACTGAAGGCCAGGACTTCCAAGGTAGCCTTCTCAGAAGTCCTACCTGTTCCATGTGCAGGGCAGGAGAGACAGGCACAAATTAGAAGTCTCAATGTGTGGATGAGACGATGGTGTAAGGAGGAAGGGTTTAAGTTTGTTAGGCACTGGGATGCTTTCTGGAACAAGTGGGAGCTGTTCAAAAGAGACGGTCTCCACTTGTCCCTGGATGGAACCAGGCTGCTGGCGCTTAAAATCAAAAAGGTGGCAGAGCAGTTTTTAAACTAAATCTTGGGGGAAAGCCAACAGGAGATAAAATGTCTCTGGTTCGGGAGGACTCGTCTCAAAGAGATGAAGGGTTGGCTGCTATTTTTCTACCGGGTAACGAATCAGAGTTGTCCACTGTGATGGTGACAAGCAGTATGGACTGTCTGTCAGAGTCTCGAGGCGGCAGGAGGAAGGTGGCGGGCCTAGCTTGCCTGGGAAATTATAGATGTTTGTATGCAAATGCTAGAAGTGTTCGAAGTAAAATTGGTGAATTGGAATGCTTAGTGTTGGGAGAAAACATAGACACTGTGGGAATTTCAGAAACTTGGTGGAATGAGGAGAATCAGTGGGACACGGTGATTCCTGGATATAAGTTATATCGGAAGGATAGGGAGGGAAGGGTTGGAGGTGGGGTGGCTCTGCATGTCAGAGAGGATATACAATCCAGTAAGACTGAGGTCAGAGAATTAGATTCCCTTTTAGAAATGCTTTGGGTTGAAATAGAGGGCCCAAAAGGAAATTTAACTATGGGAGTTTTTTATCGCCCACCAAATCAAAAGAGAGAGGACGATTATAATATGATGGAAGGCTTAAAGATAGCGGCTAAACATAAAAACTGTTTGGTAATAGGTGATTTTAACTACCCGCAGATTGATTGGGTCAAGAGATTTCTCTCTGGTCGAGAGAAAGAGATTGAGTTTCTTGATGCTATCAATGACTGTGCTATGGAGCAGATGGTCTCAGAACCTACCAGGGGTGGGGCGATCCTGGATTTGGTCCTAAGTAATGCCCAAAACTTGGTGAGAGATGTAAAAGTGATTGCGCCGCTGGGGAGCAGTGACCATAATGTTTTTGATTTCACCGTTTGTATAAATAGGGAGTTGCCCAAAAAGACCACCACAACCACGTTTAACTTTAAAAAGGGTAAATTCTCTGAGATGAGGAGGCATGTGAGGAGGAAACTGAAAGGAAAGGTGAATACGGTCAAAACCCTTGGGGAAGCTTAGAGACTATTTAAAACTATAATGCTAGAAGCTCAGATAAAATACATACCACAAGTTAGGAAAGGCACAAACAGGCATAAGAAAAGGCCTGCATGGTTAACAAACAAAGTAATGGAAGCTGTAAAAGGTAAGAAGGACTTCTTTAAGCGGTGGAAAACCAGTCCAAGTGAGATTAGTAAAAGGGAACACAGGCTGTGGCAAATCAAATGCAAGACTGTGATCTGGCAGGCAAAAAGGGACTATGAGTAGCATATTGCAAAAAACATAAAGACCAACAATAAAAATTTCTTCAAATATATTAGAAGCAGGAAACCAGCCAGGGAGGCAGTGGGGCCCTTGGATGACCATGGGGTAAAAGGATTACTGAAGGAGGATAGGAAAATGGCTGAGAAGCTGAATGCATTTTTTGCCTCCGTCTTCACTGTGGAAGATGAAAACTTTTTGCCCGCCCCAGAACCACTAATTTTGGAAGGGGTGTTGAAAGACCTGAGTCAGATTGAGGTGACAAAAGAGGAGGTCCTACAACTGATAGACAAATTAAAAACTAATAAGTCACCGGGTCCGAATGCCATACATCCGAGAGTTCTGAAAGAAGTCAAAGTTGAACTTGTGGATCTTTTGACAAAAATCTGTAATCTTTCATTGAAATCTGCCCCTGTTCCTGAGGACCGGAAGGCAGCAAATGTCACCCGCATCTTTAAAAAAAGGTTCCAGAGGAGATCCGGGAAATTACAGGCCAGTCAGTCTGACTTCAATACTGGGAAAGTTGGTAGAAAGCATTATGAAGGACAGAATGAGTAGGCACATTGATGAACACGGGTTATTGAGGAAGACTCAGCATGGGTTCTGTAAGGGAAGATCTTGCCTCACTAACCTGTTACATTTCTTTGAGGGGGTGAACAAACATGTGGACAAAGGAGACCCGATAGATGTTGTTTACCTTGACTTCCAGAAAGCTTTTGATAAAGTTCCTCATCAAAGGCTCCTTAGAAAGCTTGAGAGTCATGGAGTAAAAGGACAGGTCCTCTTGTGGATCAAAAACTGGCTGAGTAATAGGAAGCAGAGAGTGAGTATAAATGGGCAGTCTTCGCATTGGAGGATGGTAAGCAGTGGGGTGCCGCAGGGCTTGCTACTGGGTCCTATGCTCTTTAACTTGTTCATAAATGATTTAGAGTTGGGAGTGAGCAGTGAAGTGGCCAAGTTTGCGGATGACGCTAAATTGTTCAGGGTAGTGCGAACCAGAGAGGATTGTGAGGAACTCCAAAGGGACCTGTTGAGGCTGGGTGAGTGGGCGTCAACGTGGCAGATGCGGTTCAATATGGCTAAGTGCAAAGTAATGCACATTGGGGCCAAGAATCCCAGCTACAAATACAAGTTGATGGGGTGTGAACTGGCAGACACTGACCAAGAGAGAGATCTTGGGGTCATGGTAGATAACTCACTGAAAATGTCAAGACAGTGTGCGTTTGCAATAAAAAAGGCCAACGCCATGCTGGGAATTATTAGGAAGGGAATTGAAAACAAATCAGCCAGTATCATAATGCCCCTGTATAAATCGATGGTGCGGTCTCATTTGGTGTACTGTGTGCAGTTCTGGTCGCCGCACCTCAAAAAGGATATTATAGCATTGGAGAAAGTCCAGAAAAGGGCAACTAGAATGATTAAAGGGCTGGAGCACTTTCCCTATGAAGAAAGGTTGAAATGCTTGGGACTCTTTAGCTTGGAGAAACGTCAACTGCGAGGTGACATGATAGAGGTTTACAAGATAATGCATGGGATGGAGGAAGTAGAGAAAGAGGTACTTTTCTCCCTTTCTCACAATACAAGAACTCGTGGGCATTCGATGAAATTGCTGAGCAGACAGGTTAAAATGGATAAAAGGAAGTACTTCTTCACCCAAAGGGTGATTAACATGTGGAATTCACTGCCACAGGAGGTGGTTGCGGCCACAAGCATGGCCACCTTCAAGAGGGGTTTAGATAAAAATATGGAGCAGAGGTCCATCAGTGGCTATTAGTCACAGTGTGTGTATATATATTTATATAAATTTTTTTGGGCCACTGTGTGACACAGAGTATTGGACAGGATGGGCCATTGGCCTGATACAACATGGCTTCTCTTATGTTCTTATGCCTCTCCCCTTTGCAATCCCAGTGGCAGGAAGAGAAGGGGCAGGTTGGGGAAGGAAGAAGAAGAGTGAGGAGGAACTGCCAGCTTGGCTGCATGGAGGAGGAGAAGAAGGCATTTGGAGCTGCTGCTGCTGCCACCATCACTACTGGGCTACTGAGGCTGAGCTCAGTGGTGGTAGACATGCTGGGGCTTGGACACACCAAACCAGGGAAGGAGAGATGGTGGCAAGCAGGGGAAGAGAACCATAAAGCCAATGGGGTAAGGCTGGTGGCCCCCCTCAGGAGGTCTTGGCCTGCAGCTGGGTGCAAAGAAGGCAGGAAGGAAAAGTGATGAGTGGAGGGGGAGTAAGAACCCAGCCTCTGCTGAGACAAAGAGTGGAGCTCACCAGGAAGGGGAAGGGGATGCTGGTTATCTCCCTTTCCTCTTCCTCTTTTTCCAGCTCTGCTAGTAGCATCCGCCTTCTCTGGTCCTTGAGCCCTTGCCTCGCCTGGGAGCATGTGGCTCTGAGTCAGGCCAAATGGAGCCCTGCTTCAGTGGGCTCTGGCACAAAAAAAGTCCTGACTACCTTGGAGTGTATGAATGGATTAGTGCATATGCACATGGCCACTAAAAATGTAAGGGAAAAAACCCAAAAGAGGATGGTGTACAACAACCAGTGTGCCCTCGGTGTGATATATGGGCAACTTGTATGGGAATGTGTGATTGGTTTCTGCTCCATTTTGAAGCAGTAGGATTTGTGATGCCGTCTGTGCTTAAGGAAATGCCTGTCTGTAACCAGCTTAAGTGTCTTGATACTGACCAGTAACACTGAAACAACAGAATTTTATTTATTAATTTATCTAGAAGATTTATATGCCTGTGTTTATAAGCCTGCTTTCCTCCCAACAATTTGGGACTTAAGGCAAGCAACAAAACAATCCAAATAAAAGTAATAACTCTGCCCTGAAAATCATCCTCAAACCAACATCAGCCAGTCTAATACACAGAACCAAGACAGTAACAGAGCCCTTCAAATCAATTACTCAAGAAACTAAACACCATCTACAACAGTTAATATATCCCCATTAAGAATACCAAACAACTCACTTTTACAGCTTCTCCAGAATACTGGCAAGGTAGAAGGCAGTCTTCACCTCTTCCAGGAGGCTCTGGTACACAGTGGGGGAGGCTACAGAAAATGCCTGCTCACAGGAATCAGCAGACACTATAGCATAGAATCAGGAAAGATGGGGAGATGTTCGGGAAAATGAATGAATTTCTTTGCATCTCTTTTCACCATGGAAAAGGTTTTGGGTAGATAATACAATGGGCATGAACTGTGGAGTCTTACAAATTCTAAACCATGAACTTTCACAAACCTTCCCATTTACTGAGCCAGTTCATTTTGTGAGGTTTGTTATGTGGTAAAATGCCCCCCCCCCCTTTGCAGGTTAGACACACCAAACTCAGAGTGAGTCTCCAGCTGACTCTGCTCTTATACCAAAGGGAAATTGCCCCCTTTCTCTCTGAGCCTGTGATCCTTGACTTCTGGGCCTCCTGGGGTTCCCCTTTTTGGCCTGGTCTCATCTGCTGGCCTCCCTCTGATTGCCCCATGGGCCAGATTCCCAAAACTCCTGCAGCTTCCATCAAAGAGAGATCACTCCGCTTTTCCTCCCAACCATGTAATCCTCAATTTATAGGCCTCTCCCTTTTTGGCCTGGCCTCATCTGCTTGCCTCTCTCCCTGTTTCCTGGAACTTCCACCACTGCTATCAAAGGGAAATTGTCCCCTTTCCCCCTTCCAACCCTGCAATCTTCAATTTCTGGGCCTCCCAGGGCCCCCCTTTTTGGCCTGGCCTCATTTGTTGGAATCCCTCTGACTATCCCATGAGCCAGGTTTCCAAAGTCCCCAACACTTCTGCAAAAAGGAGATTGCCTTCCGCTTTCTACCCCAAGCCTCAGATCACTGCCTTCTCTCTCTCCTGCACCACTGCTGCTGACATGTATCCCTGCTCCACCTCTCCTTCATCTCCTTTCACCCCCAACCCAGGCTCTTTTCTCTGCACCCTCAGGTCCCACAAGGACCACTGTTTGGTGTTTGGAGGGCTACTATTGATGTTTCCAGGGCTGCAGAAGTCCACCCCTATTGCTTTGCAAAACAGAATTGATGTCTGTATTGTGATATGAACTCATGTATTTCACAACCAAATTCAAGACTTTATCCACTTGTCCTTTCGACTTCGGTATGGTGGCCTTTACTTATAAGTAGAGTGGCCCCTCAACGAGCTTGGGATTTAGGGACTGGGAATCAACCAGTTTCTCAAAACTCCCCTGAGAATTCATGTCCTTATTGAGATATGAACTCATGTATTCCACGTCCTTTCAATTCATCCTTTCTTCATTGACTTCAGTTATGGTGGACTTCACGAATAGGCAGATTGACCCATCAACATTAATGGAATCCTTTAAGAGGTTTCATTGAATTCAATGTAGCTACACTTGTATAAACCACATATGATCTTGTTTCTGCCAAATGAGTTCATTAGCTGTATCAATAACCTTGGGTGTGGATCTGGAGACCTGATAAAACAAGATTGTTTTATTTACAAAAGCACTTGTTTGAAATATATTTTTAGCTGCAAATGACAACAACATAAAAAAATCTTGCTTGTACGAGAAAGTTGTTATAGGAGTGAAAAGGACTATATTTTCCTATACAAATATAGCAAAGCCCAGAAATTAGCAATGACTGCTAAATTAACACACTTGAAGAGCTTGGCTGGTTCTAATAGGCAGTCAAATGGTCTTGTTACATTGTAATGGTGCCAAGCTAATTGAAGTGATTACTGTTGCTCATGAGCAGCCCTTTTGAAGTAGAAGTCTTTGAAATTATCCATAGACGTTAAATGTCAGACACTATTGTGTAATTATACTTTGTAAATGCTGAATGTCATAAGGCATCACAGGTAATTGAGGTTTACAGAGAGGAGCTTTATCTAAACCTAATTGAGCATCAACTCTTTGTCACTCTTTCTAAACCTAATTGGGCATCAACTTTTTTTTTCACCAAGGGACATTCTCATGCTTCATAGCAGCCTTCCTTGACATCGTCATCAGATAGGAGCAATGGATAAGGAGAAAACTTCAGCTCCAGAAATGCTCTTAGTCCATAACAAAATTTACTACTAAAAGCTGATGTACATTTGGTGGGAGTAACCTGTCTTTGATCCATAACAGGATTATCATGTCTGAAGTGCTATCTTCAAGGAACTTGATCTTAGAGGGATTATACTCATAGAAAGTTACAGTTTTATTTAATGGGATACCCAGAGCATGCAAATTTATCACAGTATTTGTTGCCACGTTATGAAAGTCTTCCTGTGTTGAAAATCATACCTTGGATTTCGCCACATTCCAAACAATTTAGCAGCCCTTTTTTGTGTATAAAACACATTGAAATTTGTATCTCATTTATCTCCAGAGGAATGCAATCAGTAGAGTTGCCAACAGCCTGGAGAAAAACATCCTGTCCCTTTAATGAGACTTAAAGGGATGTTATTTACCAAGTGATGTTACCACATGAAAAGCTTCACCTGTCTATTTCCACATATTAAGTCTCTATTAGAGGGATATGACATTTTTGGTCTAGGTTGTTGGCAACTTTAGCCATTGGGCAAATTAACAACTCTCTTTTAATAGAGTTGGAGAAATAATCCAATCCCACACATTCAGAACTGCATTATATAAAGTTTTTTGCACAACATGATTATCAAAAAAACATCAAGTGTAGGCATCCTGACAACAGATCTATCTATAGCAGGGGTGGCCAAACTGTTGCTCAGGAGCCACATGTGGCTCTTTCACACATATTGTGAGGCTCTTGAAGCCCCCACCACCCTGATGGCCAGCTTGGAGAAGGCATTTGTCTCTTTAAATCACTTCTTCAAGCCAAGCTATCCAGTGGCTTGGAGAATACATTTAAAGTTGCTTTATTTCCACCTCCCTGACATTCTTGTCTTGTGGGTCTCAAATATCTGATGTTTATTCCATGTGGCTCTTATGTTAAGTAAGTTTGGCCACCCCTGATCTATAGGATACAAGAACTTACAGGCAGAGGTAAAGCTCAACAAGAGGCAAATGGGGGGAGGGAGTGAAGCATTCCATAAGCTCTGTACACTAGATAGCATGCACTACAGCTCCTCTAGAGTTCAAGTAGATTAAAAGTGTCCTGTATCAATATTTGCATTAAAAACGTTGCTTGCATGGTGTGTCCTCCCTAATACTTACAGGGACTTTATAAAAGGCAAGCTAGCCTGATCATATGAGGAACTACACTGTGAACATGGTGGCTGAGTGAGAATTTGAACTAGGATATCATTTTTTTAAAAAAAGCAATGAAAGTTAGATGTGTTTTGAGGGAATTTGCTAAGCAAGAAGGATGACTCTGTTCTACAATAGTACAAGATAAGGTTGGAGGTAGTTACCCAACTCTCAACTCTGGGCAATGCTCCTTTAACACCAGTACCAACTGTGAAGAGTCTGGGTGTGATTCTGGATGCCTCCCTTTTAATGGAGGCCTAGATCACAAATATGGCCAAGGATGGCATTTTTCTACCTATGTCAAGTCTGGCAATTGGCACCCTTCCTATCTCACCTGGACCTAGCCACAGCGATCCATGCAATCGTCACCTCCAGACTAGATTACTGTAACTTGTTCAATGTAAGGCTACCTGGAAATGTCAACTGGTCCAGAATGCAGAGGTACAGGTCATTACAAGAACCCCTATTAGAGGGCACATCCAATCAGTGCTCCGCCAGCTGCACTGGCTCCCGATTGACTACCAGATCAAGTTCAAGGTATTGGTCTTAACCTTTAAGGGCCTTCATGGTCCAGGATCAATATATCTTTAGGACCACCTCTGCTGGCAGCCTTGCCCCACAAAGAGCACTACACTCTCTGAACAACAACACATTGATGATCCTGGGACCAAGAAGTATTTGTTTGCCTTTTTGGCCGTGGCTTTAGCTTGGTGAAATGGACTCCCAAATAAGATCTGGGCTCTGCAGGAGTTGCTGCAGTTCCAAAGGGCCTGTGAAACAGAAATGTACCACCATGCATATGAGTGAGGTCACTCGAATTCCCACTTATACAGATTCTCCTGCCTCTTCTTCCCCACTTTGCTTCCCCTGGGACAGTGTTATAGCGTTATTATGTGCCATCTGATTAACTGTAAATGTCTGAAAATGTTTTAAACTGGTATGTTTTAATTAT
Organism: Heteronotia binoei; assembly: GCF_032191835.1. NCBI lineage: Eukaryota > Metazoa > Chordata > Lepidosauria > Squamata > Gekkonidae > Heteronotia > Heteronotia binoei. The sequence continues at coordinate 70,240,467 of NC_083226.1, forward strand.
AACTTTGTTAAAGGTTGTGACCCACTCTGAGGCCCACACTAGTCAGGGAGAGCAGGATATTAAATAAATAAATAAATAGCAATCCCTCCCTCCACCCAGCTTTCTAAACAAGCAATTAGCCTATGACCAGGAAGGAGAAGGAACATTGTGTGTAGGTTGTAGTGTTGACACTTACGTGGTAGTGGCAGGGGAACTCCCAGTGATGCCCCCTGTCCCTTCCTCCTCTTTTCTTACTTGTCCATTAGTCTGTAGGCTTCCCAACCCCCAGGTCCCAGCGGGGGATCCCCTGTTTTTACAGGCTTCCCCCCACCCCCAGCCAACTGGCCGGCAGGGGAAGCCCCGCCCCCACAGTCACCTTGAAGTTTTAGAGCTCCTGTAGGTCTGTGTGCCTTTAAGGCTGAGCAGGAAGCAGAAAACAGGAAGGGCTTCATGGGAAAGGGTCAGTAACAGTTTCATAGGAGAACGGCCCCTCCTTTTCTTTTGCTTTCAGTTTTCAGAGAAGTAAAGTTCTGCAGGAACAAGACCCAGTAAGTATTTGTGTGTGTGAGAGAGGGAGGGGGCAGGGGATTCCCTGGTTTGGAGGCCCTCCCCCTGCTTTAGAAAGCATGTGGGGGAGGGTAATGTCTACTGGGCACTCTATTATTTCCTGTGGAGAACAATTCCCATAGGGAATAATGGGGAATTGATTCGTGGGCATTGGGGGCTCTGGGGGGGCTATTTTTTCAGGTAGAGGCACCAAAGTTTTAGTATAGCATCTAGTGCCTCTGCCCAAAATACCTCCCAAGTTTCAAAACGATTGGACCAGGGAGTCCAATTCTATGAGCCCTATCCTTCATTATTTCCTATGGAAGAAAGGCATTTAAAAAGGTGTGCTGTCCCTTTAAATGTGATGGCCAGAACTCCCTTGGAGTTCAATTATGCTTGCCACACCCTTGTTCTTGGCTCCACCCCCAAAGTCTCCTGGCTCCGCCCCCAAAGTCCCCAGATATTTCTTGAATTGGACTTGGCAACCGTATTAGTTTGTGTCCACTCAATTTGCTTCCCCCCCAAACAGCTGGGCAGGGGAGAAGGGGGGTAGTATGGAGAAGTCATTGTGCTCTTGGAATTTCAAAAGCCATATGGTTTTACGATAGAGATTTCAAATTCCTGGATTATCTATGTCACTGCCTGTTTCAAATCACCCTATAGTACTCCCCAGGATTGCCAGCAAAGAGCTAACATCCCTAGTATGTTGACTTTGTAAGGAACATATGAACATATATAAACATATGAAGCTGCCTTATACTGAATCAGACCCTTGGTCCATCAAAGTCAGTATTGTCTTCTCAGACTGCCAGCGGCTCTCCAGGGTCTCAAGCTGAGGATTTTCATGCCTACTTGCCTGGACCCTTTTTGGAGATGCCAGGGATTGAACCTGGGACCTTCTGCTTACCAAGCAGATGCTCTACCACTGAGCCACCATTCCTCCCCGAAGAAAAAACTGGTGTAGATCCTACTCCTATAATATCACTCCAGTGAATAAAGTTTATTAATTAAAATATTTATATCTCACCCTTTTTGGCTTAAGTTTTGAGCCTTTCTCAAGTCTAAGGAGGCACTGGAGGAATAGCCATTTACATTAGAGGAAGGGTTTTTAGAAGACTGTTGAACCTACCCAAGTTAGCAAGGGGATGTTACTTAAATTTCATGACACTCAGCTTCAATTCAAAAGCTGGAGCTTCTTTTATGATTGGTCAGCATTTAGGTTGAAACTGTAGATGTTTTTTGCCTTCAACTCCCATAAGCCCCAGCCATCAGCCTTGCTGGCTGGGGATGATGGGAGTTGTAGGCAAAAAACATCTGGAGAGCTACTGTTGGCCACACCTGTCATATACAGTTCTGAATGAAGTTGTACAGGAAAAATGCTATTAAAATGCCAGAAAAGAAATGAATGAAATTGGAAAACTGGCAAAAAGGGGGCTGTGGCTCAGTGGGAGAGCTGTAATAGCAGTAGTGCTTGGCATGCAGAAGGCCCCAAGTTCAGACAGCATCTCCAGTTAAAAGGACCAGGTAGTAAGTGATACGAGAGACTTCTACCAGAGACCTTGGAGAGCTGCTGCCAGCTGAGCTGATTTTGATAGACCCATGGTCTGGTTCAGTACAAGGCAGCTTCATGTGACAATAAGCAGGAAATGCTTACAGTGAATATCACAAAAAAGGAAAAGAAATGAAAAATGGCAAATGTGTCTGTCCTTTATTGAATCCTAAAATCTAAGACAAGGAGAACGGAAAGCCCTATATAATGTACTGAGGCTGTATGGGTAGCTGCTGAAGAAGACAGAGTTAGTGATAAGAAGGAAAAATTATGTTCAAGTGCAAGCAGATAGTAAAAAACCATATAGCTTTTGGACTTGTAATGCTTTTGAGGCAAGTTCAAACGTGGACAGGAGTTTTTGAGCCTGGTTAGCAAAACTGTGGTTGAAGTTACTTAGCTGTATGAAATATGTAAATGTTGTGGGTCCCTGAAACCATGTTCAGAGATGGGAACAGGAAAGTGTCATACACAGTTTGTTTCTCTTTTGTCACTTCTCCCCTAAACTGTGTCCACTCAATTTGCTCCCCTCAATAGTTTTGCACACAAATATATTCCAGTTCATAATTCTGGTGCCAGTGTTCTGGGAAGCCACCATCAGGAATGGTAACAGAAGAGAACAGGGCATGCAGTATCACCTCTGCTACAGACAACTATTTTACAGAATGGCTTAGCCAGAGCCATTCAGATATCTTGTTGATGACTGGTATGCAATATCCCATGCTGGAACAGGCCAATAAATCCATGAATCCACACCACACTGAGTACTGCTGGCTATTTAAGAGAAAGTGAGAAGCAATGAACAATAGTATCTTCCAATAACCAATCTAAAAGAAAATTATTACTATTTAGGCAAGTTTAACAAGATAGGGGATTCAATTATATATCTATACACTCTCTTGTGTGTATGTTAAGTGCCATCAAGTTGCTTTCAATTTATGGAGACCCTATGAATTAAAGACCTTCAAAAACATCCTATCATTAACAGTCTTGCTCAAAACAAAATTCAAGTTCAGCGGCCCCTTTAAGACCAACAAAGATTTATTCAAGGCATAAGCAAATTAGTAAATAAAGATAGCAAATGATGACCATATAGACAGGGCCTCAGTTAATTACTCTCAACATTCTACAATTAAGAAGGGTATGTTTACACATCAATCTCCAATTTTAATATATTTATTTGCTTCACTATGGGTGATTACGGACTGGCACTTTGGGCTGACGCAGATGTGCCTCAGAAGTCAACTAGAAAAATCCTTCCAAATGGCAACATCTTGCATCTGTCCCCATCCTGTCCCCACCCTGTTTTCCAGCCTCCAGAAAGTGGCTCAAAAAGCTACCACTTTGCTACCACCTTGGAAGTGGTAGCGAATTTTTAAGCCACACGCCAGTCACCTCCTCACTGTCTGGAAGTGGAAAGGTGCAAGCAAGGTGTGCTGGCCTGTGAAACCACCAAGCCACCCAAGCTGCTTCCGACTCCCCCCCCCTTTAAAAACTGTTGGGGGTGCTTGAGCGCATCAGAGCTCGAGCACTTAACTTGTTGAGGGGGGGGGGGAAGAATGGTCTGGCTTCTGAGGTGCCTTCACATCTGGAGGCTCCTGGCTGCCTCGCAGATGGGATGCATGTGCTTCGATGGGGAGTGTGTGGAAACTTCGGGACAGCTCTTTTCTAGCCAGCCCAATTTGAGATACCTCCCAACCCCCCTAAACTGACCATCTGTTAGCAGCCTATGTTTCCCCTGGAATTAAATCCAAACAAATGGTGGCTATATAAAATGACCTTGTTATTCCTGTTGTATCTGTTAAACACTTTTACTATGTTGTATGATAATTTGCTGCTTACTCTCTACCAATACGTATGGACTAGTAACTTCCATTTCAATGTATCTGAAAAAATGTGTGTGCACATGAAAGCTTCTACCTTGAATAAAATTTTGTTGGTTTTAAGGGTGCCACTCGACTCTGTTTGCTCTGGTGCCACTGGACTCTGTTCTGTTGCTTCAGACCAACATGGCTACCTACCTGAAGCCTTGCTCAGATCTTGCAAACTGAGGGCTGTGGCTTCCGTTATTTAATCAGTCCTTCTCATGTTGGGTTTTCCTCTTTTCCTGCTGCCTTCAGCTGTTCTGAGCACTTTTACAATAAGTCTTTTACAATAAGTCTTGTCTTCTCTTTATGTGACCAAAGTATGATAGCCTCAGCTTAGTCATTTTAGCGTCTAGGGAGAGCTCAGGCTAAATTTGATCTAAAGCCCACTATTTGTCTTTTTGGCATTCCACAGTATTTGTAAAACTCTCCTCCAACACTATATTTCACAGAAATCTACTTTCTTTCTGTAGCTTTCTTCATTGTTCAGCTTTCACACCCATACATAGTAATGGAGGATACTATGGCATTAATCTTGGTCACCAGTGACACATCCATACACTTAAGAATCTTTTCTAGCTGCTTCATAGCTGCCCTTCCTGTATGTTGTGCCTCTGTCTAACTTATTGTTTGTAGTCTCCCTTTTGTTAGAGATGATGGCGCTAAAAAATAGAAAATCTTCCATTTCAGTTTCCTCATTGTCAGCCTTAAAGTTGTGTGATTCCCCAAGAGCAAACCATTGCTCTTGATTTCTTAATGTTCAGCTGTAATTCTGCTTTGGCACTTTCTGCTCTAACCTCCATCAGGAGTCATTTCAAACCTTCACTATATTCTGCCAGTAATGTGCTGTCATCTGCATCTCAAATTATTATTGTTCTTTCCACCAATTGTCACCCCACATTTTTCTAAATTCAATCCAGTTTTATTTATGATACATTCTGCGTATAGGTTGAAGAGATACAGAGATCAAATACATCATTGTCCGACACCTTCAAAAATTGGAAACCATTCTGTTTCTCCATATTTTGTCCTAACATTAGCCTCTTGTCCAGAATACTGGTTGTATATCAAAACACTCATTTATTTTAAAACCAACCCTAACTTTCCCACACTGTTAGAAGCTTTGTTCTAATTCATAAACACAAACTGATTTTCTGCTGAAATTCTTTCATATGCTCCAATAACAAATGCAGATTTGCAATATAAGCTCTAGTGCCTCTTCCTTTTCTAAATCCAGTTTGAGCAATTTACATTTAATCCGATCTTGTTTGACCCTAAATATAAGATCTGTGGTGGATCTCTGATTTGAGTTTTGGCTTTTCTGGACCAATAAAACCCAATCTCTTGGTTTGGACAAATGTGGTCCCTCCTTGGTAAAAGGTCTAAACATCTTGGCCACATAATCCAATCCAGTTAGGCATGCTAAACCAATTCTTTTAAATTGTTGCTGGGTTTTGAGCTCTGAGTATTTATTTGCTTACTTTTGTGGAAACTAATAGAAAATTACAAATTGTGTGAGTCCATTAAATTACAGTGAATTTGCAAAATTGTAATTTATCATGAATGCTCTTCACAACTGCTTTAAAATATTTAATTCTAGTGCCATATTAGCTCATGCATGGGTACCCAGTGTTATGGATATGTTATACAGAGAAATTATGTAAGTGAATCTCTAGTGCAAAGCAAAAGAAAAATGATAAATAGAATATCTTTGGCTGTTAAGTAGCAAGAGTGTTTGTGTCTAGAATTATCTTCTGAATCCCAATTTCCTCACACATCGATGCCTCTAAAGAGTCAATCTGAATGTTAGCTGTATAGCTGAAGAGTTTGCACTGAGATTTAAAAAGCAAAATGTTTACATAACATGAGGGGAAGTATTTCTGTTGTATCTTTGTCATCTAGATATGTTGCAGTTTTTTGAAGTTGATCTTGTTGCTTAGCAGGGTATATAATCCTTGCCACCTGGAAGACCACCAGGTACCAGTAGCTTCTGCAATGGAGGGGGGGGGGAAGGAAAGAATACCAATGTTATCACAGAATGAGACCCTTCTGGTAGCACAAGAAGGGGTCTTTATAGCATATGATCCTTGAGTGTGCCAGATGCACAGACTTGGTACAATTGGCAACCTTGACTTACATCTAAACAATGTGCTAAGATCAGCATGTCTAGCTGGATCTAAAAGAGGGACAGGTAGGGACAGTGTGCAAAGCTCTGCACAATAACATGCCTTTTGGTGAAATACTGCAACACGTATTTGTAGTTCAGAGTTAAACACAAAGGGCGTTTTCGCACTCACCTTCAAGTGGCGCAACCACCCTCTTCACGCTGGAGGATCTGCAGGGATTTCGCATAAGAAGCGCCGGAGCAGCCAAAAGAGCCGGAAAGTTCCGTCGCGAAACCCGCTCAAACGGAAACCGCCAAGAAGCAGGAAAACGTTTGAGCGGCTTTTGCGACGGAAGTCGCCAGCTCTTTTGGCTGCTCCGGTGCTTCTTATGCGAAATCCCTGCAGATCCTCCGGCGTGAAGAGGGTGGTCGCGCCACTTGAAGGTGAGTGCGAAAACGCCCAAAGAGAACACAAGTGGAAGGCGAATCCTTCTTTTCTCCCCCAGCTCCTTACCTTTAGATCTGGCTCTTCTTGCCACTGGTCCTAGCTCATATCCCTTCTGTTACTGTAGTCTATGGCTTGCTTCTCCCCTGACTTGTGTGACTTGTCTTTTTTCTTTTTTTGCTGCCTCTCCTTTCCCTCCTTTTTCTGGCTGCTGCCTCACCACCTCCAATTTTTGCACACCATTTTGGGTTGTAATAGCAACTTTTCTTCCTAAATTCCTAAAGAAGGGGGAAAGTCATTATGTGTGTAGGTGGTGGTGGGGAGCTGCTGATGGAAACAGGCATTAAAGTAAGTGGCTGTATTCATGGCATTTTACTTGTTACTTATGAACTATGTCAGCCTCTATTCATATTGGAATATATATATGCAGGGCTTTTTTTTTTTTAGCAGGAACTTTTTTGCATATTAGGCCACACACCTCTGATGTACCCAATCCGCCAAGAGCTTACAGGACTCTTTTTACAGGGGTGAGTGGCCTAATATGCAAAGAAGTTCCTGCTACAAAAAAGCCCTGTATATACGTATGTGTGTAGAGATAGATGATAGATGATAGATAGATAGATAATTCCCTAATGGAATTGGCCCAGTCTGGCTTTCCCATTGGCTGGCGCTCCATCAGTGATTGGCTCATCAACCACCACTCAAGAGAACTTGCATCCCATCGGGTGTACCCACGTCTCTCTTCCACTTTCTGTGACAATTGGAAGAGAAAGTAGGAAGTGGAAGTGGGGACATGGTGAAGAGACAGGGAATGAAGGTGATAATGTGACTAGGCAGCAAGGCTGGGAGCATTTCCTCAGACGCCATGGTGGCCACCTTTTTCCTGTTGCTTGCTCGCTCACTCCCTCCTTCCCTCAGCCTTGCCCCTGGATAGATAAGCATTGGGCAAGCTGCTAGCCAGAGGCTGTTGCTAGGCAATTAAGGTTGCTTCTGTCAGTAAAGGGAGAGGCCTCAGCTGAATATAATGCCACAGAGTCCACCCTCCAAAACAGTTTTTCAAGGAATTGAGCCTACTGCCACCCTACCTACAGTAAGGGTGGCGGGTACTCTTTCTAGAGCCCATTGTATTTTTCCTCACAGTGGGCCTTATTCCTTTTGTGTTTGTGTGTGTGTGCAACTTTGTAGCAATTAATTGGCTATATGCCTTTAATTTGCACACCAGCTATACGCAATTAGTGCTTTGAACTCCTGTGTGCCTCTTCTCTGTGTAACTGACCAGAATTGATGGATGCTGATTAGTGAATGCTGTTGCATGAATTATCTTGAATACGTTGTGCTTTTGTGTGTAAATATATATATTTTTGAATGGGATTCAGCATTGATTTTAAAAATCGTTTTGTATTAGGTTATTGTTTTAATCACAATTGGCTTTGCAGGGGTCCCACTTGGAAGAAACAAGACATTAGTTGACTCCTTGTACAGGACTTGGGACTACTAGTACAATTATCCTTTGATGAAATGTTCCAAGATGGCAAATCTTTGAATGAACTTTTTGAATGAATGATGAGATTTTTATCCCTTTATTTGGCATTCTTTTTGGACTTTCAGAAGCTGGAAACATATAGTGAAGGTTTTTGTACTTTATTGTGGACTATTTGCATTGAAATATGGGATACTTCTTATGAGAAATTTTGACATATATTTAAAAAATGATTATATAATTCCATGTTGTTTATATGGTACTTTTTCATTATTTGGGGTTATGATACCTATTAGTATTGTGTTGCACTTATGGGATTATCAGCAGACTTTCCTGGGCTTTTCTTATAGTAGACAAGTTTTTTGGGTAGTCTTGAGAAAAGCTTCTGAACTCCAATTTAAACTGGATTGCCCAGCTGTTTCAATGAAGGTGTGACATTTCTCTATCTGGAGATCATCATCATCATTATTATTGTTATTATTACATTAAGCTTATATCCCGCCCTCTCTGCAAGTGGACTCAGGGCGGCTAACAACATTACATTACTACCATTAAAACCAATAAAACATATAAAACATAATTACATATTTAAATTATTTAAAACCATTTCATGGTGCTGTGTTAATACAGTACAATATAGGCAGTTCTGAAAATTCGGTGGTGACCACCAGTACTCTACTTGGTGCTCTATATGATGTCCAGTGGCAGCTCAACTGGTTTCCTTCCTCAGCTTCAAAAATATTGTTTGCATAGGTTATTTACTGATTTTCGTAAAGGAAACAACTTCCAGTGCAAAACTCGAAACCCACAAAAAAAGAGCTCAGCCCTTTCTAGCATGGAGAAAGCAGCTGTATGAATTGAGCTGAATGAGAAATTGCTGAGAAGATTCTCTTTACACCCTTTCTCTGGATGTTTATTTTTGAAAACATATGCAAGCTCAAAGAAAAAAACCATTTATTTGCCTTTAATTATTTGTTTTATTTACTGTATTACAATGGACTTCTTAGTCCAATGAATATTTTATAAACTGGTTCAGTTTACATTTTTTAAAAAGGTTTGCTTTGTCCTTTCAGCAAATGTATCAGCACAGAATCTCTATCCAGACCATTGGTTAGAATATTCCCACAATTGGGGAGTGGGGGCGGGGGGAGAGTTAACATTTATTTTACTTTTTTATTTACAAAAGTTGTATTCCACCTTTCTGCCATCACAAGGGTTACAAAAGTGGCCAACAATTTAAAACATACATGACAAAATCACTTTTTAATTACTCCCAGAATCAGACCTGGCAACCAGAGTAGTCTATCTGTGCACAGAGATCTTAATGGAAAATCCATTCACGTTTTCTTTGCAACTTTGCAAGGCCAGAAGAGCTTCCTGCTGAAGCAGGCAAAGACAAGGCAGAAGGAGGTGGAAACTTGGCCAGCCTTGGAGCTTCAAAGGACAGGAGGGGGAGGAGAGAAGACAAAAGAGCAGCAGGCCTGATTAAAGTCCTGGGTGGGCTGGTTGTGACCCATGGGCCATTAGACTGATAGCCATGTTAGATAGTTAAACTCATTTTTCTAATTTTTCTTGCTATTTTAGAGTGTTATGTTGCCTGTAGATTACACATTCTAGTTTGAAAGATATTAAATACAATTTCATATAATTTTTTTAAAAGGCTTGGCTACTTTAATACATTAGCCCTGGGAACCTATGAGGTTCAGCCTTGGACTTCTTGACAGATGTATGTCTAACATAGGTGACTGCATACTTCTGCACATATTCACAATCAAGTAACTTTCCCATAACCAGGATTCCTTGTACTAATGAGATGGCATGTGAATGGAAAACTCCCTCTTCATCTCTGACCTTGAAGCTCCCAGGTTCATGATTTCACTTGCACTTGTTTCTGACTCTATCTCATCCCTTTTGTCACTCTGGAAACTGCAAGTCAGCATAATGTAAACTTAGGGCTTCCAAGTTCTCGCTGGGGGCAGAGGATCCCCCAGTTTGGTGGGCCCCAACCCGTCAGCAGGGAGGAGGCCACTGACGGAGGTCCCCACCTCTAAAGAGTCCTGTCACTGTGCAGCGTTTGCAGAGCCCGGAAGTAACGTATCCCACTAGGCATGTTAATAATAATAATAAATTTTTATTTATACCCTGCCCTCCCCGCCGAAGCAGGCTCAGGGCAGCTTACATGACATAGTACATTGTACCATGATACAACAATAAAATTCAAAGCAATTTGCAATTAAAATACAATTACATAAAAACAACATTTAAATTAATAATTAAAATTACAATATAACATAAAATGGTGCTACAGTCTTAATATGCATATGAACACAGTTTTTGTGGTGATGGTGCAATGGTTCCACCTTAAAAGGCCAGCTGAAAGAGGACGGTTTTACAAGCCCGACAAACTGAGTAAGGCTCCTTAGGGTCCGTACCTCCTCTGGTAGCTGGTTCCACCATTGGGGTGCTGTTACCAAGAAGGCCCTCTCCTTTGTCGCTTTTAGCTTGGCCTCCTTTGGCCCAGGGATTTTCAGCAGATTTTGTGAGCTAGATCTCAGTACTCTCTTGGGAACATATGGGGAGAGACGGTCTCTAAGGTAGACAGGTCCTCGGCCATATTGGGCTTTAAAGGTGATAACCTGCACCTTGTAACGAACTCGGTACACAATAGGCAGCCAATGCAATTCCCACAGCACAGGCTGCACATGTTCCCTCCTAGGGAGTCCCATTAACAGCCTGGCTGCCGCGTTCTGCACTAGCTGCAGTTTCCGAGTTCGGCACGGGCAGCCCCATGTAGAGGGCATTACAGTTGTCTAACCTTGAGGTGACCGTTGCATGTATCACTGTTGCCAGGTCATCACACTCCAGGAAGGGAGCCAGCTGCCTCACCCGCCTAAGATGAAAAAGGCGGATTTAGCAGTGGCTGCTATCTGAGCTTCCATTGTCAGAGAAGACTCCAGTAGCACCCCCAAGCTCTTGACCCTGCGCACTGCTTTCATCAAAAGCTGGTAGGGGAATTTCCCCTCCCAGACTGCCGCAGCCCAGGCAAAGGACTTCTGTCTTCGCTGGATTTAACTTCAACCCACTCAGCCTAAGCCAGCCTGCCATGGCTTGCAGCGCCTGGTCCAGATTTTTAGGGACATCGTCAGTCCAGCCATCCATCAATAGATAGAGCTGGGTGTCATCAGCATACTGGTGACAACCCAGCCCATATCTCCGGGCAATCTGGGCAAGGGGGTGCATGTAGATGTTAAACAACATCGGGGAGAGGACCACTCCCTGAGGCACCCCAAAATTAAGTAGGTGTCTCTGGGATAGTTCTCCCCCAATTGCCACCCTTTGTCCCTGACCCTCAAGGAAAGAGGAAAGCCACTGCAAGGCCAGCCCCTGAATCCCTGTGTTGGCGAGGCGGCGGGTTAGCAACTGGTGATCAACCATATCAAACGTGGCCAATAGGTCTAACAACAACAGTACCGCCGAACCACCTCGATCCAGATGCCTCTGGAGATCATCCATGAGGGCGACAAGCACTGTCTCTGTCCCATGGCCCGGGCGGAAGCCGGACTGGAATGGATCTAAGGTGGAAGTGTCATCCAGAAAACTCTGCAGCTGCAACGCAACTGCCCTTTCTATAATTTTGCCCAAAAGGGCAAATTGGAGACTGGCCGGTAATGCGCCAGTTTGGTCGGGTCTGATGTAGCCTTTTTCAGGAGGGGACGGACCACAGCCTCTTTAAGGGGTGTTGGAAAAAGGCCCTCTGAGAGGGATCTATTTATGATGTCCCATATAGGACATCTTAGCTCCCTCTGGCAAGCTTTAATGAGCCAGGAGGGACATGGGTCCAGATCACAGGTTGTTAGACGTGCAGTAGAGAGGATTCTGTCAACTTCCTCCAAGCTGAGTGTGTCGAAGCGATCCAGGATCAAACCAGAAGACAGGCACGGAGTCTCGAGTTCACATACTGTATCTAATGTGGCGGGGAAGTCGTGGCGGAGCGACATGACCGTGTCTGCAAAATTTTTTGCAAAAGCCTCACAGCCTATCTCTAATTCCTTAACATTTGGCCTGCCTTGTGGCAGTGTTGTGAGATTCCGAATTGTCCTAAACAAATGTGCTGGGTGCAAATTTGGTACTGTATCTAATGTGGCGGGGAAGTCGTGGCGGAGCGACATGACCGTGTCTGCAAAAATTTTTGCAAAAGCCTCACAGCCTATCTCTAATTCCTTAACATTTGGCCTGCCTTGTGGCAGTGTTGTGAGATTCCGAATTGTCCTAAACAAATGTGCTGGGTGCAAATTTGGTACTGTATCTAATGTGGTGGGGAAGTCGTGGCGGAGCGACATGACCGTGTCTGCAAAAATTTTTGCAAAAGCCTCACAGCCTATCTCTAATTCCTTAACATTTGGCCTGCCTTGTGGCAGTGTTGTGAGATTCCGAATTGTCCTAAACAAATGTGCTGGGTGCAAATTTGCAGACACAGTCTTAGCCGCAAAGTATATTTTCTTTGTGGCTTTGACTGCCACCTCATAGGACCTCATAAACTCTCTATAAGATGTTCTATGCACTTTGTCCCGAGCATGCCACCATTGCCTCTCTAGCCGTCTGAGTCCTTGTTTCCGCTGGTGCAATTCCGGGGTATACCACGGGGCCAGCTTAGTGCGAGGTTGCAGAGGGCATTGAGGTGCGATCTCATCAATGGCTCTTGAGAGTCGGCCATGCCAGGCATCAACCAGGTCATTGAGGAAATCGCCAGGGGGCCAGGGATCCCGTACAGCCATTTGGAACCGTTCCGGGTCCATCTGACTCTGTGGGTGAGCCATAATAAGCTTGCCACCTAAACGGGTTTGGAGTGGACCATCCACATGAGCCCTAAGGGCAAAGTGGTCCGACCGTGGCACTGCTTCTGCAGTTATATCGTCCACCATAACCCTGGCCGCAAAGATCAAGTCTAACATGTGCTCCGTCTGGTGGGTGGGGGATGTAACAAACTGAGAGAGTCCTAGTGTCGCCATGGATGACACTAGGTCCGTCGCCTGACTAGAGGCTGGGTGATCAGCATGGACATTGAAGTCACCCAGGATCAGCCTGCTGCAGCCTCAATCAGGGACGTTAAGGCGTTGGCTGGTGTGTTAGGCGGACGGTACACCAGCTAAATCGCCAACCCCTCTCCAGCCTCCCACACCAGACCGGCACATTCAATACCCTCGATCTCTGGAGCTGGGAGAGCCCTAAAGGAGTAAGCCTCTCATATGAATAGGGCCACTCCTCCCCCCCGTCCGCTAGTCCGCGGTTGGTGAAAGACTGAGTAACCTGGGGGAGCTGTTTGTGAGAGAGCCACAGTGTCTCCCTCCCGAACCCAGCTCTCAGTCACGCAAGCCAGGTCCATGTCCTGCTTGAGTAAAAACTCTCGGAGGACAGAGGTCTTATTGTTTATGGACCTGGCATTGCATAACACCAATGACGGTGGCGAGTCATTCAACCTGGCCCCTCTACCTGTCACCATCGGGATGGGACGCAGACTGGAAGGCAGACGAGCACTGTCTGGTCTCGGTCTCCTTCCTTTGTGTCATTGTCTGTTCCCACCAGCATACCTCCCCCTCCCCAGGAGCACTGGAATCCCTAGGCCAGTCATCTCCCAGTGGTGGCTGCTTCTGTTGTAGCTGCTACAAGTACACAACTCCCACACCACATGTTGCATGGGGTACCATAGAGTTCCCTCTCAAATTGCTAGAGCATCCTCATACAAAACCATAGAGTTTCCCCACAAATTTCTAGAGCATCCCTGCACAATGTGCCTGGCATGATATATCACTTCCAGGTGATGTCATTGCACTGTGCGTGCTGTGCGTGAGAGAGAAAAAGTTCCCCGCCAGCAGCCATGGGGTACTTGGCAACCCTATGCAACCTTGGCAACTTCTCAAAGGGGAGCCTTCAGTAATTAACTGGGCCCCAAAGCTTGAACCAAACATTAAATGCCAAGAGATGGCTAGACAAGGCCAGTTGCTTGACAGGGAGTAGGAAGTCCTTCAGGTATGTTAATTCTAAACTGTATAGGGCTTTGAAGATCAAAATCAGCACCTTGAATTGTGAAACAAATTGAGAGCCAGTGTAGATGGTTCAAGACTGGGCCTACATCTACTCCCAAATTGTCTCCAAGTACCAGTTTAGGGTTTCTACAGCCTTCCTTTGATCAGCTGTAGTGGCATAATTACTTTGAAAGCTAAAGGCTTGAGACAGGGTCATATAAAAATAACCTTTTTTAGAACTCCTCTGGTAAAGGCCAGGTGACCCTTGTAAATCAATGTGCTTTAGTAAGTAACTATGGTAAGAACTGGTTGGAATTGTCCCAGTCTATGTCATGTGCAAATGGAAAGGTTTAACTATTGTACTTACAGAATTAAAAAAAGAGGGAATAGAAGGTGATTTTGCCAGTCACTTATTCTTAAGCCATCCCCCATTTGTGATACATTTTGTCTGAGAAGGTTTATTACAGATAATTTTGGGGGTGCTTATGGAGCTGATGCAGGAAAGTGAAGGCAGGGAAAGATCTGCCTTTGCAAGCTGTTTCTGTGTGTACTACTATGGGATCCAATCCAATTTATTTCTTGCAAAATTTAAATGTGAAACATTCCATCAGATAATTCATCCCATAATTTATCTTCTCAGTTTTTCCAGGGCTTGAGCTAACAAACAATTATTCTATAACAGAGATCTAAAGCATTGTCACTTTTCACTGAACACATGTCTTAGGGAACTGCAGCCTAATTATGTGCTGGCATAATGAAGAACTGGTTCTGATCCTCAAAGCAATGCAATCTGTCTCTAATTTATTAATACTCCAGCACCTTGAAATTTTGAGAAAACCAGGGCTTATCTTAAAAGAAAAGAGTTATTGTAAATTCCTGAGTATATGGGTCCTAGTTCAGGGGAAATTTCCAATTCTTGCATGTTTTATGCCTTTCAAGGTATATTCTTTTTCCTTTTGAAAAAAAAAAAGTTTTCTAAGCAGTAAAAAGGGGTGGATCTGTATAACGATTGGCAATTCTTACATAAAGAAAGAGGGGGAGAGCAGATGGCTGCCATTCTTTACATCCTTTCCAGCTGGGATCACTTTTCCATTAAAATGAAAAAGAAAATGTTGAGGTATAAGCAGGGTAAACCATAGTCATCTGGGCCTATTTCTGTGGCAGCCTGTTCTAGACACCCTTACTTTATCCTTCCTATTCCATTGCTTATCAAATATTTATTGTCAACAACGGGCAGTTCTATCTACACACATTGCAATTGGATAATGAGATAGTTAGGTTTACTTCTGTTATTGATGGTAAGTGCTGATGGCATGAATAATTTCCTGTCTTTTATAAATGGGAATTTAATTATTGATGCTTTGTTTGGGCAGCGATAAAGGTGTTAGCAAAGTACTATCACAGCTGTATGGCTGCAGTGATACTTGAAATCATAGCTGTAGCTGATTGGCTACATTTATTTTCTGTCTTGTACAACCATGCTAGTTGGAAGTAACTCTGTTGACATTTTAGATTTTTTCTACATTTGCCTGGATTTACCAAAACTGATGCCTCCATGATCCTAATATTATGACATGAAAGATAACATTTTGAGCTGCCTACTGTGTGAGCCAGAGGCTGTAAATGCAGTTAGAATGGAGATCTATCCAGGCAGCAGATAATGGATATTGTTGAAGAGAGAAGGAGAAAAGGAGAGAAGGAAAATATGGAGAATAAATGGGAACAGTTCCAAATGTATTTTTGTCCATGTGCAGGTTATTATAAGGTGAAGAGCAGAAAGGGAATATGCAAATTAAAAGTTCCTGACATTTCAGAAGTTTTAAATCTTATTTCAAAATTTTCATTTGAGGGATGATTTCCCCAAAATTCCATTGAATTTTATGCAGTAATATTAAAAATCATGAAAGAAAGTGGCATGCTGTGGGGCATGGGATACAACTAGTGGTGCATATAGAAAATTACAAATTGTCCAGCCAAATTATGTATGTGTTCTAATTCGAGAAATGAAGGTTAATGCCACTGTGGGTGAATGGCTCAGTAGTGTTGAGTATTCTTTCCTGTGTATGTTAAAATTTCACTTGGGTGCTTTATGTGTTTCAAATGAATTGTTATCTCTTTAGACCTTCTTGGAGTGAATCGACATAAAAAACATAAATGAATAAATCCCTGTTGTATAGAACCCAATGAATAGTGCGTGTTGTTTTGATTTGAATGCAAAAGACTCTGTGATGATGTCACCATCCAACAGTGAAATCCTAGAACCGGATCTGCATGTTTTTTGAAGGGGAGGGCAAAATTAAAAAATGATGCCCCCTTATGGGCCCATTCTATTTTATGGGCCCATAAAATAGAATGGACTCCATACACAATTTGGCGCCCTCCCTCCAGCAGCAACTAGGACAAGTGACCCCTCTGCTACCCCCTGTATGGAGCAACTCATAGGATTAAACTGAATGTCTGGGCAAAGGAGGGCCAGTGAAAAAAATTTCAATGCAAAGTCTGGAGTAATGTTATACAGGGGAAGATCCTCTTGTGACAATATTCTGATCTGCATCCATACAACAGCAGTACAACTGCTTCAGCAATCACACTGAACAGCCATCTGGATTCTCCATGATGCAAATATCATTCTGTCCCAGAAACAAAATCCCAACACCTGTGCAGAAGAGCCCATTATGCTCCAAATATATTCTCCAAAATATACCAAGTCACCAAACTACAATACTGAGGTAGATAAAAGACACAATGAAATAATCTCCCCTATCACACTTAATAAATCTCACTTATATCATGCGGTTCTTCAGCCTTTTCTGCTTCCTTTCTGAGGTAACCACCCCTTAATGTTCTAGAACTGCATAGAGTATATCACCCAAACAGCCTACCATATTCCTGAAAGTCAAGTACATGCAAGATCAATAATGTTAAAAAGAAGGTGAAAAAAGAGAAACGAAGATCTCAGACCAATTATTTTTCTACCAAATACTTTATATGACAACAGGGGCAGTCCTCAAAGGGCAGCATGTAACAACTGAGCCTAATTAGAATGATTTCAGTGTAATCATTAACTAGCATCTAACACCTACGAGAGTATTTCTGTTTAAATTAAAACATGACCTGCATGGTGGAGAGGCCTTGTAAACTGTCTACGAAATAAAAATGTGACAGTAAAGGTCAGAGCAGCGCTCATTTGAATTTCAAGCAGGAAGCCGGCGCCACAGTCAGTGTGTACAGCAAGTGTGGTGGCTCTCTTTCTGAGCTCTCCTTGCCAACAGTAGCAGTTGGAGAAATCCTCCAGGACTAATTACTGTGGCTGCAAAACAAGTATTCTTCTTTTGTCTCCTTCCTTCAATTCAGTAAAATGCTTGCATCCTAATTGCACCATGTCAAAGGATGTGGGTTTTGTTTGTTGCTGTTGTGGGAGTGAAGGTCACGGACTGAGAAAGCCAAGTGGCACCTTGCATCTCACTCCAGCCACCTGCCGACAGCTGCCTTGGCGGTCCTTCTAATCACGTCTCCATGTCAGGAAAGGAGGAGAGGCTTGGCTAATAAACTCTCCTCCCAGCGAGAGCATGCTAACACATTGCCTTCCACTGGGTTGTATAAAGGCAGCATTACATCAGCAAGATGCAACTTGATTTGCAGATCTCTGGTGAAATTTAAGAGGAGGAAGCTGTAAAACATGCAGGGGCAAAGGTGCATGAAAATATTTTTGTTTTAGGGAGAGCACTTAAAAGCTGATGGCAGGTACCTGAATTAAAAAAATTGGAAAGAAGGGTCTTTTCATTCCCTTGGTTGAGTTACAAAAATTCTCAGTTAGTAGCCAAGATCTGCAGTTTTTAAAAAGCGTAGTATCTCAGTCAGCCAATGTATCATTTTTGCTTCCTAGTCCCCCATAAGTTTTAAAAGTGCCATCCTTGTATAGGGATCTTCACACTCCTGGGATTTTTACAAGATAAATCATGCAATGAATGGCACAGAAATTACACTAAATATTGTTCTTTGTGCTTCTTTCTTTCTCATTGGTGCAGTTATCCTTGCCCCAAATTCAATTTTCTCTCATTTTTAAAGTTTGAGATAATTAACCCCCCCCCCCCAAACCAAACCAAAACAAAGACTTTATCTCCTACAGGATTACAGTATGTACCTGTAGGTGCCAGTGGTAGATAAAAATATATTGGTGTTGTGTTACATTGTAAGGAAGAGTGGAATGGTTGAAATTAACTATACAGTCACAACTAAACAAGTTTTATCTGTACAGAGAGGAAGTCAAACTAGATGAAATGTTGGAATACGTGGATGATCGTAAATCCAACACTTATTGTATTTATAGTTTGCAGCCACAGCTGGAGAGTGTTGGGGGTTGTTTAACTCTTTCTTAAGTTATTTTCTAGAGGCGAGCATTCTGGAATTCCTCAGCCAAAAATATACACAAAAATTGCTTTTTTGGGTTAATCACCATGATTTCCTGGAACAGTTTTCACAAATATGGAATTCTTAGGCATTATGAAAAACGCCTCCCTATGTAGATAGATCATGATGGGTAGCTGTGTTAGTCTGTCTGTAGCAGTAGAAAAGTGAAAGACTCCAGTAGCGCATTAAAGACTAACAAAATCTGTGGTAGGATATGAACTTTCGTGAGTCACTGCTCACTTCTTCAGATAAGGTACTTCAGGACTCTTACTCTTTTCTACCTCCTTATGTGATTTTTTATTTGTGTTCTGGTGCTTACTGTTGGGGGGTTCCTACTGTACCCCCAACAACATAAAACCCCAAAACCAAAACCTGCAGTTACCAAAACAACCTGCAGTTATCAGAAGGCTAATACATACTCACTAATAAGTTTTAAGACCTTGTAGATAAACTTTCTTATACTAAAGAATATGGTTAAGATCATAAAGAGGGACAACTTAAAGAGAAATATGAAACTTAAAATCTTTGAAGAGCTTAGTGTCCACTTCATATGAGACCCGACCCAAAATTCCACAATACTTATCATTGTTATTTCTCTCTTCCAACTAGATCTGATTGAGCAAGTATGGCTGGTTCCGGAGAAGGTGGCTCTTGGCTTCTGCGAGTCTCCCCAGCCTAGGGAGAGTTGTTCCAGCTGATACAGGCCAGCTACTTCAGCCCTTCAGAAAAGGTCCTCTTCCATAGGGAATAATAGAACCAGAAGAATTCTGGAAACCAGGAAAACCTAAACCTGAATCCCATACTAGTACTGGGACATGAATACCATTGAATATTGGCATTTATGCCCTTCCCAAAATCCAAATTTGAAAAATACAGTTTTTCAGATTCACATCCTTAATGTTTTCCTAGTCTTAAATGTCCTCCATGTTGCTATTTGTTTTGTTAAGGGAAACATACAAATTGTATGCTTGTCCCAATGGGGCATCTTGTATGTTTGTCCTAATGGGGCAAACAGCAGATCTTGGGGAACCATCTGAAACTGGGAAAATGGCCCCGGGGGTGGGGGGAAATATTAACTCTGTCAAATCATAGATCTCGTTGTGGATCTTTCAGAATTTTGTCTAGCTTGGCACTGATTAAAATTTGCTTCTTGCAGTTCTTTCTCCCAGCACACATATTAATAAGCTAAAAAAAAAGGCCTCAGCAGTCCTGACAACAATCTTGCTGGTATTGAGCTAAGAAAGAATTAATCTTCATGCAATTCTCTGCATTAATTTGTCCACTTCAATTCATTAACTAAATATTTATTAAGCTGCCATGAATTAAAAGCAGGATATAAATTTAATAAAACAGGAAACAATATCTTGTAAAATGTTATGAAAGCATCACATGAGTGTCCCTTTCCCTCCCAAGTATGCTCAATGGTATATCAAGACATTATAAGTTGCAAATAAAATAAAAATATTCAAGATGAAATATTGAAGATGAGTTTTGTCTATGTAAAAAAGACAACTGAATTTTGTACTATGAAGATTTAAATTCAGTTGCTTAATTAACCAGGTAAAAAGCAGATGTTTTATCAATTAAACAGCTTTTAATGTACAGAGAGCCCTACTGAATACCACATTAGTAAATATTACATGGGAATAGCCTCAATGAAGTCCAGATCATGGAAAAACCAACAGAGATCTGTTCCTTCAGTAATCATCAAATATACTTTGGAACTAATTTCTACAGATACGTAGAATGATGGTGAACATATTTCCTATAACCCTGGGAGAAGGCAGAGCATAGGACACATTGAAATTGAGAGGACCTCTGGCTAGTTCACAATGGTGGTATAAATTATACGCAAACAATATAATTCTCCTGATAGTTGGTGGATAATATGATGTCAATTGGACTAATATTTGAATATTGTATAGTTTAAATGCATTAGTCATAGAGGTGGCATGCACTTAAACTCTAAAAATGCAGTGATGGACTGGGAGGCCAAAATGGCCCAGGGAATGGATCATTCTCTCTCCCACCATCTGGCTTCCCACACTGTTGGAGGGTCAATGCTGGAGAGAATGAGGCTCCCATCCAGAGGCAGGCTGCACAGCCTTGCGTCTGGGGGCCATTTTGCCTCCTTGCAAGGAGGAGGAGTGGGCAGGGCATCATCAGAGGTGGGGGCAGAGAAGACACACCCTAGAGGTGGGCTCCGCTCCCTCCTCTCATTCTTTGCCCTGTGCTCAGGGAAGGCAGAGCGCAGCTTGGGTGCTCTTTCCCTGCATGAGGCCTGTTGCCAGTCACCACGACTTTTCGGGCTATGGTGGTTGGCACATCGGACTTTGCCATGGCTGCTTGTAGTGAGCCGCGGTGGTCTTTAGGAGGAGTCTCATCATGTCAGGAGCATCTTCGGGAGCGTCTTTGACGCGGCGGTTTGTCACTGGCCGCAGCATTTTCGTAAGGCCGGTGTTTTTGTGCTTCCTCTTTTAGTTTTAGGGTATCTTGCGGTGCCTCTCCCCTTTTGAGGGTGCTGTTCGCCCCCCTTTTTCCTCCCCCCCTTTGCTCGTCTCTGTTAACTCGGCTGAGGAATCAACTCCCCCCTCCCCCCCGTTTATATAATCTTCTGGGGGAGTGCATGGTTACTTCACAGTGTGTGGGGCTGTTCTTCCAGACAGTGCAGTTTGGAAGGAGGCCTTAGCTAATCATGGGTTTAATTGGGTAGCAATTTTATTGGAGCTGTTCGATTCTTCCTCACTGTTGCTGGGTAGAAGAGTGGCCATTTTGTGGATAGCTTGGGGTGGCCATTTCAAGGACAGCCTTTTTATTCTTCCTCCCTGTTGCCGGGGAGAAGAGCGGCCATTTTGTGGATAGCTTGGGGCGCCCATTTCGAGGACAGCCTTTTTATTGAGATTCTTCCTCCCTGTTGCTGGGGAAAAGAGCGGCCATTTTGTGGATTGCTTGGGGCGGCCATTTCGAGGATAGCTTTAACGTTCATCACCTGCCTCTGGTAGGGTGGAGGCACCATCAGTGAGGGCAGTAGACGGGCTTGTCATTGTTATTGGGCACATTATCATGCCTAAGGGACAGGGCAAATCCAAGGGCAAGTGCCCTGCACCGAGACCGCAGCGGCCTGTTCCTAAGTGGTCAGCATCTTTGCCTTGATCATATGATGAGGAGGATGGCACTTTCGAGCAGTTTGTGTTAGCCAGAATAGCTGCTTTGGAGGGGTCGAGAAGAAGACAGCCGGTCGTATTGGGTGTTATGGGCCTGGCTTCCAAGGTAGACAAGCAGGCTGCTAAAAAGCGCTTGCAGGAAGAAATTCTTAATCATAAGAACATAAGAGAAGCCATGTTGGATCAGGCCAATGGCCCATCCAGTCCAACACTCTGTGTCACACAGTGGCCAATATATATTTATATATTTATACACACACACACACACACACTGTGGTTAATAGCCACTGATGGACCTCTGCTCCATATTTTTATCCAATCTCCTCTTGAAGCTGGCTATGCTTGTAGCCACCACCACCTCCTGTGGCATGAAATCCACATGTTAATCACACTTTGGGTGAAGAAGTACTTCCTTTTATCCGTTTTAACCCGACTGCTCAGCAATTTCATTGAATGCCCACAAGTTCTTGTATTGTGAGAAAGGGAGAAAAGGACTTTTTTCTCTACTTTCTCCGTCCCATGCATTATCTTGTAAACCTCTATCATGTCACCCCGCAGGCGATGTTTCTCCAAGCTAAAGACACCCAAGCGTTTCAACCTTTCTTCATAGGAAAAGTGTTCCAACCCTTTAATCATTCTAGTTGCCCTTTTCTGGACTTTCTCCAATGCTATAATATCCTTTTTGAGGTGCGGTGACCAGAACTGTACACAGGACTCCAAATGAGACCACACCATCGATTTATACGGGGGCATTATGATACTGGCTGATTTATTATTAATTCCCTTCCGAATAATTCCCAGCATGGCGTTGGCCTTTTTTATTGGAATCAAACAATTTCTTGACATTTTCAGTGAGTTATCTACCACGACCCCAAGATCTCTCTCTTGGTCAGTCTCTGCCAGTTCATACCCCATCAATTTGTATTTGTAGCTGGGATTCTTGGCCCCAATGTGCATTACTTTGCACTTGGCCACATTGAACCACATCTGCCATGCTGACGCCCACTCACCCAGCCTCAACAGATCCCTTTGGAGTGCCTCACAATCCTCTCTGGTTCTCACCACCCGGAATAATTTAGTGTCATCTGCAAACTTGGTCACTTCACTGCTCACTCCCAACTCCAAATCATTTAAGAACAAGTTAAAGAGCATGGGACCCAGTACTGAGCCCTGCGGCACCCCACTGCTTGCCGTCCTCCAATGCGAAGACTGCCCATTTATACTCGCTCTCTGCTTCCTATTAATTAGCCAGTTTTTGATCCACAAGAGGACCTGTCCTTTTACTCCATGACTCTCGAGCTTACTAAGGAGCCTTTGATGAGGAACTTTATCAAAAGCTTTCTGGAAGTCAAGGTAAACAACATCTATTGTGTCTCCTTTGTCCACATGTTTGTTCACCCCCTCAAAGAAATGTAACAGGTTACTGAGGCAAGATCTTCCCTTACAGAACCATGCTGTGTCTTCCTCAATAACCCGTGTTCATCAAAGTGCCTACTCATTCTGTCCTTCATAATGCTTTCTACCAACTTTCCCAGTATTGAAGTCAGACTGACTGGCCTGTAATTTCCCGGATCTCCTTTGGAACCCTTTTTAAAGATGGGGTGACATTTGCTACCTTCCAGTCCCGAGGAACGACGCAGTTTTCAATGAAAGATTACATATTTTTATCAGAAGATCCACAAGTTCAACTTTGAGTTCTTTCCGAACTCTTGAATGTATGCCATCCGAACCTGGTGACTTATTAGTTTTTAATTCGTCTATCAGTTGTAGGACTTCCTCTCTTGTCACCTCAATTTGACTCAGGCCTTTCAACACCCCTTCCAAAATTCGTGGTTCTGGAGCAGGCAAACACTTCTCATCTTCACAGTGAAGACGGAGGCAACAAATTCATTCAGCTTCTCAGCCATTTCCCTACCCTCCTTCAGCAATCCTTTTACTCCTTGGTCATCCAAGGGCCCCATTGCTTCCCTGACTGGTTTCCTGCTTCTAATAAATTTGAAGAAAATTTTATTGTTGGTCTTTATGTTTTTTGCAATATGCTCCTCATATTCCCTTTTTGCCTGCCTGATCACAGTCTTGCATTTGATTTGCCACAGCCTGTGTTACCTTTTATTAATCTCACTTGTACTGGTTTTCCACCGCTTAAAGGAGTCCTTCTTACCTTTTACAGCTTCCATTACTTTGTTTGTTAACCATGCAGGCCTTTTCTTTTACCTGTTTATCCCTTTCCTAACTTGTGCTATATATTTTATCTGAGCTTTTATGATTGAAGTTTAAATAGCCTCCAAGCTTCCCCAAGGTTTTTGACCGTATTTACCTTTCCTTTCAGTTTCCTCTTCACATGCCTCCTCATCTCACAGAATTTACCCCTTTTAAAGTTAAATGTGGTCTTGCCAGTCTTTTGGGGCAACTCCCTATTTATACATATGGTGAAATCAATGACGTTATGGTCACTGCTCCCAAATGGTGCGATCACTTTTACATATCTCACCAAGTCTTGGGTATTACTTAGGACCAAATCCAGGATCGCCCTACCCCTGGTAGGTTCTGAGACCATCTGCTCCATAGCAGAGTCATTGAGAGCATCAAGAAATCTCTTTCTCTCGACCAGAACACATATTGACCCAATCAATCTGCAGGTAGTTAAAATCACCTATTACGAAGCAGTTTTTACATTTTGCCGCTATCTTTAATCCTTCCATCATATTATAATCGTCCTCTATCTTTTGATTTGGTGGGCGATAACAAACTCCCATAGTTAAATTTCCTTTTGGGCCCTCTATTGCAACCCAAAACATTTCTAGAAGGGAATCTAATTCACTGACCTCAGCCTTACTGGACCGTATATTCTCTCTGACATACAGAGCCACCCCACCTCCAACCCTTCCCTCCCTATCCTTCCGATATAAGTTTTTTTTATATAAAATAATTTTATTGTTGTATATTCCAACACCACTCCACCTCTGTGAGAGTCCCAGGCCATAGATACATTATAATATTCCATATATTTATAATTATTAACATTTCATCCAAATACAACTCCATCCCTCTATTTAAACTTCTTATCCATTCATTTCCTTATTAACCAACCAATCGTCTTAAATTGTTTAAACTTTTCCAAATACCTCACCATCTTTCTAAACCAGCCCTCCTCTTGTTCCCTAACCTATAATCTGTTCATTCTTCGTATCTTCATCGTTAAATACTCCAATATTATTATATTATTCATTTTATCCCTCCAGTGATTAATTGTCAGTTCCTCAGCTTCTTTCCAATTCCTTGCTATCACTTGTCTTGCTGCTACTACCATCAAATTAATCCATTTACTATCCTCTTTTGATCCTAATCCCACACCATCCAAATTAATAATTGTCATTGCTTTAGATATACTTATTTTTCTTCCCATAATTGTCATCTCTATGCCAACCTGAACCCAGAATTTTTTCACTAAGGGACAATCCCACCACATGTGACTGAAAGTTCCAATTTCTCCACATTTCCTCCAACAATTTTTACTCCCTGATTTAGAAATATAATACATCTTAATGGGTGTATAATACCATTTCTGTATCATCCATTTACTATCCTCTTTTGATCCTAATCCCACACCATCCAAATTAATAATTGTCATTGCTTTAGATATACTTATTTTTCTTCCCATAATTGTCATCTCTATGCCAACCTGAACCCAGAATTTTTTCACTAAGGGACAATCCCACCACATGTGACTGAAAGTTCCAATTTCTCCACATTTCCTCCAACAATTTTTACTCCCTGATTTAGAAATATAATACATCTTAATGGGTGTATAATACCATTTCTGTATCATCTTCAATCCCTGCTCCTGCATTAACCTAGATGTTGTAACAAAGGGAGGAAATCTAAAAATCCTCTCCCGATCTTCATCTAAAATTTTATCTTCAATATCTGTTTCCCAATATTCCTTCAAAAATTCTCTCGGGGATTTCCCTGTACCTAATAAAATCTTATACAATTTTGAAACTATTTTTGACTTATCTTCTCCATACTCTTTCACCAATTTTTCAAAGGGAGTATTAATTCTTTTACCAATATTTTTAAGTTCTTCCTCCTTCAACAATGAGGAGATTTGACTTTTTAACAACCAATTAATATTATTCAAAATATTATACTCCTCTTTCTTCACCCCACCAGTACCCCAAACCTCTTTCAATTCTCGAATCGTAATCCTCCCTCAGTTTATCTCCTACTTCCTTTGACAGAGATCCCCTTAATGGAGCAAATTTATCATAATACCACATTTTAGTAATAAATGATATCTCCGGAAGCGAGTTCTTTTTTCCACTTCTTCCATACCTACTGGGCCCCATAAAGGTTGATAATTTATCACCTATCTTCTTCCTCCTTTTTGTTCTATCAAATAAACTTTCCTTTCCTCCTACTACCTCCAAATTTTCCTTTTCTATCCCATTTAGCTCTTCTCCTAACTCTCCCTCCAACCAAGTCATTAAGTGCCTTAATTGATATGCATCATAATAGTAAATTATATTGGGAATCCCCCATCTTTAATACCATAATATCTATACCTACTAGCTGTCCTTGGTTTCTTTGATGCAAAAACAAATCTATCTATATCTCCTTGCCACTCTTCAGTATGTGTTCTGGTATATGCCAAGGCAATACATAAAATAAATGTCAACCTAGGAACTAGAAACATTTTAACCATAGCATTCCTTGTACTAATTGATTCTTTCCTCTTCCTCCAGTCTCTCATTTTAACTTGAATTCCACTCTAGATTCTTTTATAATTATACTCAAATATTTTTTAATATTCCTAGGAATATTTACCCCTAGATATTTCACCATTTTATTTGCTATGGGAATACCCAAAATTTTTGAAGCTGCTAATTGTAACCCTGGTTTTACATTAACACACATCATCGAAGATATTGAAAAATTCACTTTTAACCCTGATCCTTCCGATATAAGTTATATCCAGGAATCACCGTGTCCCACTGATTCTCCTCATTCGACTAAGTTTCTGAAATTCCCACAATGTCTATGTTTTCTTCCAAGACTAAACATTCCAATTCATCAATTTTGCTTCGAACACTTCTAGCATTTGCATACAAACATCTATAAATTCCCAGGCAAACTAGGCCCACTGCCTTTCTCCTGCTGGCTTGAGACTTTGGCAGACAGTCCATACCATTTGTTACCATCACAGTGGACAACTCTGATCCATTACCCAGTAGAAAAGTAACAGCTAACCTTTCATCACTTTGAGATGAGTCCTCCCGAACCAGAGACATTTCATCTCCTGTCGGCTTTCCCCCAAGATTTAGTTTAAAAACTGCTCTGCCACCTTTTTGATTTTAAGCGCCAGCAGCCTGGTTCCATCTGGGGACAAGTGGAGACCGTCTCTTTTGTACAGCTCCCGCTTGTTCCAGAAAGCATCCCAGTGCCTAACAAACTTAAACCCTTCCTCCTTACACCATCGTCTCATCCACACATTGAGACTTCTAATTTGTGCCTGTCTCTCCTGCCCTGCACGTGGAACAGGTAGCCCTTCTGAGAAGGCTACCTTGGAGGTCCTGGCATTAAGTCTCCCGCCTAGCAGCGTAAAATTTTCCTCTAGGACCTCACGACTGCATTTCCCCATATCGTTGGTGCCAACATGCACCACGACCACTGGTTCCTCCCCAGCACTGTCTATCAGCCTATCTACTACACCCATGTCTGCTACCTTTGCACCAGGCAGGCAAGTCACCATACGGTCAGTACGCGGTTTTGCCCCCCAGCTGTCTACTTGCCTAAGGATCGAATCACCAACTACCAAGACCCCCCCCTCTCTCCCTGCGCAGGGATGGTTCCTTGGTGCGAAAGGATTTCTGTTCACCAACTGAAGAAGAGGTCCCTTCTGAGGGCGCATTCCCCTTATCCTCAGCACGGTGCCCTCTCCACCCTCATGCTGCCTGGCAGCAATGGGGCTACCATGTTCAGAGCAGGCTCATCTAATACACCCCCAAGAGTCTTCCCCGAGTGCCTAACTGTCCGTTTCTGCTTCTACAGGACAGTCACCTTGGCCTCAAGGGTACAAACTCGTTCCCAGAGGAACAGGAGCTCCTTGCATCGAGCACGCACCCAAGACTTATGTCCTGTGGTTAGATAGTCATACATGTAACACTCAGTGCAAAACACTGGAAAGCCCCCACCCCCCTGCTCGCATTCTACCTTCATGACAGCTTTTTTTTTTTTAAATATACAGTCCTCTTTAAATCCTGTTTGTTTAAGTTGCTCCCCTTCTGGAGGGTCAACTTACCTTTTTGGTAGAACAAGGAAATTAGGGATCTGGGTTCCTGGTCCTTACAGAGCCCCCAGTCTAAGAGCCACAGGCCAAGAGCCCTTTAGCTCTCTGGCAAGGCGCAGCTTAAAATGCAGTTTCAGTTTCAGTTTATTTCAATTTATATCCCGCCCTTCTCACCGAAGTGGCTCAGGGTGGCTCACAACATATAAGATCTAACATAAATTTTAGATTTAAAATACATCAAGTTACAGCAGTTAAAGCAGTAAAATTATAGAATATATAAAAAAAGCGATCTATCAGAATACTACACTACAACCTTCTATAGAATGCAAAGAGGGTGGGGAGCACAGCCACTCCTAATCAAACAGCACCAATCACTTTCAATCACCTTCAGTCCACACAACCAAACAAACAGCAGTTCCTCAGCTACCATAACTCAGCTGTCTCAGCTTATCTTAGAGCTGCTCTGCTCTGCACTCTCTCAGACCTCTCTGAGATGTTTGTCTTCCCTTGAATAGTTTGTCTTCCCTTGAAAGCAGGTCTTCTACGGACAAAATGGAAGGTGTGTTGCCTCTTCCAGTGGAGGTGCCTGATGCAGATGCTTTGCAGAGTTTGCAGTTGGGTAGGTGTGAGTTTGCACGGCCCCTGGGGACCGTGGGGGCAGTCTGCCACCTTCAGGCCGGTTGCCTGCAGCTTTTAATAATTCCCAGCCTTGGGCTTGGGGCTTTAACCTGGCTAACCCTTGGGATCCTTGGGGAGGCCTGCCCAGCCAGTTCCCAGGAGCGTCTGTGGCACCATATGGTGGCTGGGGTGTTTCTTATCCTTGGGGTTCATCATGCTCTGCTGTGTCAGCTAAGGCTTTTGGTGATCTGACCTTACCTCTTGGGGATCACTTGTTGCTGGCCACCAAGAATAAGATATTGAAAGTGGAATTCGTGGACCTATTCTCTCTGCTCTATAGGGAGCTGGAGACAAAGGATAAAGAGGATTTGGATGATAGGGAAAAGGAGAAAATCAAGAAGCAGAAAGTTGACAGGACATGGGTGAACTGGGTGCCCCGGTTCATTATTTACGCTGGAATTATTGCCAAGTCACAGCCATGGAGGGCCACGTCCCTTTTTCAGTATTTCGACATCATTTACAAAAGCTATACTAGCTTTACCGACGTGGCCTGGCTTCAATATGATGAGGAGTTCAGAATGAGGGCGGCTTTGAACCCAGCCCTTCAATGGGATCAGATTCGGCCACAGCACGACCTAATCTGGGTGATAGGTCAGACAGTGGACATGTTGTTCAGCGCACAGCCACTGCTTCTGGTGCCCGCAGCAGTGCGGGGCAGGTGGTTCAACCTCGCCTGCTTTGTTGGGAATTTGGGTCCCAGGGGGGTGTGTGGAAAAAAGAACTGCCCATACAAACACGAGTGCCCTCTTTGCGGTGGGTCTCATTCCTTCATGAATTGTTTCAGGGGTAGATTCAGGCGGGGACAGCGCAAGCAGGGCCTGGGCGGTGCAGATAAGCCATTTGGTAAAGGGTCCCAGCCCAATAAGGGCGACTGCTTGAGGCATGGCTCCGTGATTATCCAAGGGATGAAGATCGGCTTTATTTCTTAAATGGTTTTAAGTTTGGGTTTAGAATTCCTTTTCAGGGCCTCAGAAAGCCGTTTATGGACAATAATTTGAAGTTGGTTGTAGGGATGGAGCATAGTTCGTCAGAAGATTGGGAAGGAATTAGCCGAGGGTAGGGTGATTGGCCCATTTTCCGCACCCCCTGTGAGTACCTTGAGGGTCTCCCTGTTGGGTCTGGTGCCTAAAAAGGCCCCAGGTGAGTTCAGATTGATCCATCATTTATCTTACCCCCAATGGGGAATCGGTGAATGACACCATAACAGAAAATTTGTGCACTGTGCAGTACACATCTTTTGACCAAGCGGTGCAGACAGTAAGGCGTTGTGGGCAGGGGCTGAGTTGGCAAAGTGTGACATAAAGTCTGCCTTTCGCCTCCTACCGGTTCACCCTTTGGATTTTGAATTGCTGGGTTTTCATTTTGAAGGGCAGTTTTATATGGACAGGGCCCTGCCCATGGGGTGCTCTGTTTCTTGTGCAGCCTTCAAATGCTTTAGCTCCTTTATAAAATGGGTGGTGCACCGCCGGGCTTGTTTGAGCAATGTGGTGCATTCTCTGGATTACTTTCTGTTTGCAGGCCCCTTAGGCTGCAGCCAGTGCGCCCATTTGATGGCAGCCTTTATAGTGCAGTCGGCAGAGCTGGGCGTTCCTCTAGCCCATAAGAAGATGGAGGGCCCTACCCAGAGATTGACGTTCCTGGGGGTTGAACTTGATTAATTCCAACAAGCTTCATGCCTCCCTAGGGACAAAATTCTAGGTCTGCAGGAAATGGTTGCTCAGTTTTTGCTTTGGCGAAAGGCGACCTTGAGGGAGCTGCAGCAGTTGGTGGGTCACTCAAATTTTGTGTGTAGCTCCTGGTCGCCCCTTTCTGAGGAGGTTGTGTGATGCAATGGCTGGATTACACCGGCCAAATCAGGATTTCACACAGCATGCAGGAGGACCTTTTACTATGGAAGGAGTTTTAACCTCCTTTAATGGTGTCTCCTTTCGGAGGGCTCAGTTACAGCTGGAAGCTGAGCTGCAAATTACATCAGATGCAGCGGGGTCCCTTGGGTTTGGCATCTACTTTCATGGACACTTTCTTGGAGTTCTTCCCAATCTTGGTAGCCATTTGGTTGTGGGGGAATGAGTTCACAGACCACACAGTCCACTTTTGGTGTGACAACTTAGCCGTGGTGCATGTTATCAATTCCCTCACTTCCAAATCCCCCAGGGTGATGAGGCTGGTGCGGGCCTTCGCTCTCCGTTGCCAGAGGCTTAATATTTTATTTTATGCCAGGCATGTGCCTGGGGTGACTAATGCTCTCTCTCGCAAACAGATGCAGAGGTTTTGCCAGCTGGCCCCAGATGCAGATCTTCTTCTGACAATGATGATCCCTGGGATATGGATGATTGGCGGGTCGAGGCCAGCAGAGCAATAAGTCTTGCCATTGCTTCTAGTACCAGAAAATCGTACAACAGGGCAGTATGCCAGTTCAAAAGTTTTAGGAGCAAAGTTGGTTACCAAAGGGGATGGCCCCTTCCGGTGAAGCAATTACTCCACTTTAGTGTATCTTTAAGGTGCAGGGGATTAGCAGTACGATCTATTCGGGGCTGACTGTCTGCGTTGGTCTTCACTAGTAAGGCTTTGGGTTTCCAGGAGAATACTGGTGACTTCTGCATTAAGAAAATGTTGGAAGGTTGGTCTAGAGAAGTTGGCCCAGGTGGGATCCTAGGCAACCGATTTCCCCTGCAGTTCTTAGGGGTTTACGATTGGTCTGGGGCCCAAACCGATCAACTGCAACGGGGGGATACTATTAGTTTGGGTTCTTGTTCTGATGTTGAAATCTGTCCCGTAGCGACTTTAATGCAATACATGGTTGCTCGTGGTTTGGGTGCTGGCCTGTTGTTCCGTCATGGGGACTGCAGTCCCCTGACGAAGCATCAGTTTTGGACAGTGACATGCAAGGCCCTTGCTATGCTGGGCCTGTCGGGAGTTAAGTTTGGCACCCATTCCTTCCATATTGGAGCAGCATCTATGGCTGCTGCCCTGGGGTACTCCCTGCCTTCCATTCAGAAGTTTGTTAGGCGCCGTTCCTCGGCCTATAAGGGCTATGTTCGCCCTCTTGCACTGCAGTTATTGGCATCACGTTATTAGGGGGCTATGTTGTTCATCATTTCTTCTTTTCTCAGGTGCTGGGGTCCGTGGAGAGAGATGACGCGTTCTCATATGCGGACACAGCTTTGTGTTTTAGGCTGTCCATCAGGCATCAATGCACAGCAGCCAAGAAGGTCAGAGCGCCTGCTCCGGCTGCAACGCCACTGAGGATGTTCTCCGCAGCTGAGAATGAAACGTCTGGAAGGAAAACTTTCTCCAGTAGAACATGGCACTTGAGCCCGAAAGATTCTACAAACCCTAATAAAGATTAAAGGCTTTAATCAGTTGTTTTGAAACCCCACATGGGATACAAGTAGGGAAACAAACTCACATTGCATCCAGGGGATTGACCTAACTGGTACTCTCCTGACTGTCTTTATCCTTCACTACCACGGATAGTCATTTCATAGCTACTGGCAGAGGCTGGTTGATCATTCTCCAAGGGAAATTGTCTATTTTCAACTAACAAATGTTGATAGACAAAACCCTGAATTACATTAAGGGTTGCTGTGTTAAAAACAAAAAAGGAGCCATTGAAAAGTTCTGCTTGTTCAAAACTCCATTTAATCCACACACAAAGAAGTTGAAGGAACTAATATGGCATGGGGATGAGTTGTTGTTTTGTATGGATGTGTTTGCAGGCCATATACTGCCACTGGGCTGCAATATAAATAGGTTATTTTATTCCATTGCTATAAAATTATTGTGAAAGCAAGGATCAATTAAATTTAGTAGCATTTTAGCTGCCTCACTCCTCCTACCATTTCTTATTTTATTAGATTTATTATTAGATTTGAGCCTCTTTGTAGGGAATCATGTAATTTGGCTTTCCATGGATACAACCTTAATTATTTCCTTATGATTTTTTTTTAAAAAATCTGACGTATTAAAAATCTTAATCACAGTGATTGATGTAACATGCATTATAATAATGCTGCAACATCGGAGTGCTGGGTACGATTCAGCCAGCTTTTTCACACGTTTATTATTGCAAATAATATAACAAAAGGAATGCCAACTGCCTGAGGACAGGTAAGCCTATGTTTCGATTATATACAGGGGTCATTTTGTAGAAAAATAGGTGGTAGAGCTCATCAGCATATGCCACCTCCCCACCAGCCAAAAGGAACCTGACACAAAAAAAGAGAGCTCTGAGCAAGCAAGGCCTGCCAGGGCTGATTAGAGATCCAGCCAGCTCAAGCAGGCCTTGCTTGCCTGCTCTCCTGGGTTTTCTCCCCCCCCCCCCCGCCCCCGCAACACACACACACAGTCAAAAGGCCAGAAAGCTATCCGCCACCCAAAATCACATAAGAAGTGGAGAAAGGGTGGTATGGGCTTCTCCAGGGGTTAACAAGGGCTGGTGGTGGTGTGGAAAAGCCCCTGGTGGCTGGCTGCCTGCTCTTCTAATCCAGGAATTGTTATGCAGCTGTACCTACTATTCAATGGACAAGGTAGGTGGGGAGGAAGAGGGGAAACCCTCAGAAAGGTTCAGGAGCTGTGCTCCTGTGAGCTCCTGTTGAATCAGAGGTCTGATTATACACCATCATTTTTGGTGGTCAAAAAGGATCTCTTGTTCCTTTTTCATCAGTAGTTGAATTTTTCATCAATAGTCTTTTCAAAGTCTTTTTCATCAATAGTTGAATCAATAGCTGGTTGAATCCAACCCAATATATCAATATTCAAATGTTTTTAATGACCATGTTCTTCTTCCATTTGCACATTGAGTTAACATATAAGTAAAACATTTAAGAAATGAAGTATATAAATTGTAAATTCATAAATTGTTGTCATGTACATATGTATAAATTACTTAATTTGTTTTAGGCTTGGGCCACCTCCGACATTATTTGAAAATGTAGGCTACCTATATTAAAATCTATAAACATGGTTTTTAGTCCTGGTCTTTAGGTATCCACTTTTTTGGGCGTGGGGGGGGGGAGTGCTATATTTCATCAGGAAAACTGAATTTTTGCTAGCAGTGCAGTGCTTACATTTGTTTGTTAAAAAAAAATTAAATACAGTGCTGCAGGAATTCTCAGTAATAACCCTTTCTAAATTTTAGGTATTTTCCCATTCCCTTTCATCATGTCTTCTTTTAAGCACATGGTGCAGAGATAATAACCACAGCCCATGCCGTTAGTTATATCAAAATGCAGAGTTAAGATGCTACAAAGCCAGCACTCTCCAGTTTTCTCTTCCCCTTTCCTTGTATTAACAGATTCTTGCTGTAAAAGAAATTGATTCTTTGCTCCAAAGCAGGTCATTATAGCAAATGTTTTAAATCATTTGGTCCTCCTATTTGTGATATATAGACTTCACTTTAATCTTCTCTGCATTCCCAGCAATAAAAGAAAGGCCCATAATTTTTGAAAAATGAATTTTTCTTCAGTAAGTTCTCCCTACTGGTAACATTACTGCTTCTGCTCCACAGTTTCTTTCTTCTGCTCTTTAAATGCCTAACTAAAAGTGCTTCAGATTCCCATGATAGAGGTTTATATTTCATGTAAATGAAAGAATCCTGGCAAATTAGGAGGGTTAGATTTACATATATCTATTGGCCAGGATGGTCAGAAGAAGCCTGTGAATATAAGAAGCTGAGAGTCTGTTAAAAGGGAACAGAATGATTTAAACTGGTTTTTTTTTTGTATATTTGTTCAGTGTCATCTTGTATTGGTCCCAGCCAGGAGTCATTTTGTAGAAAAATAGGAGTTGGAGCTCATCCAGGGATTGTTATGCAACTGCACATACTATTCAATAGACAAGGAGGTGGAACTCTCAGAAGGAGGAGGTGGAACTCTCAGAAAGGTTCAGGTTTCTACTGGGTAATGGATCAGAATTGCCCACTGAGATGGTGACAAACAGTATGTACTGTCTGCCAAAGTCGCGAGGCAGCAAGAGGAAGGTTGCGGGCCTAACTTGCCTGGAAAATTATAGATGTTTGTATATAAATGCTAGAAGGGTTCAAAGTAAAATTGGGGAGTTGGAATGTTTAGTGTTGGAGGAAAACATAGACATTGTGGGGATTTCAGAAACTTGGTGGAATGAAGAGACACGGTGATTCCTGGATATAAATTATATCAAAAGGACAGGGAGGGAAGGGTTGGAGGTGGGGTGGCCCTGTATGTCAGAGAGAGTATACAGTCCAGTAAGTTTGAGGTCAGAGAATTAGATTCCCTTCTAGAAATGTTTTGGGTCGAAATAGTGGGCCCAAAAGGAAATTTAACCATGGGAACACAGGCTGTGGCAAATCAAATGCAAGACTGTGATCAGGCAGGCAAAAAGGGACTATGAGGAGCGTATTGCAATAAACATTAAGACCAACAATAAAAATTTCTTCAAATATATTAGAAGCAGGAAACCAGCCAGAGAGGCAGTGGGGCCCTTGGATGACCAAGGGGTAAAAGGATTACTGAAGGATGATTGGGAAATGGCTGAGAAGCTGAATGCATTTTTTGGCTCCATCTTTACTGTGGAAGTGTTTGCCCACTCCAGAACTGCTAATTTTACTCATACAACTCTGCCACAAGGCAGACCAAAGAACTGCTAATTTTAGAAGGGGTGTTGAAAGACCTGAGTCAGATTGAGGTGACAAGAGCGGAGGTCCTACAACTGATAGGTAAATTAAAAACTAATAAGTCACCAGGTCCGGATGGCATACATCCAAGAGTTCTGAAAGAACTCAAAGGTGAACTTGTGAATCTCCTGACAAAAATCTGTAATCTTTTATTGAAATCTGCCTCCGTTCCTGAGGACTGGAAGGTAGCAAATATAACTCCCATCTTTAAAAAGGGATCCAGAGGAGATCCGGGAAATTACAGGCCAGTTAGTCTGACTTCAATACCAGGAAAGTTGGTAGAAAGGATGATCAAAGACAGAATGAGTAGGCACATTGGTGAACAAAAGTTATTGAGGAAGACTCAGCATGTGTTCTGTAAGGGAAGATATTGCCTCACTAATCTGTGGACAAAGGGTACCCAATAGATGTTGTTTACCTTGACTTCCAGAAAGCTTTTGATAAAGTTCCTCATCAAAGGCTCCTTAGTAAGCTCGAGAGTCATGGAGTAAAAGGACAAGTTCTCTTGTGGATCAAAAACTGGCTAATTAATAGGAAGCAGAGAGTGAGTATAAATGGGTAATCTTCGCAGTGGAAGATGGTAAGCAGTGGAGTGCCGCAGGGCTCAGTACTGGGTCCCATGCTCTTTAACTTGTTCATTAATGATTTGGAGTTGGGAGTGAGCAGTGAAGTGGCCAAGTTTGCAGATGATACTAAATTGTTCAGGGTGGTGAGAACCAGAGAGGATTGTGAGGAACTCCAAAGGGATCTGTTGAGGCTGGGTGAATGGGCGTCAATGTGGCAGATGAGGTTCAATATGGCCAATTGCAAAGTAATGCACAATGGGGCCAAAAATCCCAGCTACAAATACAAGTTGATGGGGTGTGAACTGGCAGAGACTGACCAAGAGAGAGCTCTTGGGGTCATGGTAGATAACTCACTGAAAATGTCAAGACAGTGTGGGATTGCAATAAAAAAGGTCAATGCCATGCTGGGAATTATTAGGAAGGGAACTGAAAACAAATCAGCCGGTATCATAATGCCCCTGTATAAATCAATGGTGAATTCTCATTTGGAATACTGTGTACAATTCTGGTCACTGCACCTCAAAAAGGATATTATAGCATTGGAAAAAGTCCAGAAAAAGGCAACTAGAATGATTAAAGGTTTAGAACACTTTCCTTATGAAGAAAGGTTAAAATCCTTGGGGCTCTTTAGCTTGGAGAAACGTCAACTGCGGAGTGAAATGATAGAGGTTTACAAGATTATGCATGGGATGGAGAAAGTAGAGAAAGTACTTTTCTCCCTTTCTCACAATACAAAAACTCATGGGCATACGAAATTGCTGAGCAGTCGGGTTAGAACTGATAAAAGGAAGTACTTCTTCACCCAACGTGAGATTCACTGCCACAGGAGGTGGCAGCAGCTACAAGCATGGCCAGCTTCAAAAGGGGATTGGCTAAACAGATGGAGCAGAGGTCCATCAGTGGCTATTAGCCACAGCATATTGCTGGAACTCTCTGTCTGGGGCAGTGATGCTCTGTATTCTTGGTGCTTGCAGGGGATGGTGGGGCAAAGTGGAAGGGCTTCTAGTCCCAATTATGAACCTCCTTATGGCAGTTGTTTTTTTTTGGAGGGGCCACTGTGTGATACAGAGTGATGGGCAGGATGAGCCATTGGCCTGATCCAATATGTCTTCTCTTATGTTCTTATGATCTGTGCTCCTGTGAGCTTCCACTGAATCTGAGGCCTGGTCCCAGCCCAAGAAAAGATCTACTGACCTGTGTGGCCCAGGCTTGCCTGGTCTTGTCAAATCTCAGAAGCTAAGCAGGGTTAGCCCTGATTAGCACTTGGATGGGAAACCACCATTGAAGTCTAGGGTTGTTATGCAATGACAGACAATGTCAAACCACCTCTGTTCATTGCTTGCATTGAAAACCCTATGGGGGCCACTGTAAGTTGGCTATAACGTAATGGCACTTTCCATCACCACCAAGAAAAGATGTCTTGACCAATTCTCCATCTATTGGGAATGTACTGAAATACAGAAATTTTGGTTCTCAGTACTGGAAATAACTAATGAAATTATTGATGATGAAATCCCTTTGAAGAAGAGTCATTCTGTTATGCTATATTAAAAAAGTGAACAATAATACAGATTGGAGTTGGTGACCAATCTTATAATTGCTGCTAGAATGTGTATTGCCAGCTACTGGAAGGGTGTGGAGGTCTCTACAATTATAGAATTTGAAAGATTGCTTTTACTAAATTAACATATCATAAAAGTATCTTGGGTAGTGAGAGGACAAATTCTTGAAGTACAGGGTATGAGGAGGAATTTTTGAAGTACGTGATATTTCTAATTATGTCTTGGAATAATAAATGTGAGGATACTGTGTGCCCATATACATTCTTGAACCTTTATAGAGTTTGAAAATATTATATATAAGAACATAAGAGAAGCCATGTTGGACCAGGCCAATGGCCCATCCAGTCCAACACTCTGTGTCACACAATGGCCAATATATGTGTGTGTGTATACACACACACACACACACATATATATATACTGTGACTAATAGCCATTGATGGACCTCTGCTCCATATTTTTATCCAATCCCCTCTAAAAGCTGGCTATCCTTATAGCCGCCACCACCTCCTGTGGCAGTGTTAATCTGCCTTGGGTTAAGACGTACTTCCTTTTATCCATTTTAACCGGATATATATGGTTGTTTATGGTCTGAGTAATATGAAGATCTCATAGATGTATGAGAAAGTACCTTTCTTCTTGCTATCAATTTTGCCACCTCTAAGATATTAGTCCTTCTGAAAAGTTTGTTTTGTGTTAAAGCTATTAAAACTGTCCTTGCTAAACACCATTAAAATACAAACAAATAATCAAACAAACATTTCTGTTCTGTTGATATAGGCCACAACATGAAAAACATTCAGGTGCAACATTCTGTGGTTTTACGGAACAGTTGTTAGGAAAAGATTGCCATGATTATATTGGTGATTTATATACCTAGTATAAATATTAGGGGTATGCATTTGGCTTTGCTGAATGGAATAAATACCTTATAGGTATTTTTCAGGTGGAATAAATACCTTATAGGTATTTTTCAGGTATTCAGTCAAATCAGATTCTCTAATCTGATTTGGCTGCTGATCATTGCTCCTAAATAAAAGTTGATCTTTATTTCAGTGCCCATCCTTGAATCAGGGAGGGAACAAAATGGTCACTTCCAGTAAACTGAAACTAACTAGCTCTCCCTTCCCTTCCTTTCCTCAGCTGGCCTTCTGCAGCAGCTCAGCTGGAGAAGGGAAGACAGATTGAGGAGGCATCTTTTAATGCCTCCGTGATCTGTCTTCGCTTCCCTAGCCATGGCAAGCTGGCTGGAGTCGGGAAGTGAAGGGAAAGCATCTTTAAAAGCCTCCCCGGTCTGTCTTCTCTTCCCCACTCCGCCTGCCCCTATGGGCCAGCTGGGAAAGCAAAGGGGAGAGAGAGCAAGTCAGTTTCACTTCCCTTGGCTTGGAAGACAGCAGCATGGGAAAGGGAAGACACTAGACGGCAGTGGCATGGCTGGAGGCTTGGGAATTGTGCTGCAGCATGACTCAAGAGAGAAGGTGTTTAAAGTTTAAACCCCTTTTCTGGAGTCCATTGTACCCTGCTCCATTGTACCCTATGGCTTGCCCTGGCAGGCTAGCTGGGGAAGTGAAGTGAAGTGAAGAAAGATCAAGGCAAGGTCTCCCCACAGGCTCAGCTGAGGATCTGATGGGCTGCCTTGGATGGCCACCCCAGCAGAGCCTGCAAAACAACTGATCCTGCAGGGAGAGGTCTCTCTGCAGGCTCAACTGGGGCTCTGCTGGACTTCCTGGCTTCAACTGAGGAAGGCTATACAATTATCAGTCTCAAAAAAGAAGTCCACAGAAGCAGCAGTGAAGTGATAAGTGTTTTATGGAGCAGGAGAAGGCCCACATGCAAATGGGGTGTGTGAGATATAATGTCAAGAACACAAACTGCTATGGAGCAGAGTGCTACAATCATATGGAAAATGCTCCCTGGTGCAATCTGACACATTTGCCCCCCAAATAATACCTTGACGGGATTTTTTGGAGGTAGACAATGTTTTGGGAAAACCTTGCTTGGTTTAGACGAGGTGAACCATAGTTACAAATGCTTCTTGAGGTCCCACTAAGCACTAGATGGAACATGCTACCAGGGTTGATGAACAGAGTCAAGTGTTGTGTTGCTAAATTAAAGAAGTGAGGAGGGGGAGGCCAGCAATAGAAGAGCCTCACAATGAACTTGTCAGAGCTTGGATGCTAAGCAAGGCCTGGGGCTACCAAACTCTTGCTGGAGATGCAGTTTCCTCCAGTTTGGGGCCCCCCAACCCACTGGCATGGAGTGGGCTGCTGGGGGATCCCCACCCCTAAAGAACTCCATCATCATGCAACATGCCCAGCATGATCACATCACCTAGAAATGATTCCATTGCACTGGGCATGTTGCACTGGGGACGCTCTAGCATTCAGGTAAAAACTCAATGGTTCCCCTGCTAAAGCCAATGTAGAACTTGGCAACCCTAGCAAGGACAGTAATTGAGTAGAAGACTGTCAAGGAAAACTGCGGCTGCTATTCAAGAAAGGCAAAGGCAGACTTCCATCTTCTCATCTCTTGTCTTGAAAACTCCACTGAGTTGCCATGGGTTGGTTGTGATTTGATGGCACACTTTACCTTACCACAAGATGGATGCAGTTGTGTGAATCCATTCTTATGTTCTCAAAGCAGAAGTGGGAGGAAAAACTACACAAGAAAACTGGTATCAACAAACATGGTGTTAATTGGGACAATGCCCCTCACACTGACCTGTGCAAGTGTCAAGTGTGGTGCTTTAGTATTTGTGATCTTTGCCAATCCTTCATCAGAAGCACTTTCAGTCATTGCTATTCTTGGGGGGGGGGGGTGGGCTCCCTCTGGGAATCCTACCCCCCCAGGGAAAGTGCATGCGCAATACATAGCCTCTCCTCTCCCGGTGTAGTGAACGCCGCGTGGTCACTGTCTGGCTATGCCTGGCAGATGGTCACTGCAATGGCCTCTCCTGCATTACTGCATCCGTAGCAACACCTTCTCGCTGGTCCCCCTCATTTTCACAGAATTTGCTACGTCATGGTGCGACCGAATGTCTGGCGGTATAACCGGATGGGCAGGCTGGGCCCACCAACCTCGCCAGCCTAAGAGAAGGAAAACTCTAACATCAAACCCGGGCAGATAGAGCTCGTTAATGTAACACCACCTGGAGGACTTGCTGCCGGCGTCCCGGCTTACTGGGCCATGGCAGATGACCCCCAGGTGAAAGGGTGGAGCCAGTACCGCGCACACTGCGCTTCACCTAAAAAATTCCTCTGCACAGGCCTGAAGGGCATATCCACACACACAACCCACAACGCATCAAGTCCTGCAGCGATGGGCAAGGGGCGAAACGGCAGGTGGAAGGTGCCACTGGAAGCCGCAGTCCCGATCCTGCATGTAGGCGGTTCAGGGTATTGGTCGCCTGATGCTAACCCGGAGACGAAAGCATTTTTCGGCAGCACCCTGAACGACCAAGCAGCCTTATCTAGGGACAGCACTGCTTGCTCCACACGGAGAGGGGCCTAGAAAAGGTGGCCTAAACAAAGCTCGTCTCCCCCACCCCAGTTGGCTAGCCACGGTCAACGGGCATCCTTACTTGCGGTCGAAAAATAACAACAAAGAAAAGGCATGCACCTGCCTCACAAAGTGTGCAAAGACTAAAGCTTGCGTGTTGGAACATCAGAACCATGCTTGACACAGTATGCAGTGGTTGCCCTGAACGACGCTCTGCTCTAGTTGCCCACGAACTTCTCAGGTTGAATATCGACATAGCAGCTCTCAGTGAGGTCCGTTTCCCTGAGGAAGGTAGTCTTCAAGAACACGGTGCTGGCTATACCCTTTACTGGTCGGGTAAGTCAAAGGCTGAGAGCCACCTTTCTGGCGTTGGCTTCATGGTCAGGAACTCCATTGCCTCCAAACTCGAAAACCTGCCAACAGGTCACTCAGATCGCATCATGTCCATGTGCCTCCCACTTCAAAACAAGCAGCATGCAACACTCTTCAGTGTGTATGCTGATCTACGCAACCTCGTACGGAAGACCCCTACAGAGGACAAGGTGATCATCCTTGGCGACTTCAATGCCAGAGTAGGTAAAGACGTGGAAGCCTGGAAAGGAGTACTTGGCAAACACGGCATTGGCAACTGCAATGACAACGGGCGCCTCCTGCTAGAATTCTGCATGGAGCACCAGCTCACCATCACCAACACTATCTTCCAGCAGAAGAACAGTCTGAAGACAACCTGGATGCACCCACAGTCCAAGCATTGGCACCCTATCGACTACATTCTGGTGCGCCAGAGAGACCTTCGAGATGTCTTACACACACGAGTAATGCCCAGCGCAGAATGTCATATGGATCATCGTCTTGTACGCTGCAATCTCTGTCTTCACTTTAAACCCACACCCAGGAGAGGAGGTATCCCTCGGAGGAAGTTTCAAGTTGGCAGCCTCCAGTCAGCCGAAGTTAAAGCTGCCTTCCAGGCAAAACTCCAGTCAAGAATTGAGGACCCCAGTTGCCCCACAGACCCTTCTCCAGAAGCACTCTGGGAACACCTAAAAACTACCGTCCTGCAGATCTCTGAAGAAGTCCTCGGGTTCTCCACAAGGAAGAACAAGGACTGGTTTGATGAGAACAATCAAGAGATCCAAGAATTACTGGCAAAAAAGAGATCTGCCTACCACGCACATCTTGCTCAGCCCTCCTGTCCTGGGAAAAAAGCAACCTTTCGCGCTGCATGTAGCAACCTCCAGCGCAAGCTTCGAGACATTCAGAACGAGTGGTGGACCAAGCTTGCAGAGAGAACCCAGCTGTGTGCAGACACTGGTGATTTAAGAGGGTTCTACGAAGCCCTGAAGGCAGTATATGGTCCATCATATCAGGCTCAGAGTCCCTTGCATAGTACAGACGGCCAAGTGCTCCTCACAGACAAGGCATCCATACTGAACTGGTGGTCGGAGTATTTTCAGGTTCTCTTCAGTGCCAACCGCGTAGTTCAAGATTCAGCAATCCACCTCACCCCACTTCAACCGGTGAAAACAGAGTTGGATGAGATCCCCACCCTAGAAAAGACTGCTAAAGCCATCAAGCAATTGAAAAGTGGCAAGGCAGCGGGAGTTGATGGAATTCCACCAGAGATCTGGAAGCATGGGGGCACAGTACTACATAGCTCACTTCACAAAGTACTTGTCACCTGCTGGGAATAAGGCAAATTACCACAGGACTTTCGCGATGCAATCATCATCACTCCTTACAAGAACAAAGGGGAAAAGTCAGACTGCTCCAACTACTGGGGGATAACCCTGCTCTCCATCGCAGGCAAAATCCTTGCCAGAATACTCCTGAACAGACTGGTGCCCACCATTGCAGAAGAACTCCTCCCAGAGAGCCAGTGCGGCTTCAGAGCTAACAGGAGCACCACCGACATGGTATTTGTTCTCAGGCAGCTCCAAGAGAAATGCAGGGAACAGAACAAGGCTCTGTATGTGACTTTTGTCGACCTTACCAAAGCTTTCGATACCGTTAGCAGGAAAGGCCTGTGGCAAATCTTGGAACGTTTAGGTTGTCCCCCAAGGTTCCTCAGCATGATCATCCAGCTACACGAAGACCAGCGAGGCCAAGTCAGACACTGCAATGACCTCTCGGAGCCCTTCCCAAAAGGCACAGGTGTAAAGCAAGGCTGCGTTCTCGCGCCAACTCTCTTTACGATCTTCTTTAGCATGATGCTTCAAAGAGCCGCAGTAGATCTAGATGATGACGATGGTGTATACATCCGCTATCGCACCGATGGCAGCCTGTTCAACCTGAGGCGACCAAAGGCACACTCCAAGACAATGGAAAAACTCATCCGAGAGCTACTGTTTGCTGATGATGCTGCACTCGTCTCCCACTCGGTATCAGCTCTGCAGCATATGACGTCCTGCTTTGCAGAGGCTGCCAAGCTATTCGGCCTAGAAGTTAGTCTGAAGAAGACAGAAGTTCTCCACCA
Organism: Heteronotia binoei; assembly: GCF_032191835.1. Taxonomy (NCBI): domain Eukaryota; kingdom Metazoa; phylum Chordata; class Lepidosauria; order Squamata; family Gekkonidae; genus Heteronotia; species Heteronotia binoei. Next base: position 70,283,747 of record NC_083226.1, read on the forward strand.
GCCTGCACCCCAGGAAGATTATCACCCTCCCTGCATCACTGTGGGTGAATCAGTTCTGAAGACAGTCCAGCAGTTCAGCTACCTGGGGTGCATCATCTCCTCAGATGCCAAGATCGACAAGGAGATTGACAACAGGCTGGCAAAGGCAAACCGTGCCTTTGGCCGACTGCACAAAAGAGTGTGGAGCAACAAGCATCTGAAAAAAGGCACAAAGATCAATGTTTACAAAGCGGTTGTGATGACAACCCTCATCTACGGCTCCGAATCGTGGGTTTTATACCGTCATCACCTGCGACTCCTTGAGCGCTTTCATCAGCGCTGCCTTCGCACCATCCTCAACATCCACTGGAGTGACTTTGTGACCAACACTGAAGTCCTCAAGCGGGCGGAGGTTACCAGCATCGAGGCACTGCTGTTGAAGACGCAGCTGCGCTGGGCAGGGCATATTTCTAGGATGGAAAACCACCGCCTTCCCAAGATTGCCCTGTATGGCGAACTCTCCACCGGCCATCGAAATAGAGGGGCACCAAAGAAGAGGTACAAGGACTCCTTGAAGAAATCCCTTAGCACCTGTCACATCAACCATCACCAGTGGTCTGACCTAGCCTCAGATCGCAAAGCATGGAGGCACACCATCCACCAGGCTGTCTCTTCCTTTGAGAACGCACGCATAGCTGGTCTTGAGGACAAAAGGAGATTGAGGAAGAATCGCACTGCTACAGGACCAACCCTAAATCAGACTTTTCCCTGCAGCCGCTGTGGCCGGACCTGCCTGTCCCACATTGGTCTTGTCAGCCACCAGCGAGCCTGCAGCAAACGTGGACTATTGCACCCTTCTTAAATCTTCGTTCGCGAAGCCAAGCCGAGAAACATTCTTGGCAAAAAATTACCAGTAGCATGGGCCATGAGGATCAGTCTCCAAGAATCAAGTAGTGTGTAAGCAGGGCTTTTTTTTTGTAGCAGGAACTCCTTTGCATATTAGGCCACACACCCCTGATGTAGCCAATCCTGAAAGAAAGAGCTTACAGGGCTCTTAGTACATGGCCTGCTGTAAGCTCCAGGAGAATTGGCTACACCAGGGGTGTGTGGCATAATATGCAAAGGAATTCCTGCTGCAAAAAAAGCCCTATGTGTAAGTAACACTCTGGGTATATTGAGGGATAACTTTCCTAGACTCATTGCCCCAGAAAACTAGTTTCTGCTGAAAAATGGCTTACAATTACATCCTATTCATATTTCACTTCATTAATTAGAATTGTTTCTCACTTCAGGGTGTGTGTTACTTAACTTTCATGCACTCTCATTTTGATGCCTCCTAGCCCTGCATTCAATTTCTGACTGATAAAATGCTTTTGCGGAACTACATTAGTGCAATAAAAAGCAGCCTGTCTTCTGGTGAGGTGTACCTCTTTATCTTTTCAGGAAAGAAAAAAAACCAACATCTGGGATAGTGTGCTGAAAATTGTTGGGGGGAAAAATCACAGAAAGAAAAATAAATAAAAATATGTGGGACAAACCCCACTTTGCTGCAGCCAATTTCAGAACCTTGGAAAGGTGAGAGGGAAAGGAGAAAAAGTTTCCTGTCTTTGATTCATGCCACATGAGAGGACTCCTTAATGATGGCTCTTTTGTGTCACCAGAGCAACATTAATTCATCAGGTGATGGTTTAATCCACCTACCTCAGGAATAAAATTCAAGGAGGATGAAGGTTAACTGACCGATACACCACATTCTGACTTGGAAACTATAGAACTAATACATGGCCAAATAATAGAAGAAGAAGAAGAAGAAGAAGAAGAAGAAGAAGAAGAAGAAGAAGAAGAAGAAGAAGAAGAAGAAGAAGAAGAAGAAGAAGAAGAAGAAGAAGAAGAAGAAATTGGATTTATATCCTGCCCTTCACTCTGAATCTCAGAGTCTCCGAGCAGCTCACAATCTCATTTATCTTCCTCCCCCACAACAAACACCCTGTGAGGAAGGTGGGGCTGAGAGAGCTCTCACAGAAACTGCCCTTTCAAGGACAACCTCTGCCAGAGCTATGGCTGACCCAAGGCCATGCTAGCAGGTGCAAGTGGAGGAGTGGGGAATCAAACCCAGTTCTCCCAGATAAGAGTCTGCACACTTAACCATTACACCAAACTGGCTCTTAGAAAGGAAGTGCTTTTGCTAAACCATGAAAGCAAAACAAAAATGGAATGGTGGGGTGTTTGGGGACACAGAGATAGTATGTGTTACCTTTTTATTTTAATGGTACATTTAACTAATTCTGAATTACTGGGGAGCTCTCAGGAAAGTGGAGCTCAGAGCCACATTAATACTAAATGAATTCATTGTGTTCAGTGTTATTACAGTGAACAATATCCAATGAATTAATACAATCATGAGACATATAAAAGTGCTGGGAAAACAATTTATACAAATAATTCTTCAGTGGAGAAGTTTTAATTTGTTTTCTGTTGTGTGAGAGTCTCTTCTTGTTAGGGATGGAGGTAGCAATCCCAGTGATTCAAAGGCCAGGGACAGGATTACATTCCCCATGAACTTCTACTCCATGGTTTATCACAAAATGTTTTGTAGCAGAAGCAACCTAATAAATTGACAGAGAGCCACCACACTAGTCTATAGTTTGTCAGCATATTGATTAAAGGAAGACTGGGAACTGCAGGAGCACCTTACTGAATTTCAAAGCTACAAGTATGAATGAATGAAAAAAGAACAAGCTTTGTATTATAGGCAAGAACTTCTGCTCCATTCTAAAGTATGGTAATAAAATCCAGATTTCGCAAATGAGGAGAGTCCATTATGCTTGGAAGGCTTAGAAGCCTTTATTCTTGGCCTGAGATAGAGATGTTGGTTGTGATTAGTCAGTGGCAAGTGAAAGGTACTGGACTTACGCACTTGCTACTTATGTTGGCTCACTTCTTGCAGGCTGGTATTGGAAATATGTCCAGGTCTGTGACTGAATCCTAGTGACATTAATTAAATCACTCAGTCAGCTTAGGAGAAGACTGATGCTGACACTACATTTCTATATTCAGATATATTACAAAGCTGGGATAGCAATTCAGATTTGTAAATATTTGGAATTCACCAAATAATGCTGTATCAGGAATATTACAAATATTTCTGAATATGAATTGGATAATTCAAGGTATTAGGGGGAAAAACCTGGATATTCAAAATGCTATTGACTCCTATAGAGGTAGACTGGGATGTCTAGGAAATGCACGTGAAACTGATTCTCTAGACAGCTTGGTACCAAGAATGGTGAGTTTAGGGAGCTGAGTGCCCCTGATTGCTGTTGCCAGGGGAAGGGGGACTGAGGTGAGAGTTAAGCCTGTGATCGATTTCTGTCTGCACTTATGGCCACCCTGCTACTATGAATGTTCCACATCTATTCAGCTCTTTGAGGCTGGCATGGGCACTGTGGAATCGTGGTGACTGATAGAAACATTTTTTAAAAAGCAATTTGCCATCTTTTTAGTTAGCAGTAAAGTTTTCTTTAATGTTATTTTGAATATTAATTAATTCTGATTTTTTAAAATTATGAGTCTGAAGCCAAGTTAGGAATCTGAATTTTGTTACTTATGCACATCCCTTTGTCAAAAAGAAAGAATCCCTATAATGTTTGAAAGGACATATATGACTGTTGACATATGACTGTTAGGTAATTTTATAAGCAAAAATCTATGAACAATGTCTCAAGTTGATATTTTTGAGATATGCATGCCTTGGAAGGTGCAGGATTGAGATAGCACAGAAAGAACACAGCTTGCATCTGTATAGACATTGTATAGGAGAGCTCATAGGCATGTGAAAATCAGAGGTGGTGGTCATTAGGTGAATCCTCTCTCTCTTTTTTATTGTGATCCTCACATTTTGTTGTATGCTTGATGTTTTTGAGATCATTTATTGAACAATTGAAGAGTATTTTAAAGGCATGATAAATAAAGCAAAAAATCTGATTTTACTGACTGGATTAGTTCTGATCTAGTATCAGATAAGAATAACAACTGTTCTGATTTACTACTGCTTGGAGGCATGAACATTATAAGCTAATGAACATGTTATTATTATTATTTTTTTTGCAGGCACCAGTATTCTGTAAACTCATAGCCTATAATGATTGGGCAATTTAGGCCAGTGTCTGGATACAACTTTCAGGGCCTACATATTTCTACTACATGGCCAACCTAATCTCACGCTTGAAGCCAGCATTACATTTCTTGTAAACACCACATGACAGAACAGTCATAAAGAACTGGAGAGTCTTCCACCTCACTGAACTTGAATTATTCTAACTAAGGGTTAAACTAGATGAAATGCTGAAACAGCCTTTATTGGATCTTCCTAACATTTTAGGCCTGATTCAGATCAGGGACATGTGTGTGTGTGAGTGCGGGGGGAGGGGGAGAGGAATACCACTCTTACCTCATCCACTTTATCAACCATCAAAATTATCCTTCTGGCCTCTGCTATAAGCCTTGGAATGAAAAAAGAAACCAAAAAGTCTTATTCCCCTTCAAAAGTTAGTCGGAGCCAGTCAAGGACAGTTTTGATAGATGGAATGGTGCAGAGGCAGAAGGTTTAAATTCCTTCTTCCTCTCTACCTGACTGCAATCAAAATTAGGACTGCATTTGTCTGTGGCTGTTTTCACCTGATAATGCCTGAAGTTAGTATAGATTAGGCACGTGAACAGATGGGATGGCAGTCTCCATGTGGGACCTGGGGATCACCCAGAATTACAGCTTTTCTCCAAACTATAGAGATCCCTTTCTCTGGAGAAGCTAGATGGGTGGAGGTGGACTCCATGGCATTGTACCCCACTGAGGTCCCTTTCCTTCCCAGGCTCCATCTCCAAATCTCCTGGAGTTTTCCAGCTTGGATCTGGCAACCCTACCCCCATCCCCTTGCTGGTGACTAGGGGACACCTGACAATCAATGCTCCCTCTAAGCTGCAGAGTCTTGTGAGCAAAAATTCTACTTTGTGAGCTACTGACATTAAAGTTGTGAGCTACTGCGTAAATTATTGTGCTCTGGGGTCCTCTTTCCTGAGCTGAGACAAAAATGTGTGAGCTAGCTCACGCTAACTCAGCTTATTTATTTATTTATTTATTTTTATTTTATTCGATTTATATCCTGCCCTACCCCACTGAGGTGGGCTCAGGGCGGCTTACAACATAAAAGCTAACAAAGTCAGTTTAAAATACATTAATAATTATACAATAAATACATAAAAACACATAAAACTCACTTCAATATGTACTATGCTACCTTTCCTTAAATCAATTCTTCAATATTCCAGTATTCAATAATCTGTTGTTTGAGATTTGAATATTCAGGCATTCCGATAATTAATTATATGCCAACCGGAAGAGGGCTGTTTTGCAGGCCCTGCGGAACTGTTCAAGGTTCCGCAGGGCCCTCACCTCTTCCGGGAGCTGATTCCACCAACAGGGAGCTGCGATCGAAAAGTCCCTGTCTCTGGTCGCTTTCAGACGGGCCTCCTTTGGCCCAGCTTAGAGGGAACACTGCTGACAACCCTAGTGAACAGAGAAGCAGAGCATGAGGGCAAGTGGAACTAAACCCCTGCCCTCCTGCTTTACCTCTTCTAATGTCAACTTTTTTTTACATTTCAGCCTTGTTGCCTTCCATCATTGGAATTGGACTGGGTCAAAAATGAAGCTGTGTTTTCAATTTATTATTTAAAATATACCCCAACCCTTTTTTTTCCCCCCATGAATGGGATGTTGCCTTCATAATAGTTGGGAAGCAGCAGGTTTTCATCAGGGAACATGTGCTACTGTTCAAGTGTTTTTACATTAAGGAGAAGACGTGATGAGATCTCATACCCTCAAAGTGTTTTTCTCTCCCAGAAAGAATTCTGATCCTTCTTCATTATCTCTCACTTCTTATCTGGTTTGATATGTGTGGGGCAATGCTCCCTCTAAACTGTGGAGTCTTGTGAGCAAAAATTCTATTTCATGAGTTACTGGCATGAAAGTTGTGAGGGAGCAATTTGGCTACTACATAAATTAGTTGCTCTGGGGCCATTTTTCCTGAGCTAAGACAAAAATGTGTGAGCCAGAGGCTAAAAATCTGTGAGCTAGCTCACACTAACTCCGCTTAGAGGGAACACTGCTGTGGGGAGGGCCAGGACTTTACCTCTACCCATATGCTTCAATTTTGTAAACCAGGAAAGCTGTCTATTTGAGAAAACCTTTAGTGTCTGCTGGTATGCCATCCCCCGCTTGCAACATGATGCCTGCTTGCTTGCAATAAGAAAGTGCAAGTCTCTGTCATCTCTTGTAGGGATGGGAGAGCTAAGCCTGAACCTCTGCCTCTACCCCACCAGCTATGGAAAGCAGGTAAGCTCCCTATAATGGGGGTAGGATGTTTGTCTATATCCCTACCCATCCACAGTCTATTCAGTCTTGCCTACCTCCCAACTAGTACTAGTGAAGCGTTGTCTCTCCTTAGCAGGTGCATCTCAAGATAGTGAAATAATTCAGGCAAACAGCTTATATAGAATGAAAAACCTCTCCCATATTTGAGATGGTGCAAATATTTGTGGAAATGATATAATCAGGGCTCTTTTTCTAGCAGGAGCTCCTCTGCATATTAGGCCACGCCACACTGATATAGCCAATCCTTCAAGAGCTTAGAGGGCTCTTAGTACAGGGCCTACTGTAAGCTCTAGGAGGATTGGCTACATCAGGGGTGTGTGGCCTAATATGCAGAGCAGCTCCTGCTAGAAAAAGAGCCCTGATCCTGTTTAGCATGAACATCTAACATTTCTGTCCCTGTTGGTCTCATTTTCTTTGAGTAATTCTCTTCCCTCGTTGCTCTTCTTGTTTGTAGAAGAACTAATTCCAAACAGTGGATGCCAGAACAATGTTTAGATATATATATTTGCCTATCACTACCAATGTTGTAAATGATTGTTGTTCTATTAGTAATATTAATTATATTACAGATGGACATGATTTGACTTGGCAAGTTATCCAAATGTTCATCCTTATTTACAGGGGACCACTGCTACCACAAACGTTTCTAACCTTTTGAAGGATATAATAGGGCAAGATTGTATTTAAGAGAATAATATTTATTTGATTGAAACTAAACTACCCACTGTGACATGTCATTTAAAAAAATGCTCTGCTTCCCTAGAGAAGAAAGAGTGTCCACAAGGATTGTGATAATAAGGCTTTGATAGAAAGGCTTTTGGGAAATCCTTATTGTCTCTTTTTTAAAGCAGTACAGGTAATTGGTGTTTGTCAGCTTTTCTAACTATATTTCTTAGACTTGGCTGTGTGTTAATTACCTAAATTCACTCATTTAGATTCATCCCTGCATGTGGTTGGCAGGGACATACTTTCCTAAAGAGACTTTTATGTCTGTTTTCCCCCCAACCCGTGCTGGAAGCTTCATTTTATGGCACCATATCTCAAAATGTTATTGTTTGTTTTTAGTTTGTGAGGGAAACAAATATTATGATAATAAAGAAAAAGAAGAGCCTCAGAACAAATGGTGACACAGCCAAGCACTAAATATAAAATTAATTAACATTAACAGTTGGCTTTCCCAGATGTCTGTAGCAACTCTGAGAAGATAACTTGAGTGCATAAGATATTCAAAGAAACATTTAGGAGGGGAAAAGACACTCATCCTCTTTAACGTATAGATCAGGCACCTGAAAACCACTTTTAGTGCTGTCCGCCATAGTATCTTTATCAGTAATGTTAACAGAATAATGAATTAAAGTGATATTTCCAGCTGTTCAGCACTTCAGACATTAGGAAGTGTTACATACTCTTCTGCATAGCAGGAAACCATTTGCCCCAGAGGGCCAACGAACAGGGCCCATAAGCCAAAAACTTCCCCTGATGCCCCCTCCAGGACTGTTATTCAAAACTTTTCTACCTTTGTATATGGAGGTTTTCTTGAGTCACCATTGTTAGTAGCCACTGATGAACCTAACCTCCATGAATCTGTATAACCCCATTTTAAAGTCATCTGCACTCATGGCCATCACTACATCCAATGAATTCCAAGCTGAATCACTGTGTAAAGATATATTTCCTTTTGTCTATCCTAAACTTATTGCCCATCAACTTAACTGGGAACTTCCCAAGTTCTAGCATTATGAAAGAAAGAGGGGAAATCTCTCTATATCCACTTTCTCCAACCATGTGTATATTTACAAACCTCTTTCATGTTCTCCTTCTTTTTTTCTGAAGTAAAAAGTCTATCCAATCTTTCCTCATACAAAAAGTGCTCCAATTAATCATTTTAGATGTCCCCTTCTGTACTTTCCAGTGCTGTGATGTTATTTTTGAGATATGGCCACTAGAAATTTATGTAATATTTCAAATGAGGCTGTATGCAGGCATTACAATCATGGCCATTTTATTTTCAAACCCATTTCTTATAGCCCTCAGAATGTTTTCTCTTCTGTCACACACCAAGTTGACATTTTTTATCAAGGTTTCCACTACAGCCCTAACATCTCTTTCAACCTTTGTCTCAGCCAGTTCAAATCCCACATATATTTAAAGATAGGACCTCCCCACCAATATGCAGCCCTTTACATTTAGCAACACAACTTCATTTACTAGATTGTTAAACAATTTTACATTTGAGTTTCTTAAAAACTCTCAAGTATATGCCATCTATAAGAACATAAGAGAAGCCATATTGGATCAGGCCAATGGCCCATCCAGTCCAACACTCTGTGTCACACAGTGGTCAAAAAAGAAAATTTATACACACACACACACATATATATACTGTGGCTAATAGCCACTTATGGACCTCTGCTCCATATTTTTATCTAACCCCCTCTTGAAGTTGCCTATGCTTGTAGCCGCCGCCACCTCCTGTGGCAATGAATTCCACATGTCAATCACCCTTTGGGTGAAGAAGTACTTCCTTCTATCCATTTTAACCTGACTGCTCAGCAATTTCATCAAATGCCCACGAGTCCTTGTATTGTGAGAAAGGGAGAAAAGTACTTCTTTCTCTACTTACTCCATCCCATGCATTATCTTGTAAACCCCGCAGTCGACATTTCTCCAAGCTAAAGAGCCCCAAGCATTTTAACCTTTAGGGTTTGTAGAATCTTTCGGGCTAAAGTGCCGTGTTCTACTGGAGAAAGTTTTTCTTCCAGACGTTTCGTTCTCAGCTGCGGAGAAGAACGTCTGGAAGAAAAACTTTCTCCAGTAGAACACGGCACTTGAGCCCGAAAGATTCTACAAACCCTAATGATGTTACCAGCCATGAAAACCTGAAATCTTTGGTTTACAGACTGTCTTTCTGATTCCTCAGAAACCTGCCACACACTTTTGATGAGATGAAAACAAAATGAAGTAGTCAGCTATGGCTCTGCCATGTTACTTTCAGTGCTCTGAAAAAGCTAGTGGCCCAAACCCAGTTAAAAATAACCCCTTTTAAGACCTTCTAGTTTAATAGGAGAATTAAGCATGTGCTAGAATATGTCCTATTGTAATTAGCAGAACATAAAAGTCCTTAGCTTTGATTGAATTGTGCTCCAGCAGTTTTTCAGACTCTTGGAAGTGGTACAGCAGAGCCACTGTGCTTAAATGCTCAGACATCTTCTACGTGTCCAGCTTGATTGTGTCCGTTGCCTGCCTCCAGCCTCTGGCATAGGGCCCACCTTGGCAAATACATGTCCATTTCTAATAATAATAGAGCTAACTTGTTCAAATATAAATGCCAACCCAAATTACCCTGTGCCAGAGGATTATGTATCTATGTGCCAAATTACACAGGTTTTTAAAATAGTTGTTGCAAACCATTTGTTTTTTTTTAAAACATTAGGAAAATATTTGTCCTCAGTATTAGGATAATCAGTTGGACCCTTAATATATTCAAGTCTTGCTATTTTGAACATCCAAAGGTCCTACAAATTCATCTCATACCAAACATTGTGGCAATGGGATGTCTTTCCATTCTGAAGGTTTCTTCTTTGTCACTTGTTTTATTCCCAATGCAGCTTCAACATATTTCCTCTTCTGGGGTGGGGGGAGAGATATTCCTGTGATTATGTGCTCTGCTTGATCACTTCTAGGCTCTCTGAAGTCTTCCAGTTGCTCCCAGAGCACTCAATAGATTCAGGCCTCCCTTGCATCCAATTGTGGCTCCATTCAGTTAATGAATTGGCTGACTTTGGGAGCCAAACTCTGGGTCAAACAAAATCGGTGGGGGATTTGCCACTGGCTTCTATGAAAGTACAATTTGTTCTCCTGGGCTGACCCTGATTTGTATGACAAGGAGAAATGCTGAAAGGGAAAGAACAATGGGATATTTTTAAATTAACATTACACTGGAAATCTTTTCTTAGAAATGAATACAGTGCACTCAGTGGTTATTTAACTGGTTTGATAGATATGACAGGCTTTATCACCTATAACTAACAGAATCTGCCTTTTGATCCCTGTTCAGTAAAGGAGACAAAGTAGCCTGTTGTCTTAACAATATTGATTCTGCATACTGAATAAAATGTTTCCAGATAGCGTGAATGTTCTTTCCTTCCCCGTAGTATTTCTTAATGCAGCATACTATGATTTAAGAAGGCCCATTCCTTGTTTTACTTTCATATTATCATTCTGCCATATTTTCACCTTATTGTTTCAAATGGAGCTTTGACATTGATGGATATTTAACCTTTTTTGACTGAGGTGCTTTTTTTGCCTAGGTATTATAGCGATGAACCAGTCTGGAAAGCTACATGGGGTATTCTGGAAGTGAGCTCTGGCATGCATTCTTTTATGTATGCAAAACTGTCCAATCCATTGAAATGAAAAGACCTTGTGGTCAAAAGAGGCATTCTTAAATAATGAGCACACAACAATAACTGGTTTTTGGTTTTTGCATTCATTCATTGCTGCCATAATTATTTCCATAGTAGTGCTTAGTGTTAGCAGCCTGAATACTCAGACTAGCCTGATCTTGTCAGAGCTCAGAGGCTAAGCAGAGTCAGCCACAGTGCTAGTACTTGAATGGGAGAATACCAGGGAAGACATGAGCTGTTACACAGAGGAAGGCAGTAGCAAATTACATCCACTTATCTCTTGCCTGGAAAACCCCAGGACGGGGTAGCTATTAGTTGGTTAGAAATTGATGGCACATTTTACCTTTACTGCTTAGAGCTGTCAACATCCAGGTGGGTCCTAAAGATTTCCAGGAACTACAACTGATCTCCAGGCAATAGTGATCAGTTCCCCTGTTGAAAATGGCTGCTTTGAATGATGTACTTTTTGGAACTATAACCGACTTAGGTCCCTGCTCCCACAGGCTTCACTCCTGAATCTCCAGAAATTTCCCAATCCAGAGTTGGCAACCCTAGCATGTGGACAAATAGTTATTAGAGGCCAAGCGATGAAAAGATGTATGGCGTCATAAAGTCAATGTATGCTGTCTATAAAAGGACTATGTGTGCATAGAAGAGGAATTTGCTATCTCTTATATATCCTGGGACTGGGAATGATTCACACACATATAAGATGGCTGGTTGTTTTCTTCCATGCAGTCTTTCCCACACACAAGGTTAGATCCTCCAGCCATCAGTAAGTGAAAGGTGCTGACGGCTACAGAACAATACACTACAGCAGTCACTTCTGCTCCTGGGAGAGTTGTTTCCCAGGGTTGTGAGACCCACATGGAGCAGTAGACACAAGGGTCACTAAGTGGCAGGGTAGAGTGGGAAAAATGACACTACCCTTCTTGCTTTTTTCATCAGCTGCACTGCACTGACAGAAGAGGCAGAAGAGAATTTATTTATTTATTTATTTCATTCCACTTTTATCCCGCCCTCCCTGCCGAGGCAGGCTCAGGGCGGCTCACACAGACATGTATGTGCATGATTCAACATAATAGTACAGCATTAAAACCATAAAACATAGAGTAAAATAGACATAAAATACATAAAAAATGTTTCGGTGCCATGATCTTACATTTTCCAATTTCATAATTCTCTGTATAGCAGATCTTAAGTTATCCTCTCTGCAACTGCTATACAGCAGTGGTTCACATGTTGCTATAAACTGCAGTGGCCAACAGCCTAGTTCACAAATGCCTGGTGGAAGAATGCCGTCTTACAGGCCCTGTGGAACTGTATGAGCTCTCGCAGGGTCCTGACCTCTTCCGGCAACTCATTCCACCAGCTTGGGGCCTCTACAGAGAAGGCTCTGGCTCTAGTTGACATAAGCCTGGCCTCCTTAGGGCTGGGGATTGTAAGTAGATTTTGTGATCCAGACCGAAGTGCTCTCCGGGGAACATATGGGGAATGATTTCTCCCTCTTCTTCCTTCCTAAATACAACTTACCTGCATGACCATTTCTTTACAGGGGCCCTACAACTCCAAGAAACAAATTTCCAAGTGAATTCTGGTGAGGGGAAAGTGGGGAAGATCTATGCAGTCTTGTACATGGATTACTGTATCCAGCTGACAGGATAATATGGAGTAATCTAATTCTAATTGATTAACAGTATTTTATGAAGAAGAAGAAGAGAAGGAGTTGGATTAATACACCACCCTTTACTCATAGTTTCAGAATGGTTTACGATCACCTTCCCTTCCTTGTCCCACAACAAACAGGCTGTGAGGTATGTGGGGCTGAGAGAGCTCTGAAAGAACTGCTCTTGAGAGAACAATCCTGAGAGATCTGTGACTGACCCAGGGTCACCCAGCTGGCTGCATGTGGAGGAGCAGGAAATCAAAGCCAGTTTTTCAGATTAGAGTTTGCCGTTCCTAACCACTACACCAAACTGGTTCTCTACACCAAATTGGCTCTCTATTATGCAGAGTAACATCATGGGTCATTTCCAAGCTTGTGGTGGCAATTTTTCCACCCACTAAGATTATGATGGTCAATATGGGCCACATTTAGGTCAGTATGGGCTGCATCCACATACTGCTTGATTCAGATTATGATGCTTCTCCATGGTCGTTTTCGCACTCACCTCCAGCCGGCGCGACCCCCCTCTTCACACTAAATGCCCCGGATTTCGCACTAAATGCCGCGGATTTCGCACTAAATGCCGCGGAGCAGCCTTTTGCGCCGGAAACTCCCGTCGCAAAAGCCGCTCAAACGTAAATCGCCAAAAAGCAGTTTGGCGTTTGAGCGGCTTTTGCGCCGGGAGTTTCCGGCGCAAAAGGCTGCTCCGCGGCATTTAGTGCGAAATCCGCGCAGATCCTGCGCGGTGAAGAGGGGGGTCGCGCCGTCTGGAGGTGAGTGCGAAAACGACCCATGTGTTGTATAGAAATGTTACAGAAATTGTGAGCTTTTCTTTAGCTTTCAATCCACCCCAATGTACATTATGTTGGATTGCTAGATAACTCAGTTCTCTCCCAGCTTGCAGTTGAGGATATTATGAAGAATATTTGTTTCATTTTCATCATTGCTGTAGTATCCCTTTGACCTTGACCTTGTTCCTATCAGTTGCTTATCCATATGGATCACACAGTGAATAAGGGAGCTGAAACTAATGCTAACCTCTAATATGACTGGAAATTTCCCTTCTTGCTGATATAGGTTATGATTCCAGTTTCACAATCATGTTATACATCAGATGCTTCTCCCCCTCCTCTTTTCTTTTAAATGTTTTATTGCGGTGGATGTTGCTTTTTCCCAAGGAAAAAATATGGCAGTAATAAACAAGACCTAGCTCTCTTCTCATGAAATCTTTCACAGAGAGGCTCAGCTGTTCATTACCAAGCATAGTGCTCTGTGACTATGTTTCTAAACTTAAGTAAACAGAAGGCATCTCACAGTTTCCCTTTCTCCTTTCCCCCATAGTCTTTGTATTTATCTATTACATTAAAAAGAAAAAGAGCTGCTATTAGAGGAAGAAGCATCCAAGCTTCCAAAAGTTAAAATCCATTATTTTTATACGTTAGTAGATAACTCCATGAACAGATCCACTGCCTTCATTTAAAAAAACCCCAAAAAATTAAAAAATTGAGAAGATGGCAACACAAATTAATGTAAAATTGTATAAAGAAATGAGAATTGATGATAAAAGCCATAGGATTTAAAATTCATGCAAAGATTTGCACTTTTTAATCTATTCGCCCCCTCCATTACAGACTATATAAATGTTTGGAGAACTAGATCCTTGTAATTGTCACTGCATTACTTCTAGCCATTTGTATATTACTGGTGACCATCTGGTAAAAGATGGTGGTTGACTCAAGAAAACTCAATGTTTGTGCCCTGGATCAATGACAACTGGAGTTACATGGAAGCATACCTAAGAAACCAAATGAAAACATAAAATGACTTATGCATAACCTAATGCTTATCTATCTCTAAATATAGTGCTTTCCTCTCTACATATTATAGTGCCCAGAAACTGGTTGCACAAAATCTTGTGCAAGTGAAAATGCAATTGGAGATACAATAACTTTGACTTCGTGCAAGTGGCTACCTGGTCTTTTTCTTGTTATTTCCATTTGCACATGAGGTCTGGCATAAGAGGAAGTTTTGCCTTGGACCCAACTCATTGACTCAAACTGGCTGGAACTCCAGATATGAGGTTCTATCCAACCACCTTTTCTGCTGGTGAAGAAGGTAGGAGGCATTCTCTTTAACTATGCAAATAGTCTATGCTGAGAATCATGAACTTGCGTTTATAAAAGCCATGTAAGATGGGGGCTATAGTATGAAGGAGAGATTGAGACTATTTCTACACATGTGCAAACAACATACATTTAAATAATGTTTGTAAAACTTTCTGCATAATTTGTGGCTGTTCTAGGACTAGCTCCGAATTTATTGCCCCTTTAACCCACATTTTCAGGATAAATTTTCCCCACATTTCGTCCTCCTCTCTCTTTTAGGTATTAACTCAAAGTTTTCAAGTGTGGAATTCCCAAAATCAAATTGTGTTCCCTGCCACCCTTTTGTGGCATCAATGTCATGTGTACACCCTGCCCCCACCCCCAAGTCCCCTGAACAACAGACTGATTTTTTTGAAGTGGAGTTTTGATTGTGTTATGAAACTGGTTTTTTTTTTTTTTTTTAAAAAACATAATAATATCTCTGCATTATAACTCAGGGACAAAATGAGCAGTGAGGTTTAATGTAGCTTTCTTCATGTGATTACTCATCCATGAAGTTTCTTTCCTTTCTTTTTTTTGTTGGTAGGTTTTGTTGCCTTGTGCTTGTATTGTTTCTTTATTCCCCCTCCCCTTCCTCTAAAGCTTCCAGTGTGTTTTTTGACGACAATTCTATCTTTTAACATCTGGAAATAATGAAATTATATAATTGATTTGATAATCATGGAAACTCAACATGTGCAGTGTTTTCATTTAGCATGCTTCATAACTATTGACTAACTCTGTATGAATTGGTGTATCTAGTTCCATGATCACAGACAGAATACTATTTTCAGTAGGACCGATTTCGTACTCACCCTATGCCACTCTCACGTTCATCTTCTCAGCGTGGCATCCTTCCAATTTCCCACTATCTGCCCTGGGGCTGCAGCAAAGATTGGCGTTTAAGCACAGCAAACAGAAACTGCTAAAAACCAATTTCTGTTTGCTGCGCTTAAACACCGATCTTTGCTGCAGCCCTGGGGCAGACAGTGGGAAATTGGAAGGATGCCGTGCTGAGAAGACAAACGTGAGAGCGGCGTAGGGTGAGTGTGAAATCGTTCCAGGATTTTATGGGAATCTTCACCAGCCATTTGCTTAGTTGGCAACCTAAGACCTTTGAAATAATGGAAACCATGCTGCTCCTCATGATACATTTAGCCCCCCCCCCTTTTTACAATGTTATGTTATAACATTACCTCACATGTGGGTTTGTTTTTTTTTAAAAAGGAGGTTCCATTGCCGAGGAAGTATATGATAACACATTTAGTCTGTGATCACACACACTAAATAATGCACTTTCAATCCACTTTCCAACTGGATTTTACTTAGTGTGCTTCATAATAACACTGTTATGAACTGGAGTATCCAGTTCAATGATTGCCAGCCATATTCATATGCATTAAAAGAGAGAGGAGGTTCTGTCGCTGACAAAGTATATGACGACACAGTCTCACTACCCCTTTTCAAAGGAAATGTGGAACTAATGGGGAGGGCTGAATCAGAATTCAGGAAAAAAATTCCCTGAAATAAATGCCTTTTTGCAGAAGGGTGCCACAAAGTCAGAGCATCAGCTGGGGATTTAACTCACTGGGGACCATGTTGGATGAGACCAATGGCCCATCCAGTCCAACACTCTGTGGCCAAAACCCATGTGCCATGAGGAGGTCCACCAGGATGGCCAAAACTCTAGAAGCCCTCCCACTGTTGTTCCCCCAAGCACAAGGATACAGAACATCACTTCTCCAGATATACTGTTGCATCTGTACTGTGCAAATAACAGCCACTGATAGTTGAAGTCTTTTTGTTGTTGTTTCATTTTACCTTCCTTCAATGATCCCCCTGTTCCTCACCAAATGTTTTAAGTGCTGTTTTTTATGTGGTTGTACATATTTCAACTCCATTTTAATTATTATTTTATCATTAGTATATTTTAATTGGTTAGCTACCTTGTTGGCCCTTGTGGGGGCAGAAAAGTAGGATATAAATGCTGTAGATAAATAAATATGTCCTCCCCTAGGACTTAGACTAGTAAGCCAGTGAGGAGCTTTTTCAAGCAAGGAAATAGTGTCTCTGTGGGGCAGAACAAACAGCTTTCTTTCCCAGTGCTGTAACTCTGATCCATGTCCCCATCCCCATTCACTTTTTTTGGGGGGGGGGGGCAGATTACAGGTTTGGAATTCCTATAATGGATCTACAATATCTGATATAGTTTGACCCTCTGTTTATTGTACAAATACACAAAGGCCTTTTGGGAGGAACTGAAGGAATCAGCTCTTTGGACTGGTGAAGCGACCATCACTAGATTTTTGCACGAGACTGTTGTTCGTGCTCCAAAGAGAATGTAGTCCATTACTTAAGGGGTCCATGATTCTGTTATCTGGTGACATGCCCTAATTATTTTAATCTTGGTGTTCTTCTCTGGCAACAGCTTAGCACTATGATATTTGAACAGCAAGTTACAAGAATGCTTGCTGAGACCTTCTAGAGGAAGCTGGAATACAAAAGGCAGATTACCCTGTGTATGATAATTGTAATGTGTGAAGCGGCCCTTGGAAACACTTGTATTATTCATAACCTCCTTGGCCCATTTTTCAACTGCAAATCTACTTAAATCAGGATCTGAAGTGTTGTGGCTTTTATTAGTATTTTGAGAGGAGATGGGGTGGAAACAGAATTGCTGTAAGTGCTCTAGCACTTTTTCTTCCTGAGTCAAGTTATGTTTTATTATTCACAACAAGCCATTCTCTTTAAGGGACAGAAACCATCAATACCCATTAAAATACTGAAGCATTGTTGCATCTCGACTGATGCTAAGAACTGGTTCAAAAAAACAAGGTGAGGAAAAAGAGAGGAAGAATGTAAAGTAGCTTTCAAAAAACCACAAGCACACCTGGAGATGCTCCCTTGAACTTTACACAGCTTTCATGAAGGAACTTTCTTTTCAGATGCTTCTGGTGATATATGGCTCGATTGGGGCTTCTAAAATACATTAAAACCCATTATCTTAAAATAACTACTCTTAGTGGGAAAATGTTTCATGGCCACATGGTCCTTGAACAGTGACATAATAAGAACAGTTTGTCCAGAAACACACAGTAAGGGCACTTCAACTGATGAATATTCCATTTTTGTTATGTTGGCATGGGGCTTTTAAAAGAAAGCTATTAGCCACCTTTTTGTGATTCAGTGAATCAAACTTAAGGCCTATGTCTTTTTATATATATATATATATATATATATATATATATATATATATATATATACATACAATTTCTCCATGATAGTAATAAATTACTTATTGATTGCTGCATAATTTCAAATGCTCACACATTGCAGATTCATAGATGCTGAACAGGCTGCAAGTGTGTAAGGTGACAGTCTTCAAGTCTCCTTTACACTCTGTTATTAAAGTATTATGCATAACCAGAATAGCACTGATTAAATACATTTGCTTGGATACATTTATCTTTATGTGCAATTTGATTAATTATATGCACTATGATATCCTCATTAAAAAAAAAGATATTGTGAATTGGATAGAGGGATGATTCTCCATCAGTTTTCTGTTATCACAATCAGAAGCCAGATGTGAGGTTTTATTAAGACTTCAAGTGGATAAAATATAGCCATTGTTTCCTCTCTAACCAATCAATACCTTAATTCTACCACAAGATGTCACTCAACAATTCATTTTGATCATCCCCCTCCTTTTTGAAAGTAAAAGTCAAATAACATTCTTGTGTTTTACCTTTGTACAATTAAAAATTGTACCTGTACTTTAAAAAGAATCAGTTTTACTTTTCTCAAATAATAATAATAATAATAATAATAATAATAATAATAATAATAATAATAATAATAATAATAATAATAATAATAAATTATTTATACCCCGCCCTCCCCGCCGAGGCAGGCTCAGGGCGGCTTACAGAACATTGCAAGAGCCATATTAAAACAATAAAACAAGATTATACAGTTCAATACAGTTAACAATTAAGTATTTAAATAATGGGGGGGTGGGGGGGTGGATGAGATCCCCACTCTAGAAGAGACTGTTAAAGCCATCAAGCAACTGAAAAGTGGCAAGGCAGCAGGAGTTGATGGAATTCCACCAGAGATCTGGAAGCATGGGGGCACAGTACTACACAGCTCACTTCACAAAGTACTTGTCTCCTGCTGGGAACAAGGCAAATTACCAGAGGACTTTCGCGATGCAATCATCATCACCCTATACAAGAACAAAGGGGAAAAGTCAGACTGCTCCAACTACCGGGGGGATAACCCTGCTCTCCATCCTTGCCAGAATACTCCTGAACAGACTGGTGCCCGCCATTGCAGAAGAACTCTTCCCAGAGAGCCAGCGCGGCTTCAGAGCTAACAGGAGCACCACCGACATGGTATTTGTTCTCAGGCAGCTCCAAGAGAAATGCAGGGAACAAAACAAGGCTCTGTATGTGACTTTTGTCGACCTTACCAAAGCTTTCGATACCGTTAGCAGGAAAGGCCTGTGGCAAATCTTGGAACGTTTAGGATGTCCCCCAAGGTTCCTCAGCATGATCATCCAGCTACACGAAGACCAACGAGGCCAAGTCAGACACTGCAACGACCTCTCGGAGACCTTCCCAATAGGCACAGGTGTAAAGCAAGGCTGCGTTCTCGCGCCAACTCTCTTTACGATCTTCTTTAGCATGATGCTTCAAAGAGCCGCAGTAGATCTAGATGATGACGATGGTGTCTACATCCGCTATCGCACCGATGGCAGCTTGTTCAACCTGAGGCGACTAAAGGCCCACTCCAAGACAATGGAAAAACTCATCCGAGAGCTACTGTTTGCTGATGATGCTGCACTCGTCTCCCACTCGGTATCAGCTCTGCAGCATATGACGTCCTGCTTTGCAGAGGCTGCCAAGCTATTCGGCCTAGAAGTTAGTCTGAAGAAGACAGAAGTTCTCCACCAGCCTGCACCCTAGGAAGACTGGGGCCATATCTTTCTATAGAAATGAGGAAAACCCCAGGTTTACAGAAAAACCTGAAATCTAAAAACCAAAACATTGAGGGGTTAAAATCCTCTAAAACAGGGGTGGCCAACGGTAGCTCTCCAGATGTTTTTTGCCTACAACTCCCATCAGCCCCAGCCATTGGCCATGCTGGCTGGGGCTGATGGGAATTGTAGGCAAAAAACATCTGGAGAGCTACCGTTGGCCACCCCTGCTCTAAAATGACAGCAGCAGTGCCTTTAGCTTTAAACATGAATGCCCTCAGCAATGGTTGCTAGGCAGCAACAACAGGATTGCCAGCCTTTAAGCCATATATTCTGTCAGTAAAAAGCAAGGGAGGAGGTAGGGCTGTTTGGGTTTTTGAGGCCTGCCTGACAGCAACCACCCAGGGTGATTCTGCACAGTCACTTAGCATGGAGCAGACTGAAAAAAAAATTCAGAGTTCTCAAGGAATTCCCCACATGGAGATCCAGATCTAGGATTTGATCTGGGTTTTCCAACCAGCAATGCAGGTTTTCCGAACACCTCTTTTTTCAGGTTTCCCTGTTTTGATTCAGCTCTCAAATCACGGCTGTGCAAGCATAATTCCTACATTCGGGGTGATTTATTCCGCCCCTGTCCTGATGATCACACCCTCCATCCCTCCCCCTCTGATGTGCTTGTTGTGGCGTGGGGTGGTGAGAGCCTAGATTCCTCCCACCCCACCCACAACACACAAACACATATGCAAATAAACACCCCAGCCTTCCTTGACAGTGCTGGCCTTGGGATACCCTTGAAGGGCACCGGAGCTGTGCTGCTGTGGGGCGATTGGCTCTCACTGCCTTCCCTCTACCCCTCCAACACATACACACAAACTCTCCGGCTTCCCTCAACAGCGCTGGCTGGCCGGGCTACTGTGCAGTGTGTGCGTGTGATTTTTTTTTTTTTGATGGAATCCTCCTGTGCTGCTGTAAGGCAGGCAGGTTATTTCCTCAGAACTAGCACGGCTGCTGCTTCCCTGGGGGTTTTGCTGTCCCAGGCTGCCCCCACACCTGCACCCCCCCCATCAGTCCGGGCTGTTTTCCCTGCAAGGGAAGGCAGCTGGGAGCGAGGCTGCACGGCCCCTTTTGTTCGCCCGACTCTGGGCAGGCGAAAAGGGCTGCAGGGGCACTACTGCCTGGCTCCCAGGTTGTTTCCCCTGCAAGGGGAGGCAGCCGGGAGCGAGGCCGCACAGCCCCTTTAGTCTGCCTGACTCTCAGGAGGGTGAAAGAGGCCACGAGGTGCTTATGTCTGTCTCCTGGGCTGTTTCCCCTGCAATGAAGGCAGCCGGGAGCGAGGCCTAATGGCCCCTTTTGTCCGCCGGACTCTTTGGCTGGTGAAAGAGGCCACAGGGGCACTTCTCCATGGCTCTCAGGCTGTCTCCCTTGCAAGGGGAGGCAGCTGGGAGTGAGGTCACGTGGCCTCTTTCATCTGCCTGACTCTTGGGTGGGTGAAAGGGGCTGCAGGGGTGCTTCTGCCTGGCTCCCGGGCTGTTTCCCCTGCAAGGGAGGCAGCTGGGAGCGAGGCCACAGGGCCTCTTTTATCCACCTTACTCTCAGGTGGGCGAAAGGGGCTGAAGGGGTGTTTCTGCCTGGCTCCCATGTTGCCTACACCCACCCATCGACCATGCAGCTCTGTTCCCCCCTGCCCTTGAAGAACAAAGCAACTTCTCTTTTGACCCATGAAGAAGCAGAAAAGCAAGAGGAAGCGTGTAGCTGAAAGAGGAAGGCTGGCTGTTTGGGCTTCATTGTGTCTGACTTAAGGGTTGCAAGAGTAATCCCCCCCCCCTCCACAAGAGTACATTGTCACACTTACTGGAGCTGGGTGCCATGAAACAAGGAAGATCCATTCCCCGTCCTCTTTTCCTTTGGTGTTATATTAAAATGAGAGGCATCTGGAAATGTGAGGTGCCCAAGATTTGCTTCCAGGTCAGCCCACTCTTTTCTTCCTTTATCCAGTGGTGCTTCTGCCTGGCTCCCGGGCTGTTTCCCCTGCAAGGGAGGCAGCTGGGAGCGAGGCCACAGGGCCTCTTTTATCCACCTTACTCTCAGGTGGATAAAATTTCTCATACATTTATTTAAAAATTTATTTAAAAATGTACAAGAGCTCCCTGACTTAGCTGCCATGCCTCGGAACAAAGATGGTGATTCTCAAACTTTACTGAAAACAAAGCATTTCAAGCACTGGTGGCAATATAGGCAATCAATCAGCGTGCTGATTTTAAACAGTCACATAGAAACATGCTGCCCGTAAGGTTGCTTCCTATTGGTTGTGTTGTCTTGCAATGAGACAGGCACTTAAAAAATAAAAGGAGGTGGAGATTTCAGTGATGAAACATAGTGGGCAGGAGGAAGAGTGACTGGGAATGCTATGGGATAATGTTGATGCAGAAAACATTAATGCAGATGAACACTGGGGTGGGGGGGGGTGGGCTGTGGTGTGGAAATAAAAAATCAGAGCCAGGGAAAACAGAACTGTGGAAACACAGGGGCAAGCTAGTAGTGCAGAATCACCCCCAGTGGCTTTCTATTATGAGACTTAAATGATTCACCTATAACTGGCTGTTTGCTCCTGTTCAAAAGCACTCACCACATAATAGCCAGTATGGTACAGCTGTTAGAATGTCAGATCCAGGTCTAAAGGACCCAGATTCAAATCTGCACGCTTCTGTGTAAGCTCATTGGGTCACTTTTGGCCAGACACATACAAATTCCACACTAGACCTTTAATCCTGGTTCAGCCCTGTCCCCTAACGAACAATCTACATTTGAATCAAGGAATCATAGAAGCCAACTCTGTGAGTCTATGATTCTAGTGTAGAAAATTAGTTTGGGAACAGGGCTGAACTAGGATTAAAGGTCTAGTGCGGAACTGGCCACAGATTCTCAGCCTAATTTACATCACAGGGTTATTGTGAGAATAAAATGAAGGAAAGGAGAATGGTTTAAGCTGTTTGAGTTCCCATTGTGGTGAGTTTAAATGAAATATGTAATAAGTAAAGCTGAAGAATGGGGGGAACAGACAAAATAAAGGTTGATTGAGGGGTGGGAAGGAGAGAAGGAAAATGGGAAAGGGTGAAGACATGGGGGCTGCCAGGAGATTAAAAAAACCCCATAGTGTGGGGAAGGGATTACAGGGGAAAATGAAGTGACGCCCTGTAAATCCTTGTGGGTTCCCTATCACACAACTGGGCTCAGCAGCTGTCAATGTTCAAGTGAGGCCAGCCTGGTGGCCAGCATGCACAACAGTCATAGTTTTCCAGGGGAGATGCTGCCAGGGTTAGGTAAGAAAGGAAAACTGAAGTTGGGGAGGCAGGTAAAGGAAAGTTGGCTAGTGGGTGGAAAAAAGTAAAGAGGCTACAGGGGCTTTCAGGGAAAGGAAAGATGAAATGGGGGAAGGGGGAAATGAAATGTCCTTTGCAAGTCCTTGTGGTTTCCGCTTGTCATATATTTAATGCAGAATACACGGTGTGGATTTAAAAAATCCATAAATGTGGCCAGGTACAGCTAGAGAAGATTTTTAAACAAACCCTGGAGGAACCCCCCAAACCTCTAGAAAAATCTGAAAACTTTTAAAAACAGGAAGTGAATGGGATTTAAAAAACCCAAAACTTCAACAACAGCAAAGGAAATCTGCCATATTGCATATTGCTAGATAACCCCAACATGCATGATCATAGTAGAGGTGGAGTGGAGAGTGACTGCTGTGAGTAGCTAGTGCCTCCAGGAGAAAAGGAAACCTGGGAAAAGGGAAAAGCAGAAGCTGAGTGCTTAGCACAAGCACAAGCACAAGCTGGATGGGCAACCAGGTGACTGTCAACTCCCTCCCAGTTCAAACGCAACCAGCACTCGGCACTCAGGATCTGCTTTCCCTATCAGGCCTTTTCTTTTTCCTGTGGCTTTGGCATCTAAAGAGACAGCGGGGAGGGGAAGTAGGAAAGAGGAGAAAGCAGAAGAAAAAGGTAGACAAATCAGCCATGCTCCACGCAGCTGATTGCACCCAACTGAAGGATGACCCCTAAAAGTGAGTCTCCTCCACCCTACCCTACCTTACCTTACCCTACCACTGTGCAGTTCTTTTGGGCCAGGGGGCCTCTTCTTTCACCTCACTATGGAGCCAAGGGTGACCTATTGGGAGGGAGTTCATCAAGCACCTGGCACTTCTTCTGTCTCCCTTGGGCTACAACTGAACAAGGCTTCAAAAATTTCCAATGCTCCTTCTACTAGGGTTGCTAATCCCAGGTGATGCCTGGAAATCTTCTGGTGACAAAGATCAGTTCACCTGGAGGAAATGGCTACTTTGGGAGGTGGGCTTTATGGCATTGTACCCAACTGAAGTCCTTCTCCTCCTCATAGAAACATAGAGTTGGAAGGGACCTCCAGCGTCATCTAGTCCAACCCCCTGCACAATGCAGGAAACTCACAAATACCTCCCCCTAAATTCACAGGATCTTCATTGCTGTCAGATGGCCATCTAGCTTCTGTTTAAAAATCTCCAAGGAAGGAGAGCCCACCACCTCCCGAGGAAGCCTGTTCCACTGCAGAACCGCTCTAACAGTCAGGAAGTTCTTCCTAATGTTGAGCCGGAAACTCTTTTAATTTAATTTCAACCCATTGGTTCTGGTCCTACCTTCTGGGGCCACAGAAAACAACTCCACATTATCCTCTATATCAGGGGTGGCCAACAGAAGCTCTCCAGATGTTTTTTTGCCTACAACTCCCATCAGCCCCACCCAGCATGGCCAATGGCTGGGGCTGATGGGAGTTGTAGGCAAAAAACATCTGGAGAGCTACCATTGGCCACCCTGCTCTATATGGCAGCCCTTCAAGTACTTGATCATATCACCTCTCAACTGCCTCCTCTCCATGCTAAACATCCCCAGCTCCTTCAACCTTTCCTCATAGAATTTGGTCTCCAAATCCCTCACCATCTTTGTAGCCCTCCTCTGGACCCGTTCCAGCTTGTCTATATCCTTCTTAAAATGTGGTGCCAAAACTGAACACAATACTCCAGGTGAGGTTTTACCAGAGCAGAGTAAAGCAATACCATCACTTTACGTGATCTTGACACTATACTTCTGTTGATATAGCCCAAAATTGCATCTGCCTTTTTAGCCACTGCATCACACATCAAACCCCACCCTCCCCAGTAGGGTTGCCAGGTCCTACCTGGCCAGTTTGGTGTAGTGGTTAAGTGTGTGGACTCTTATCTGGGAGAACCGGGTTTGATTCCCCACTCCTCCACTTGCACCTGCTGGAATGGCCTTGGGTTAGCCATAGCTCTGGCAGAGGTTGTCCTTGAAAGGGCAGCTGCTGTGAGAGCCCTCTCAGCCCCACCCACCTCACAGGGTGTCTGTTGTGGGGGGAGAAGTTATGGGAGATTGTAAGCCGCTCTGAGTCTCTAATTCAAGGAGAAGGGCGGGGTATAAATCTGCAGTTCTTCTTCTTCTTCTTCTTCTTCTTCTTCTACCTGGGTGCCTGTGGGGGTCCCCAGTTCTCTTTCTGGAAGTGAAATGTGAGTGGTTATCATAGAGTTTTTATCCAAATGCTAGAGTGTCGGCCGCATGATGTCATCTCCGGGTTGGGTGCGCACATTGAGCACACCAGAGCTCTTTAGGGCTTAGAGGTTTTGCCAGTTATTGATCCCAGTCAACTCAGCACATATGGAAATGGTCAGAAGTTTATTAGAGATCAATACAGAGCAATGAACCTTTGTGCTATGAAGTCATTGCCAAGAATGGAGTAACTTACAAACAGAACCAATAATATACCAGAAAGGTGCGCAAGCTAAAGCCAGCCCCTCTTCTTAAGGTTTCCAGGGTTAGGTGTATAACAGACAGTCTTCCCTGGACACTCAAGGTCATCTGGCCAAAGCCAATCATTACCAGTGCTGCCAGATAACAGTTCCACTGCCAAAGTCTTCCTCCTGCGCTTCATGTGAAAAGATACAGCAAATGAAATGCCAAAGTAGGCACAATTGGAAACATGTTTGAGCAAGGCAGAAAATGAATACACAGTTCAGATTATAATGGCATACTACAGGGGGTGCAATATCATGCAAAGAAATAGGAATGACTGAATATGAGTGAACACCTCAATATAGCACTACTATCTGACACTCCTCCTTCAGCTTCTCCTTCATAGGGGCTTCTCCTTCAGCCAGCTCTGTGGTGACTGATTGGAGGTCCCAAAAGCAGGGGAACTCCACCCCCATCGGGGGAATGGCAGACACCAGGCTCCACTCCTATAATCTCCAGATATTTACCAACCCAGAGCTGGCAACCCTACCTTTCACTTACTTCTAAATACTAAGCATCTATTTCTGATTTACTCAGTTTCTCCACCAGGACAAATCCTTCAGATCTGCACTAGCAGGTGAAGAAAAAGAACACCCACACACCCCTTTGTTTTTCTGTAACAAAGTAAAAGGCCTAAATATACCACCATGTGCTCCTACAAACTTTTATTTTTAAATTTTGAGTGGGGGAAATCCACTTTGGTCAGTATGGGTACCCAGTTTTTACTTAGAGAGAAAAAGCAATAGCAAAACAAGGGGAAGTTGTGTGGGCACAACATTTCCACAGGTTTCTTGTGGGTCTTCTCTTGAAATGAGTTAATTATGAGTAGTACCTTTTAGGATAAATAAATTACAGTTTAGAACATGTAATGTATAAGAAAGCTATCAATAAAACAAAATTATAAATACAAATTTTATTTTGAATAAAAATTATTTTGTATCAAAAAGGGAAGATTGCAGCATAATTGTTCAAAAGGAATCATGGTTCATAGGATGTCTCTCTGTTTTCATACCATCACTTTGCTGGCACATGACTGACATGGTTGGTTTGGGGTTTCAGACACAGTGTACTGTACACACAGAGAACAACATTCTCACAGAGAGCTAACCGATTATTGCCTGCATTTCTGCTTTTTAACGTTGTAACTTAAATAGCTTTTATGTTTCCAAAATTGGAGGAAGGGTGGTAAATTGGAAAAACTTTGAAAAATATAATTTTTCAATATTACCCATTAACTACAGGGGTCATTGTGGCAAAAGAAACAGGATAAGAAATCCACTAAAAGCTCTGGTCTATTGGATGTTGTGACTGACAGCCCTTTCAGCAAGCAGTTACAAATGGGGCTAATGGTTTAAACTTGTTAGCTATTGTCAGAGGCTCTGATTCGCAAGTCAGTTATGGAGGCTATGGCCGAAATCGATACAGCATCACTTACATGTGAACTGCCAGACCATATAGCTTGCCTGGAGGGAAATTCTCAGTACCTTTTGGCCTTCATGATGGAAACAGGCAGCTGAATCTCCAGGAAGATTGATCTTGCAAGCACTAGGACAATTAAATTTTTCTGTCACTTCACAAAATGATAAAAAAAAACAACAATGTGCCTTTGGAAAAAGGAGGGGGAGAAATGAAGAGTTCTACCAGACAAACAAGATGGAGTTCTGTTCATGGAACTCTCTTATAATGCCAACATCATGCTATACTATATAGTGGTAACAAAGCCTGGTAAGATGGATTCAGTCACAGTACAGAAATGTATACATTGTATTTGCTGAAACACATCACAGTTTTCAGTTAGATATACAAATCTTAGAATTCCTTCCATATATATATTTTAAATAACAATTTCAAAATGGAATTATTGACTCTAATTGCAGATTTTTAAAAATTCAGACTTTAATTTCACACCTTGACTTTTGTTTCTGCTCTAGAAGTGAAAGACCTAGCAAATTATGCTTGTCAAGAGATGTCATTAAGTGCCAAATGAAACATGATGCTGGGAATTGTGTGAATGGTGCAGAGTTGTTCTCTGTTGCCCCAGAAGGTCAAACCAGAACCAACGGGTTGAAATTAAAAGACTTTTCAGTTAAACATTAGGAAGAACTTCTTGATATTTAGAGCAGTTCCTCAGTGGAACAGGCTTCCTCAGGAGGAGATGGGTTCCCCATCTTTGGAGGTTTTTAAACAGAAGCTAGATTGCCATCTGTCAGCAATGCTGATTCTGTGAATTTAGGCAGATCGTGAAAGGGAGGGCAGAAAGGGTTGCATCAGTGCTTAGTTCTCGTGGTCCTTTACACACCCAGGAAAATGCTGATCACTTTGAGATCAGGAAACAATTTTTCTCCAGGCCAGTTTAGCCAGGGATCCTGGAGGGTTTTTTTTTGCCATCCTCTGGTCATTGAGCAGGGGTCACATGGGTGTGGGGGGAAGGTATTTGAATTTCTGGCATTGTGCTGGGGGTTGGACTAATTGACCCCGGAGGTCCCTTCCAACTCTATGATTCTATGAATGGAACTTCCAATGAGTTTTTTAAAGTAGCAAGTACAAGGACCTGATTAAGATTGTTAGCCTGGTAGATGAGGAGAGGGGCTTAATCTTTCCCCTGTGTCATTTTCATTATCTAAAATGACTCCACAAGCTACTGTTTTCTCTTTGCCTTGCCACAAGAGCCATGTTAAGTCATGTGGGTCTGTCCTGTAGCTCTGAGCATTGTGTGTGTGTGGTGGGGAGGTGTTTTCATCTGTAGAAACTACCACAGGGTGACTTGTCTGCCCTTTCTCAGGCTCCAAATGTCCTTAGTCAAATGATCCCAGGACATATTGAGTGGAGTAGCAGGACAACCAGTCCTGCAGTGGCCATTTCTGCTCTCTCTTAAAATCAGAAAACAATCCAATCTATTCTGTTACTTCTTTTTAATCTGATGAAATTGACCAATCCTGATCCCTAAAATTTATATGTAATGGGAGGAATGGAACCAATATTTTTAGGTCCCTCCCCCCTAGCATTTATCTTGTTTTTACCTGCTCACTATTTTTCCCTGCCGTTGCTTCACTTTGCTGCTGCTTTGGTATAATGTTTTTCTTTTTAGGGCTGTAAAGGACTAAATAAAATGTTTAATTGCTGGTATCACATGATGCATCTTTTAAACATGAACTTGGGTATTTCCCAGAATGATCTGATCTCAACCAATCAACTAATTAAGAACATACAGTATGATGTCATGGCACTATGTGGCCACTTACGTTTGATTACGTCACTAAGGGCATATGAATCCAATTGTACATTTCTGTATCAGTCACATGGGTGATCTCAGCCACCTGGGGTAAGGAGCTAGAGTGCCCTATTTTGCCAAAGCAATGGGATATGGCCTGCTGTTTCTATGGACCCCATGCTGTGACTTATTCAGCAAAAAAAAAAAAAGTTTAGAAAGGATATCCTAGACTCCATGGTGCCATTTTAGTAAAGGACTAAATAAAATGTTTAATTGCTGGTATTGCATTATGCATCTTTTAAACATAAACTTGGGTATTTTAAGTTATATGGACTTTTTGGGAGGAAGTAATTACTCAGATCAATTACATATTATAATATTCATTGATTTTTGAGGGCACTTATGTACTTTTAAACTGTTTGCCTGTAAGCTGTAGACTGTCATGGGTGCTGGGGACCCTGCAGAGGAAGTTGAGTCTGACGAGGAAACTGTGCCCCTGCCACCTGCTGGAGAAGATCCCAGCCCCCCTGCCTCGCCCTCTCGGGTGGCTCGTGTGCGTGACCGCCTCCGGCAGGACCTCAGGGATCGGAGGAGGGCGGCACGCTCACAAGCAAGACGCTCCCTGAGCCCTGAGTTCTGAGAGGATTCTGGCCCTCCTAAGAGCAAGGATGCTTGAGTTATGACAGGATCCTGGCTGCCTCCCTGAGCCAGCAATTAGCCCAAACGGGCAACAGCTAGCAGAGGGCTATATAGCTGTGGGCTTTGGGAGGAGGCTTTGTGGAAGCAACTAGTCATCTCCCTGACATCCTAGCATCCACTCCGGCTTGACTTTGGTTCCTGACTCCCTGACTTTGGCTTTTGACTTCTGGACTCCCTGACCTCGGCTTCTGGACCTCGGACCTGCGATACTTGTACACTGATTCGGATTTGGCGCCTCAGACCCTCCTGCTTACTGGCTACTGGTTGTTGCTTTGGGCTACTGGGCTTTGGTCCGTCCCCTCTTGAAAAAAAGTACAGCGGATACGGCCGAATTGGCAAACTACCGACCGGTCTCTAATTTACCATTTTTAGGTAAAATTATAGAGAGGGCAGTGGCGTCACAGTTGCAGAGCTTTCTGGATGACGCTTCCATCCTAGACCCTTGCCAGTCCGGCTTTCGCCCGGGTTACGGGACGGAGACAGTGCTGGTCGCCCTGGTAGATGATCTCCAACGGCACCTGGATCGGGGCGGTGTGGCGGTGCTGATGTTGTTGGACCTGTCGGCTGCGTTCGACACGGTCGACCATCGGCTACTGACCCGCCGCCTCGCCGATGTAGGGGTGAGGGGGTCTGCCTTACAATGGCTTGCCTCCTTCCTCGAGGATCGGGGACAAAGGGTGGCAATTGGGGGCGAGCTGTCCCAGAGGCGCACACTGGATTGTGGAGTGCCTCAGGGGGCAGTTCTCTCACCAATGCTATTTAATATCTACATGCGCCCCCTTGCCCAGATTGCCAGGAGACATGGACTTGGGTGCCATCAATATGCAGATGACACCCAACTCTATCTGCTAATGGACGGCCGGCCTGACTGCGTCCCAGAGAATTTAGACCGGGCCCTGCAGGATTTGGCAACCTGGTTGAGGAAGAGCGGGCTGAAACTGAATCCAGCGAAGACAGAAGTCCTTTGTCTGGGTCGGGGCGCTCGGGGAGGGGAAATACCTCTCCCGGTCTTCGACGGGGCGCCGTTGAAAGCGGCGCACCGAGTTAAGAGCCTGGGAGTTCTACTGGAGCCTGCATTATCAATGGAGGCCCAGATTGCAGCCACTGCCAAGTCAGCCTTTTTCCATCTAAGGCGGGCAAAGCAGTTGGCTCCCTTCCTAGAGCGCCAAGATCTGGCAATGGTGCTTCATGCAACGGTCACCTCGAGACTGGATTACTGTAATGCCCTCTACATGGGGCTGCCTCTGTGCCGAACCCGGAAGCTGCAGCTGGTGCAGAACGCAGCGGCTAGACTGTTGCTGGGACTCCCTAAATGGGAGCACATACAGCCTGGGCTGCGCGAACTGCACTGGCTGCCAGTTACATACCAGGTTCGTTACAAAGTGCTGGTCATTACCTTTAAAGCCCCATATGGTCGAGGACCTGTCTACCTTAGGGACCGTCTCTCCTCATATGAACCCCAGAGAGCACTGAGGTCAGCCGGGAAAAACCTGCTGACTATCCCCGGACTGAGAGAGGTGAAGCTGCAAAGCACCCGTAATCGGGCCTTCTCCTCTATAGCCCCGAGCCTATGGAACCAACTTCCAGAGGAAATGCGGGCCCTGCGGGACCTAGAACAGTTCCGCAGGGCCTGCAAGACCTTCCTCTTCAGACTGGCCTTCCCTGATGAAAATGGAAATTGCGAAGGAAACCGCCATCAGAAAAAGTAAACATAGCACTAGCACTTTTAAAAATTAACTAATTTAATTTTAAAGCTTAACCAGATTTTAACTAAATGCTGATAATGTTTAATGTAGTTTATTTACTTGTATAATTTAACTCTGAACCATGTTGTTAGCCGCCCTGAGCCTGCTCCGGCGGGGAGGGCGGGATACAAATAAAATTTGTTGTTGTTGTTGTTGTTGTACAGACCTCGGACTGCCTCTGGACTTTGCCTGACCCGGCCCCAGCCGTGACAGATTGCTTCCACCTGACAAACACCCACTCCACAGGATGGATGCTGAAGCAAGTGAAACCACAGAACTACTGGCTGCGCTCCAAGCCCAGGTACAGCAGCTAACACAGGCAGTAGTGCACTTGCAGCAACAACCTGCGGCCAGTGCTCCAGCCAAGTGCCCAGTTCCCCCACCTGACAGATTTGGGGGTGCCGTGGAAGAATTTCCTGCCTTCCTAGCACAGTGTCGGCTGTACTTTGAACTGAGAGCACGGGACTTCCTCAATGACAAGACAAAGGTGTGTTTCATCATCAGTCTGTTAAAGGGGCAGGCGGCCAAATGGGCCACACCCTTGCTGGTCGCATCCTCTCCCCTACTAACTAATTACCAAGGGTTTGAGGCCCACCTGTCTGCTGCTTTCTCTAGCCCAGTCCAAGCAGCCACAGCCAACCGGAAGATCAGGGCACTGAAACAAGGCAAATCCTCGGTGGCTCAGTATGCCACCGAATTCAAGCTCCTGGCCCAAGACTTGGCGTGGAATGAGGCTGCCCAGATGGACCAGTTTACTGAGGGGTTGGCAGAGGAGGTCCTGGATGAACTGGCCAGGGTGGAGCCACCACCCACGCTTCAACAACTTATCACCCTCTGCCTCCGCATCGATGGCCACCTGGAAAGTCGCCGCCAAGCCAAGACCAGAGGGCGCCAGCTCCCTGCGCCGTACCACTTGGCTCCTCGCCCATCCTCAGCTCGTACCAGTGCCGAGGACGAGCCTATGCGGCGTGGAGCTGCTCGACCCCGCCTGACCCCAGAGGAAAAGGCCAGACGCCGCACGCAGAATCTGTGCCTCTACTGCGGCACGGCAGGCCACTATGCCTCTGGCTGCCCTGCTAAGCATCAGATACCCGGGCCTTCACCGCCACCACCGCCAAAAGGGCAGCCCCAGGCGTAAGTGGACCCCCCAGCCTGGGGCGACTAGCTGGGTCCTCCGAACAGCGGGCTAATACCCCGGGCCCGTTCCTGCTACCAGTCAAACTCCGTCTGCCTGACGAACGCTGGCTGTTCGTGTATGCCATGCTGGACTCGGGAGCAGCCCACTGTTTTATAGATGCCGCCTTTGTAAAACAGCACCAGATCCCGGTGCAGACAAAAGAGACTCCGTCGCTGGTGGAGGCTATTGACGGGCGCCTCCTCCGTTCTGGGCCCGTCACCCAGGAGACCTGTCCCATCACCTTCCACGTCCAGCAGCACCAAGAACAGCTGCAGTTTAATGTCGCCCGCATGCCTCGCTTCCCACTGATTCTGGGCCTTTCCTGGCTGAAGCTGCACAACCCCATCGTGGACTGGGCCCAGCACGAACTACGTTTCCAAGACCCATGCCCCCATCTGACTCCTCCCACCACTCTGGCAGCTGGCATCCCGAGTGGTGGTCCTCAGCTCCCTCAGAAGTATGCGGATTTCGCCGATGTCTTCGAAGAGACGGGAGCGGATCAGTTTCCCCCTCACTGGCCCTATGACTGTGCCATTGACTTGGTACCTGGGGCACCACTCCCGGTGGGGCGTCTGTACCCAATGTCGGAGCCTGAGTTGGCCGCTCTGCGAGACTTCCTAGATAAGAACCTGAAACGCGGCTTCATCCGACCCTCAACCTCTCCCCTGTCGGCTCCAGTCCTCTTCGTGAAGAAGAAAAGTGGGGAGCTCCGGCTGTGCAATGATTACCGGGCCCTGAACAAGATCACCATCCGTGACCGGTACCCTCTACCACTGATCCCTGAACTCTTGGATCGCTTAAAGGGGGCCCAAATCTATACCAAGCTGGACCTCCGTGGAGCGTACAATTTGGTGCGCATACGGCCCGGAGACGAATGGAAGACCGCATTTGGGACCCGGTACGGGCAGTACGAGCACCTGGTGATGCCCTTCGGATTGACCAACGCCCCCGCTGTCTTCCAGAGGTTCATGAACGACATATTCCGGGACCTGCTCGACCGCTTCGCAATCATATATCTAGATGACACCCTAATTTACTCCCGCAATCCTGCCCAGCACGCCGAGCACGTCCGCCAGGTCCTGCAGCGCCTACGAACCCATGGCCTCTACGCCAAGCTGGAGAAGTGCGACTTCGACCTGCGCTCCGTCGAGTTCCTCGGTCACATTGTGTCCCCGCAAGGGATCCTCATGGACCCGAAAAAAGTAGAAGCGGTCCTGACCTGGCAGGCTCCTCAGAATCGCAAAGACCTGCAGCGATTCCTTGGTTTTGCCAACTACTATCGGCAATTCATCCCGGCCTATGCCTCCCTGACAACACCCCTGACTCAACTACTCCGCCCCAAAGAACCCTTCTGCTGGTCCCCAGAGGCCGATAACGCCTTCTCCACCCTGAAGACCCGTTTTGCCACCGGGCCACTCCTGAGATACCCTGACCCCCAGCTTCCCTTTACGGTGGAAGCTGATGCCTCCAACGTGGCCCTGGGAGCAGTGCTGTCCCAGCGCGAGGAGCTGTCTCAGCCACTCCAGCCCTGCGCCCATTACTCGCGCCAGCTCACGGCTGCGGAAAGGAACTATACCATCTGGGAGAGGGAGTTGCTTGCAATCAAGGCGGCTTTTGAGGTTTGGAGGCACTACCTCGAAGGGGCTCGCCACCCTGTTCAAGTGCTCACTGACCACCGGAACCTAGAGCACCTCCAGACCACCCGCCGTCTCAACCAGCGCCAGATCCGGTGGTCCCTATTCTTCTCTCGCTTTGACTTCCGGATCTCCTACATCCCCCATACCCAGAACCGGAAAGCAGACGCGCTGTCCCGGAAACCGGAATATGCCCCTGCTTCAACTGAGGCCGCGCCCGCTGCTCCCATCCTGCCGCCCTCAGTATTTGCAGCCACCTCCACTTCACCCACACTCGTGGAGGACATTCGTGCTAGCCAGGCCAACAATCCCTGGGTCCAGCAACACCTCCAGGCACTCCAAGACGACTCAGCAGGCGAGTTCACGACTCGAGGCGGTCTCTTGCTATACCGCGAACGCCTCTATGTGCCGCCCGGGCCCTTGCGGGCAGAAGTGCTACGCCTGACCCATGACTCGTTACCCGCCGGGCACTTTGGACAGCATAAGACCACCCACTTGCTGACGCGAGAATTCTGGTGGCCACGAGTGCGCTCCGATGTTGCCCGCTATGTCAGCTCCTGTGACGTCTGTCGGCGGGCCAAAGACGTCCCGGCCAAACCCTCGGGGTTGTTACAGCCCTTGCCCGCACCCTCAGGACCCTGGGACACCATCTCGATGGACTTCATCACAGAACTCCCACGATCCAAAGGTCAGACTTGCATCTTGGTGGTCGTCGACCTATTTACCAAGATGGCCCACTTCATTCCATGTCCGAAACTTCCCATAGCTCAGGAGACAGCCCAGCTCTACCTGCAACACATCTTTCGTCTGCACGGACTCCCAGCCCACCTGATCTCAGACCGGGGCCCCCAGTTCTCCTCTCGATTCTGGCAAGCCCTCCATTCCAGCCTGGGTACTCGAGTGCACCTGTCCTCAGCCTACCACCCACAGACTGATGGTCAGACAGAGCGCACCAATGCCACGCTAGAGCAATATCTCCGCTGTTACACCTGCTACCAGCAGGACGACTGGACCAGTCTGTTGCCTCTAGCGGAGTTTGCATACAACAACGCGGTCCACTCGTCCACCCAAATGACCCCGTTTGCTGCAACCTACGGGTACCACCCTCGGTTCTTCCCGGCGATCCTGCCACCCACGAATGTCCCCGCCGTCGAGGCCTACCTGCAAGAACTCCGCGCCAGCCAAGACTTGCTCCGGGAGCAGCTACAGCGGGCCAAGGAAGCCTATAAACTGGCTGCGGACCGGAAGAGGCAGGAAGGCCCCCCAATCCAGCCAGGGGATCAGGTGTGGCTCTCAACTCGCTACCTGCGCCGGCCTGGTCGGTCTCACAAGCTGGATGCGCGGTTCATTGGACCCTACCCCGTCACGGACCAAATAAACCCCGTCGCCTTCAGGCTCCAGTTGCCACCCCATCTCCGCATTCACCCTGTGTTCCATCGCTCCCTCCTTGTTCCAGCTGCACCCCCTGACCCAGCTCGGCCTCCTTGCCCACCGACGCCGCCACCGGTGTTGGTGGATGACGAGGAAGAATATGAGGTGCGCCAGATCCTGGACTCCCGGTACCATCGTGGAGGCCTCCAATACCTGGTGGACTGGGAGGGATACGGCCCGGAAGACCGGTCTTGGGAGCCCGAGGACAATCTTCATGCCCCGGACTTGGTGCACCGGTTCCACAACGACCACCCCGACCTTCCAGGTCCCTCGACGGAGGGGGGCCCTGGGGGGGGGATAGTGTCATGGGTGCTGGGGACCCTGCAGAGGAAGTTGAGTCTGACGAGGAAACTGTGCCCCTGCCACCTGCACCAGTGCCCCTGCCTCCTGCTGGAGAAGATCCCAGCCCCCCTGCCTCGCCCTCTCGGGTGGCTCGTGTGCGTGACCGCCTCCGGCAGGACCTCAGGGATCGGAGGAGGGCGGCACGCTCACAAGCAAGACGCTCCCTGAGCCCTGAGTTCTGAGAGGATTCTGGCCCTCCTAAGAGCAAGGATGCTTGAGTTATGACAGGATCCTGGCTGCCTCCCTGAGCCAGCAATTAGCCCAAACGGGCAACAGCCAGCAGAGGGCTATATAGCTGTGGGCTTTGGGAGGAGGCTTTGTGGAAGCAACTAGTCATCTCCCTGACATCCTAGCATCCACTCCGGCTTGACTTTGATTCCTGACTCCCTGACTTTGGCTTTTGACTTCTGGACTCCCTGACCTCGGCTTCTGGACCTCGGACCTGCGATACTTGTACACTGATTCGGATTTGGCGCCTCAGACCCTCCTGCTTACTGGCTACAGACCTCGGACTGCCTCTGGACTTTGCCTGACCCGACCCCAGCCATGACATAGACTAACTGATGCTCAATAAAAATGGACCCTCCATGCCCTTACTGGTTTTTTTTTCAGTTCAACAGTTTTATTGAAAAATAAATAAATAGTTATAGAATTAACACACATGGGACAGTGTACCGAAAAAACAATTAATGAAACATCAATAATGATAATATAGTACAATCTAAATGTACATCACACCCAGACACAAACTCCTTGTCCAATACATAATTCAAGAAGGGCAACTATTTATCTAATAATGAATGTGGTCCAGATTTTTTAACAGTTACAATAGTATTAGCCAATTTATCCAAAACAAAGTACTCTCAAAGTTTAGTACACCAAGTTGACAAACTTGGTGGCTCAACTGCCTTCTACCCTATAGCCTTGGTACATTTTGCTGCTGTTAACATCAATATAATTAATTCTTTTAGTGAATTATTAATTTTATAATCTTTCCATATATTCAAAAGGAAAATATGTGGCTCAAGGGGTAATGCAATACCGGTTATATTTTTGATTTCAGACAATATAGAGGCCCAAAACTTTTGCACAACCGGGCAGGACCACCAATTATGGAAAAAGGACTGCCTTTCACCACAGCTCTTCCAACACCAAGGGGAGATGGTAGAGAACATGTGTGAAAGATGGAGCAGTGTTAGGTACCGACGCGTCAAGACTTTGTAATTTTGTAGACAAATATTCAGAGATTTTGTGGTAGGTGATATTATGTGGTAGTTTCTACAGATGAAAACACCTGCCAGGTGATATTATCAAAGGTCACATTAAGATCGATATGCCAAGCTAATTGGTAAGGCATCAGCTTTACACTAATATTTCTAAGCAGGATGGAATAATTTTTTTAAATTAATGCCTTGATTGAATTAGACTCAAGATATAATAGATTTTAGGAAATGTGGGGTTACAGAAGCAAAAAAAGGGAAGGGGATACAAGATAGAAAAACAAACAAAAATACAAAGATACAAAGAAATGTAACAGGTACAATACCTGTTACATTTCTACCTCAAGAGAAGATACCGAGTTCTTTCTACCTGAAAGCCTTAACATTTTACCCATTATAACACTTTAATTCTACACTCTTCTTATTTTGTTATATACTTTTAACTATTCTGTAGCTTATAACATAAATCTAAACTTTTCATCTTCAGTATATAGAAATGAGAAAAGCAGAAGAACCAACCCTGAAACAGAGCTGACTGGTTAAATTTAGCATCATTAAAAATAAAAGCTAACTAATTGGTTTAACAATAAGCATAAAAGGTAAATATAGTTCCTTTATCCTTAATGTTAATTTACTTATTTTTAGCAAAGAGAGAAAGCAGAAACAGAAAACACAGTAGTTTATCTATTTCGTTATAGACAGTTTATTTTGTCAAAAATATCAAGAGCAGACTTAAGATTACAAAATATTTGTGCAGCCTGTCTTATTACAAATTTACCCAAATTGACTTTTTATCTACTTTGAACATTTAGAATTCTTTAAAAATTTTGGAGACTGTAAATCCTATTTTCATAGTGCTCTGAAAAACACAAGTTAATATGCAATAGTTACCTCATCTCCCATACTTGTTTATTTTTAGGTAAATAAAAACCCATACAATCTCCTTTCTCTCTCTCGGCTTGGCTTCGCGAACGAAGATTTAAGAAGGGTGCAATAGTCCACGTTTGCTGCAGGCTCGCTGGTGGCTGACAAGACCAATGTGGGACAGGCAGGTCCGGCCACAGCGGCTGCAGGGAAAAGTCTGATTTAGGGTTGGTCCTGTAGCAGTGCGATTCTTCCTCAATCTCCTTTTGTCCTCAAGACCAGCTATGCGTGTGTTCTCAAAGGAAGAGACAGCCTGGTGGATGGTGTGCCTCCATGCTTTGCGATCTGAGGCTAGGTCAGACCACTGGTGATGGTTGATGTGACAGGTGCTAAGGGATTTCTTCAAGGAGTCCTTGTACCTCTTCTTTGGTGCCCCTCTATTTCGATGGCCGGTGGAGAGTTCGCCATACAGGGCAATCTTGGGAAGGCGGTGGTTTTCCATCCTAGAAATATGCCCTGCCCAGCGCAGCTGCGTCTTCCACAGCAGTGCCTCGATGCTGGTAACCTCTGCCCGCTTGAGGACTTCAGTGTTGGTCACAAAGTCACTCCAGTGGATGTTGAGGATGGTGCGAAGGCAGCGCTGATGAAAGCGCTCAAGGAGTCGCAGGTGATGACGGTATAAAACCCACGATTCGGAGCCGTAGATGAGGGTTGTCATCACAACCGCTTTGTAAACATTGATCTTTGTGCCTTTTTTCAGATGCTTGTTGCTCCACACTCTTTTGTGCAGTCGGCCAAAGGCACGGTTTGCCTTTGCCAGCCTGTTGTCAATCTCCTTGTCGATCTTGGCATCTGAGGAGATGATGCACCCCAGGTAGCTGAACTGCTGGACTGTCTTCAGAACTGATTCACCCACAGTGATGCAGGGAGGGTGATAATCTTCCTGGGGTGCAGGCTGGTGGAGAACTTCTGTCTTCTTCAGACTAACTTCTAGGCCGAATAGCTTGGCAGCCTCTGCAAAGCAGGACGTCATATGCTGCAGAGCTGATACCGAGTGGGAGACGAGTGCAGCATCGTCAGCAAACAGTAGCTCTCGGATGAGTTTTTCCATTGTCTTGGAGTGTGCCTTTAGTCGCCTCAGGTTGAACAGGCTGCCATCGGTGCGATAGCGGATGTAGACACCATCGTCCTCATCTAGATCTACTGCGGCTCTTTGAAGCATCATGCTAAAGAAGATCGTAAAGAGAGTTGGCGCGAGAACGCAGCCTTGCTTTACACCTGTGCCTATTGGGAAGGGCTCCGAGAGGTCGTTGCAGTGTCTGACTTGGCCTCGCTGGTCTTCGTGTAGCTGGATGATCATGCTGAGGAACCTTGGGGGACATCCTAAACGTTCCAAGATTTGCCACAGGCCTTTCCTGCTAACGGTATCGAAACCAGTCCTTGTTCTTCCTTGTGGAGAACCCGAGGACTTCTTCAGAGATCTGCAGGACGGTAGTTTTTAGGTGTTCCCAGAGTGCTTCTGGAGAAGGGTCTGTGGGGCAACTGAGGTCCTCAATTCTTGACTGGAGTTTTGCCTGGAAGGCAGCTTTAACTTCGGCTGACTGGAGGCTGCCAACCTGAAACTTCCTCCGAGGGATACCTCCTCTCCTGGGTGTGGGTTTAAAGTGAAGACGGAGATTGCAGCGTACAAGACGATGATCCGTATGACATTCTGCGCTGGGCATTACTCGGGTGTGTAAGGCATCTCGAAGGTCTCTCTGGCGCACCAGAATGTAGTCGATAAGGTGCCAATGCTTGGACCGTGGGTGCATCCAGGTTGTCTTCAGACTGTTCTTCTGCTGGAAGATAGTGTTGGTGATGGTGAGCTGGTGCTCCATGCAGAATTCTAGCAGGAGGCGCCCGTTGTCATTGCAGTTGCCAATGCCGTGTTTGCCAAGTACTCCTTTCCAGGCTTCCGAGTCTTTACCTACTCTGGCATTGAAGTCGCCAAGGATGATCACCTTGTCCTCTGTAGGGGTCTTCCGTACGAGGTTGCGTAGATCAGCATAGAACTTGTTCTTTTCTGCAGGATCTGTTTGAAGGGTTGGGGCATACACACTGAAGAGGGACAGCACTGCTTGCTCCACACGGAGAGGGGCCTAGAAAAGGTGGCCTAAACAAAGCTCGTCTCCCCCACCCCAGTTGGCTAGCCACGGTCAACGGGCATCCTTACTTGCGGTCGAAAAATAACAACAAAGAAAAGGCATGCACCTGCCTCACAAAGTGTGCAAAGACTAAAGCTTGCGTGTTGGAACATCAGAACCATGCTTGACACAGTAGGCAGTGGTCGCCCTGAACGACGCTCTGCTCTAGTTGCCCACGAACTTCTCAGGTTGAATATCGACATAGCAGCTCTCAGT
Source organism: Heteronotia binoei (assembly GCF_032191835.1). Lineage (NCBI taxonomy): Eukaryota > Metazoa > Chordata > Lepidosauria > Squamata > Gekkonidae > Heteronotia > Heteronotia binoei. The sequence goes on from NC_083226.1 coordinate 70,323,906, forward strand.
GAGGTCCGTTTCCCTGAGGAAGGTAGTCTTCAAGAACACGGTGCTGGCTATACCCTCTACTGGTCGGGTAAGTCAAAGGCTGAGAGCCGCCTTTCTGGCGTTGGCTTCATGGTCAGGAACTCCATTGCCTCCAAACTCGAAAACCTTCCAACAGGTCACTCAGATCGCATCATGTCCATGCGCCTCCCACTTCAAAACAAGCAGCATGCAACAATCTCCTTAGCCCACTCTTAATTACATTATTCTATTTAACTTCCATAGATAATTATAACAAACTGAAAAAGGCATCCCAATTCTTAAAGCCTCATTTGCCATTACAGAATCACTTATTAGCCCCTTTTATTGATTCAATACTAACCAACTAGATCTAAAAAAAGGTGGAGCAAACAAACAAACAAAAACAGTTTCAAATCTCTTCTTTTTGAACGCTTTCCAAAATTTGATCATCTTGCTGAAATTTGCCTTTTCTCCTCTTGATATCTCCATTCGTTTTGCTGAAAGTGGTACGATCACTGCTTCGTCACTTCCTCTCGTGCAACTATAGTCGATGTTGATTTCCGTTTCAACTTTATAACTACGCAGGCTAGCTCCATTTTGATTTTCTTCTAGACTTTTCCCAGCAGATCTTTAGCTTTTTTCCTCAGCATGACAGATATCACTGGGGACTCTTTATTACTCTTCTCATATAGATTTTTGTTTTCGCTGTATTTCAAAATAAAAGTCTCCATCTGTTGTTGCATCAACTCTGCTAAATGACCAAGTTCCTGCTTTAAGGAGGTTATGTTAATCATAATATCACACGCTTTAGTTTGAACTGCCATTTCCTCCATCGAAAAAACTCAGTCTGTTAATCAAAGTTAGAGAATAGTTCAAAGACCCAGTTAACCTGTTTCCTTCAGCTTCAAATTTTCTTCCTGCATTTCAATTGTAACCATTTCAGTCCTAATAAAGCATCACATACATTTCTCTTGTAAGCATATCCTGTTTTTGTTCAGACTGTGTTGTAATCAGAAGGGGATCTCATTGAGGCTTATCTATTTATAAACCAAACCAGTTTAAATATCTTTGTTCAATCCAGTTTAAATTGTTGAAAGTTTTCCAATTTGCTCTTTGCTTTCTGAAGCCTTCCTTGCGAAGAAAGGGGGGGAATTTCCCTCCTCTTCGCCTTTCTTTTGGAACAGTTCCAATTGTTGTTATGTTAAAAGATCCATTAACTGGTATTGTTAGAAAGCTGACTTACTTTCATGGTAGAATTCCAATGATTAAGGTAGATGAATGATGCATCAGAAGCTTATTGAAAGAGAAAAGCAGTCGGGCAATCACCTCCAGTGCAGGAGCACTGAAGCAGATAGGAAGACCAGGGAACAACTGCCATTGTTTCTGTGTCCTGTAAAGTTCCTTGCTAACAGGGCCCTCCCTTGGCCCCCTTCAAGATGCTACAGCTGTAGCACCCCCCTACTGCGCTATTGGGGGGGGGGGTCATTGGAGTCGAGCTCCTCCGACCACCTCCGAGCTCGAGGCACTGAAACCCAGGAAAACCTACCCTCTTTCCTACCCTCTTTATATTCAAACTTAATACAAAATTTAAAACATAAAAAAAGATATAATAGATTTTAAAATTCTGTTAATTTAGTTCGTATAGGATGACTGCTTTTGAACACAGATTAAATTTTGGAGCTGGAAATATTCATCTCAAGGAATTTGAATGTTTTTTTTTTCCTTTTCAAGAGGTCTTTTAATGAAACATCCACAAAGTGTGTAAGATTTGCACGCCTCCAAACAAAATAAGAGCAAGGTAAGCAGCCAGGTAAAAACCATGACTGATCCAGAAACTCTGTCAGATGTGACATTGGTGGAGCCAACAATTTTATATACTTGTCCCAGATATAAAAAGCAGCTTTTAAAAAAGGGTTGATTATACCCCACTTATATTTTTAAGATGATTTCCACAAGGCCGTCCTAAATGTTAGTGGAAATAAGCTAAACTGCTCTATTGATTTCCACTCGGCCTTGTAATTGTCTCTATATTGTTTAACAAGATTTGTCAGCAGTGATGCCTCATAATATGTTAAGATCTGGAACTGATAGACCACGGTTTTGCAGAGGTCTCCAGGTAGTATTAAAGCTCCAACGCAGCTTTTTATTTTGCCATATAAATGAGTGGATCAGATTTTGCCAACTCCTAATAAGAGATAAGAGAAGAACAATTGGAATTGCTCTACAATAAAATAAGATTTTGGGTAGAATTAAAGATTTAATAATATGAACTTGTTAAATTAGTGAGAGGTGGTTTACCGTCCAATGTGACAAAAGACTTGATTTTTCCAGACAAAGCCTTATGGTTTATTTTTATTAACCCCACTAAACTCAATGGGATCTGTATTCTTAGATATTTCCAATTGTGTTGGACCCAATTATAGTGATAAGCACCCTTAATATGATGAGGCAAATCTGATGAAAAATTAACAGGATACAATATAGATTTTTCTGAATTGATTTTCAATTCAGCAACTTTACCAAAAATAGACATGAGAATTAATGACCAGTATAGAAGACCTTGGATTAGATATAAAAAAATTATATCATCAGTGAACAGATTAATTTTAACCCTAACGTTGTTTAGGACAATCCCTGGGTTGTCTTTATCCCCCCTAAGACAGTTAGCAAGGGGTTCAACTGCCAAAGCAAAGAGGAGAGTCGATAGGGGACAACCCTGCCACGTGTCTTGAGATAAGATAATTTCTGAAGAATTCAAATCATTTACTTGTAAAATAGCTTTAGGAGAAGTATATAAAGCTTTTATTACAAACTAAAATTTTGGTCAAAAATTCATCTGCTGTAAAAGACTCTGAAGATACAGATGTTCCACCATATCAAATACCTTTTCTATATCAAGAACAATCAAGCAGATCTTCTGTATTTTTTGTTGTTGGCATTCATGAATGACATCTATCAATTTAAGGATGTTGTCAGTCATGTCTCTTTGAGGTATAAACCCTGCTTGTTCCAAAGAGATATAATCACCTATAATTTTATTTAATCTTTGAGTCAAGATGTTTGTAAATAATTTATAATCATTATTCATGAGTGAGATAGATTTGTAGGATTTGGGGTCCATTGGATCATGATCTTTTTGGGGGAGCAAAATTACTTTTGCAGTGGACCATGTCTTTGGATACAAACCAGTTTCCAAAGTGAAATTAAAACATCTTGAAGATAAGGTGCAAGAGATGCTCTTACTGTTGTTGAAAGACTTAAATTACAACAGTGGAAAGATAAATTCCTACCTCCAGTAATCCAATGGATTAAGGACCTTAGAGACATAGAGAAAATTGTGCATGGACATATCTTTTATATATAATTCCCCTTTCATTTTGGCAAACAGAGCAAACTGATTGGTTGGGACTGGGTGGGACTGTGGTGCATCAGCCTTTGTGCCATCACACCATCAATCAATTGCTGGCCCCAGGACAGACAAGGATTAGCTCTCTGGGGAAACTGCTAGGCAGTGGCTGCTGCTAAGTAGCATTGCTTCTCTCAGTAAAAAGCAACCAAGCTTGGTTCTCTCAGTACAAGCCAGTGGAGGAGGCCCTTTCAAGTCCTATTTCGGCCTTTGAGGGAGAACTTATTGGTTGACTCCACTCCTCTCTTACACCTGAGTGGCTGTTACTAGCCAGCCAAGCTGATTCTGTCAGTAAAAGCCAACCAACCTTGGTTCTGGCAGTTTCTGCCTCTCCCTACTTTTCCATTGGCTAAGCTGCCTGTCACACTGCTTTGAAGAGGAGAGAAAGAAAGCCTTCCCTTGACTGGCTGAGGGATAGAGGAGGATGGAAAAAGCCAGAGAAAGCCTTTCCATGATTGGCTAAGGGAAGGAGGAGGAGGGAAGGATTTCTCTCAATTGGCTGAGGATGCCCTTGATCGGCTGTGGACTCCTCCCGATCCTCCTCTGGAGGAAACACCCTGTGACAGGAGGGGAAATGGTGTCCTGTCACAATAGGTTAGATACAGAGGGACAGATAGGGAGGGAAAGTGAGAGACAGAGAGAGATTGAAGTCAATGTTATCAGAGAGAGTGTGTTGTTTTGAGAGGTATCATTAAAAGCCTCTGAGGGAGAACTCATTGCAGCCAGCCCTGACTATGGCTGCCAGTTCCAGATTTGTGGGAAATTCCTGGAGATTCTGTGATGAAGTTTGAGGATAGCATGGGAGTTTAGGCTTCAGAGCAGGGTCTGCCAGACCCAGGTTTATGCTGTGGAAGCGGACTAGTGATTTCAGACCAGTCACACACTTCCAGTCTCACCTACCTCACAGGAAGCCAAGCTCAGAGAAGCTGTGCTGTCCGGCTGCTTTCCCCTTTAAGGCAGAGCAGCCAGGCAGGGGAAGGTGGTGTTATCTGAGTTTGACTCAGGTGAGGTGGCTGCCTACCTCACCTACTTCCATGCGCCAGGCATGAATGGGTCTTTGCCCTAGTTTTATTTGTAAACTTGTTACAGATGCTTATCTGTAGACTTGTCATCCCTTTTTAAAAACTTATTTCTGTTTTGGAGTTTGGTTTCTAATAAAGCTTTTAAAATTAAAATAAAACACACTATTTGTTCTCACTATGCAAAGTGATGAGTTTTTCCTACCCCTTTCAACATACGTAATCTGTCAGAAAATAACCCAAAGCAGGACATAGTTGAATACCACATCATAAGAACATAAGAGAAGCCATGTTGGATCAGACCAATGGCCCATCCAGTTCAAACACTCTGTGTCACACAATGGCCAAAAAACACCCCAAGTGCCATCAGAAGGTTCACAAGTGGGGCTAGAAGCCCTTCCACTTTGGCCCCCCCCTCCAGCACCAAGAATACAAAGCATCACTGCCTCAGACAGTTCCAATAATATGCTGTGGCTAATAGTCACTGATGGACCTCTGCTCCATATTTTTATCCAATCCCCTCTTGAAGCTGGCTATGCTTGTAGCCACCACTACCTCCTGTGGCAGTGAATTCCACATGTTAATCACTCTTTGGGTGAAGAAGTACTTTTATCCGTTCTAACCCAACTGCTCAGCAATTTCATCATCTTTCAGCTGCTCACTGAAATAGTTTGGGCTCATTGAGACAATAGAGAGTTCAGTGGTCAAATCCTTGCAGAGGCAATATCCCAGAAGTTAGAAAGGCTTCTGTTGATGTAATGCAGAAGTATGATTGCTAACTGTTGAGATAAAATTCTGTCTAGTGGGGCCTGAAGTGTAGCAATTCAAGTCTGGGCCAGAGCCCATAAGGTTTTGGTGGGTCCAGAGGCAGATTTCAATGTGTGTGTATGTGCGTGCACACACACACACAGACTGAAGGAAAAGGAAACTTTGAGTGTAACTATTCTGAATTTTTTAAAAAAATTACAAGAAGAAGTGGAACCAAATTGGAAGCTAACATGAAGATGAAAGGCATATAGCTGGCTGTATCAGACTACAGACTGATCAGACTACAGATCAGGCAGGACAGATCAGTTTGTAGAACAGTAGGTAGACAGCAAAAAAGATGCTGTTTACTCATTCTTCCAGTAACGTGGGAGCTGCTTATTGGTTTTTACATGGCTGGAAAAATCTTTAAATGATCCATTGGTGTGGTAGTAGGTGATAATATGTTTTTCCTCCATGGAATCTACACTCTACTCTTGGAGAGTGTTGCCTATGTAGTCAGTTCCTTGCAATCAGGCTCCACCCACCTGTTTGGGATATATAAATATTTCCCCGGTTACATAGGAGTGACTCACATATGGTTGAAAGCATTAGTAAAGGTAGCAAAGAGAAGAAGGCTAGTGGCTTCTTTCAGTGATGTGTTGCTCAGAATGTTGACATGCACCAGCCCTTATAGCTATATAGCAGAGAAAAGAGAGGTGGTGAATCACCTCCCTTCCAAGTTAAGGAGGATTCTGGCCTGTAGTCTATCTATTGCTTGCCCCAAGATGCCTGCAGTTCTATCCTTCAACCTGGGGAAAAGGTCACTGGTGCTTTGAGGGAGCTTTTCATCAGGGCTAGATAAGTAGTGAACTTCATCATGGTCTCTGTGCAGTCCCACACATGGGTTTTCCGCCTGAAATGAACTCGACCTTGGAGAATTCAAAGCTAGCCCAGGTGTTTTATTTTAGTGCACATTCCCTCTCAATCTGGGGAGCAGGCATCCACTGTGCATGCCTGGAATAAGGGGAATTATTCTTCGACTGGTATTGTTAATCTTCATTCTTCGTACTATCGTTACTCCCTAAAAAAAAAAAAAAAGAGAGAGAGAGACTTTATCTTCTGCTTTACTACTATCCCTCCCTTCCCCCTCCCTCCCCCGGGCGTATGGAAGGGAAGGACAGCAAAACAACTTTTAAAAAGTGCATTCGGTATGGGACCAAAATTCCCCCTACCAACAGACACTCTTTATGCTTATTTTGTTAGGGGGAGGACCACAGAGTTGACGCTTGTGTTCACTGCAGCCAATTTGGAAAACAGGCCAAAAAGAATCTAGCTGCTCGACTCAAAAGCCACCTTTTGAAATCTTCTCTGCGGCCTGTAATGCCCCATGATTCTGGGTCTCATACTTCGCCACCTTCCCTAACTACGCAAAAGGACTTGGTTCGATTGGCAGCTTCCATGGCATCGGTTCCCAGCAAGCGTAAGTCCAAAAAGCACTCCAAGAAATCTGACTCCAAAAAAACACACCGACTTCCAAAAAAGGTCGTCTTCCAAACATCAATCGGATTCGACAACATCGAAATCCAAACCGAAGACCGACCATAAGTCTTCGGATTTGAGACCCTCTGACCATACCATGGCATCGACTTCACACTCGGCGACGGTGGTGGCCACGGCTGCGGTATCATTGGCACCTAATGTTCCAGCGGAACTCTCAGCTCCCACTGATGTAATAACTGACAAAGTCATCTGCATCCAGTCACGATTCCCTTCTGTCCACTAATCACTGCCAGATGAGATCCTTGCTGCTGAATCCCTCGACCTACCACTTCAACCTTGAGGACAGCGAACTAATCTTCTTGGACTCCATTCATTCCAAGAAGTGTCGGTGCCCCAGACCTTTAAGGACTCAGCCATCTTTCCGCTATATCGAGATTCTAAACCCAAGCTCATGATTGACATCGTTCACAATCCCCGCTGCACTGGTCACCAACGTACAGAGATTTTTCCACACAAGTCTATGCTGACCCACGGTCTCCAAGCTGACGCACAGATCACTATTATAGTCCATTGCGGTCCGGATCACCTTCACCTCCATGCCAGTACCGGCAGCACTATAGGATTTCTCAATCGCCTCCCTATGAGTCCCATCGACCTTGGTACCGTGAGGAAACCTACCAGCCTTGGTTCCATGAGGAACTTTACCTGCCTCAGTACCGTGAAGAAACTTTCCAGCCTCAGTACCGTGAGGAAATCTACTACCCCTGACACCATGAGGATTTATCTCCACATCGACAAAGGCATTACAGCCAGGATTCGAAGCTGCGATCACCGGTGGCTTCAACTTCAGCTGCCCAGTCCGCTCTATCTAAACAACAGATAGAACAACTTGGCCAACCTACCCATCTGGAAAAGGCTATATCAGTATCGACCAAACCTTCACATGTCCAACCACACCTATGGACACACCTGAAGATTCTGACTCTGAACACTCCGACTCTTCTCGATCTGCAGGATCTGCACCTGTATCACCTATTTCTGACATCAATAAACTGGCAGATCTTTCACCATCAGAGGGCTCTAAGGCCTATTTAGACCTGCTAACCAACATGGCTAACACTCTAAATATCAAGCTCACTACTGATTTGCCTAGAGTATCGAATGTGGTCCATGACCTAGTCCATGCTGACTTACCCGTTGGATCTTTCCTCTCAATGCTCCCTGTTCACCTCGAGGGCCTTAAAGAGGCTTGGAATAAGCCTGCATCGGTTCCTCCTGCATCTAAGAGGGTCAAATCATTATATAAAATCCATGCACCAGATTCTAAATTCTTGTTCAATCATCCTGCACCCAACTCCATGATTGTCCACTCTTCATCGAAGTCCAAACAAACATGACATCTGGTTCCACCTGAGAAAGAGGGGGGGAAACTTGACACCCTAGGAAGAAAGATTTATTCCCTCACTACTGCTACCTCTAAAATTCATAATTAGCTAGCATACTTTTCAGCTTATATTTTTAATTTAACTTCACAGCTAACTATGCTGGTTCCTTCTTTACCTGATTCTGCGCAGAAGCAAGCGTCGCAATTCCTACAAGAAATTTCCTGGGTTAGCAAACAACAGATTAACATGGTCCGTCATGCTGTCGCTTGCTCGTCCGGGACCATGGCCATGACTATCACCTTTTGTCGCCATGCCTGGTTTTGATCCTCCTCACTGCAACCAGACATTAAATTTAAGATCGAAGACCTGCCCTTTGACGATCAAGGTCTCTTCAATGCAACAACTGATGACATCCTGACTACTGTCGATGATAGCAGAAAAAGAACTAGGAGATTGGGAGTCAGTCAACAACAACCTCAACCCAATCAGAAGAGAGTTTGGAAACCGTCCTACTATAAACGTCCCTGCTCACCGAAACAGGCCGACTACTGGAAGCGCAAAGCTCCACCAACCAAACAACCTTTCCATCAACGGCCTCATGCACAGACCACAAAGAAGATGACTCCCACCTCAAAGCAGTCCCTTTGACTTCCTAGCACTATCTCCACCCCCACCACTACATCTGTCCAATACTGCAAGACTGCTTCCGTTTTACCCCATATGGGAATCCATAACTTCAGACTCCTGGGTCCTGGCAATAATCCACAGAGGTTGCACCATAGAGTTCGATTCTCCCCCTAAGTTCCATCGTTTCATACGTACCCCTCCATCTTGTCCACTTCAATCCGAGATCTGCACCTTGCTTGACAAGGCAGCCATAGAACCAGTTCCACCACAGTTCCATTGCACAGGGTTCTACTCCTGATACTTCCTGGTACCAAAGAGAGATGAAGGACAATGTCCGATATTGGACCTTCGCAAACTCAATCACCATATACAGTACAAAAAATTCTGCATGATTACCCTACAGTCTATCTTTCCGTTGATCCTAAAAAATGCTTGGATGGCATTGATAGACCTTCAAGACACCTACTTCCATCTCACCATCAACCATCACCACAGAAAAGGTTTGCTGTCGGGGATCAACACTACCAGTTTTTCTCCCTCCCCTTTGGTCTCTCTACTGCACCAAGTGTTTTCACAAAGTGCATGGTGGTGGTGGGGGCAACACTTCGCCAACAAAAAATTTCCATATATCCTTACATAGACAACTGGCTCATTGTGGCACAATCCAGAGAGCAACTCCAACTCTACCGCTCTGCTTCTCCTGTCCTCATTGGGCCTTCAAGTCAACTTGACAAAGTCCAATCTTATTCCAACGCAGGACATTCAATTCATAGGTGCACGCCTATCCATGATATCCCACAAGGCTTACCTTCCTGTAGACAGAGCCCATCGCATTCAGTCTCTGGCCTCTACCCTACCCAAACAGTGTTCATTTTTCAGTGCATGCTGGGACTTATGGCTGCTATGACCTCTGTCCTGTGTTTTGCAAGACTCCACATGAGACCTCTGCAACTATGGTTTGTGCGGACTTTCCGCCTGCATCAACAACACCAAATGACTTTACTCACCGTTCCACACCACATTCTCACATCTCTTGAGTGGTGGAAAACAACATCATCTTCTGGTGGAAACGCCATTCATACTGACACCTCCGTCGGCCACTGTCACGGCAGATGCTTCAAGGTGGGGTTGGGGAGCCCACTTCGGAAATCTGATGGTACAAGGGCAGTGGACAGACTACAAGAAGTCTCTACATATCAACTGTCTAGAACTCTTGGTGGTCCACAGAGCACTCAAGTAGTTTCTACCATCCCTTCGTGGTCTGCATATCCAGGTCATCTCAGTCAATGTGGCCACTGTATTTTACGTCAACCGACAGGGGGACACTGCTTCTGTCTGCCTTTGCAGATGGGCCTTATCCCTCTGGCATTGGAGCATTGCTCACAACATATTCCTGACAGCTGTACATCTATCGGGAATCCAAAATGTTCAAGTGGATGCGCTAAGCCGGCACCTTGTGAACGATCACGAATGAGCCCTCAACTGCACCTATCTTCAGAGAGTCTTCAGGACCTTTGGGTTTCTGGCCATAGACGTCTTTGCCTCTCTGGCCAATGCACAATGCCCACGCATTACACTTGAGGTCCTCCATCTCCGCAATCTGTGGGAGATGCTTTTCTCCACTCGTGGTCAGGACCACTCCAATATTTATTCCCTCTGATTCCAATGATAACCAGAACTCTTCAGAAAATCCAACTGGATCGGACCAACTGTATCCTCATCACTCCCTGGTGGCCCCATCAGCCATGGTTCACCACCCTCCTACTTCTGTCACATAATGTGTTCCATAGTTTCCCTCCAGTTTGACTCTTAATCTCCCAACAAGAAGGGAAAGTCCTGCACCATGGCCAAGCTCTTCTGCAACTGACTGCCTGGAAAATCAATTCCCCCCCCCCCCGCCAACTCCTGAACACCAGAAAGCCATCCACTAGGAAATCCTACTCACAAAAGTGGAAGCATTTCTCAGCATACGCTGCTCAACACAACTTCCTCCCCAAGCCGTCCTCTATAGCCCAAATTCTGTCATACACCTTGTTTTCTATCAGACTCCGGTCTCAGCTACTCCTCCCTGAAGGTTCACTTGGCTGCTATTTCAGCTCTTCATCCACACATTAAAGGACACACTGTCATCTCTCATTCTGCAACAAAAGCCTTCCTAAAGGGCATTCTGCATCTTCACCCTCCAATCCGCCAACTTCAACCAACATGGAGTCTCTCTCTTGTCCTGAGCCAGTTGATGAAACCTCCCTTTGAACTGATGGCATCCATCCCACTGCATCTCTTGTCATGGAAGACGGCTTTACTGGTGGCACTTACATCCATCAGGAGAGCCAGTGACATTTGTGCCTTCCGGACAGACCCCCCCCCCATACACTGTCTTTCACAATGACAGAGTGGTGTTACATCCGGACCCTACTTTTCTCCCAAAGGTGGTTTCACCTTACCATCTAGGTAAGTTGACTACACTTCCTTCCTTCTTTCAGAATCCTAGTGATGCAGGACAAAAAACTCTACATAATCTCGACGTACATACGTAGAGCCCTCGCATTCTACATTGATAGGACATGTCCCTTCCGGAAAGACTCTAGACTTTTTGTAGCCTATGGGACACATAAGCAGGGCTACAAGATCTCAACTCAGAGATTTTCGAAGTGAGTTGTGTCTGCAATTGCCTTATGTTACCAGCTGGCTAACCAACCCTTACCTGAACATTTGCGAGCTCATTCCACTCGAGCTGTTTCCACATCATCAGCCTTCTGCAGAGGTGTACCAATGGAGGACATCTGTGCTGCTGCGGTCTGGTCTTCTCCATCTACGTTTGCCATGCACTACATCCTAGACATTCGTGCACGGTATGATGTATCCTTCGGGCAGGCTGTACTTTGCTCCATTTTTGACTGATGCCTTCAGCTCCATGCCCTGTAAGTACAATATTTCATGTCATTTATATGCATGTTTAACAGGTGTTCTTTCATCCCTGAACCAGCACCCACCAACCATGCAATCCAGTTTACCAGTCACCCATGTGTGGGACTGCACAGAGACCGTGATGAAGATAAACAGGTTGCTTACCTGTAACTGATGATTTACGAGTGGTCATCTGTGCAGTCACACATGTCCACCCAGCCTTCCCCGCTGCTGGTTTATTCTTCTCTCTAATATAAATTCTTCTCTATACAGCGGCTAGAAGAAACTGGGTGGGTGGAGTGCCTTCCCCTCATTCCAGTCATGCGCAGTGGATGCCTGCTCCCCAGATTGAGAGGGAATGCATGCCAAAATAAAATGCCTAGGCTAGCTTTGAATTCTATGAGGTCGGGTTCATTTCCAGGCGGAAAACCCATGTGTATGACTGCACAGATGACCACTCGAAGATAATCAGTTACAGGTAAGCAACCTGTTTTTCTTCTCCTAACCACTGCCACCATTCTCCCTCTTTGTGGCTTTATTTTTTTTTTTACCAAGCTGTGGCCACAGGGTTCCTCCAGTCACAAATTCCTTCTTCTCTCCTCCAACAGTGGCTGCACTAGAGGAAGCAGAGTTTAATCTTCTTATCCTTCTTTTAGCCCAATCAGTGTTGTAGGAGCAAAAACAAAACAGTGTGATGAACTCAATATCTCCAACTTGACAATTAGTGAGCCTCAACATTGACCCAAGCATGTGACTTCTGACCCTGCATCCCCCACTTCATTTGAACTAGGTTGGGAGGGGGGTGGAGAGAGAGAGAGAGAGAGAGAGAGAGAGAGAGACTGGCTCAAGGTCATCCAGTTTGCTTCATGGCCATGCACACATTTACATCCAGATCCTGTTGCAGCTATCTAACTATTACAACATCCTGGCTGTCATCATTGTCCCCCTCATCTTCTCATGGTGATCATATCTTCTGCTTCCTTTTTATATATACACCTTCAAGATACAGATATAGATATAGAAAGATAGACAGACACTGATCTATTATGTTGTGTTCAGATGATGCAAGGGTCTGAATATTAATAAGTACAAAATGGATACCCTGACTGCTGTTCTGGTATCATTTTCTTGGCTCTATCCCTCTTACAGTTGTTTTTGCCAAACCTCGGCTCTTTATTTAGATCAGCCTACTATGCATTCATATGTATTCCATCAAGGTGCAACAGACTTATGGCAACCCCAGCAAAGGGGCTTTCAAAGAAAGTGAGAAGCAGAGGCAATTTGCCAGTTTTACCTTCACAGTCTTGCTTGGTGGTTTCCCATCCAAACACTAACCCTGCTTGTTTCTGAGATCTGACAAGACAGGACTATACCATGCTGCCTTCCCTCCTTCAGTCAACTAGAAGTCATGAAAATGGCAATGAGGAACAAAGAGTTGTCATGCAGGTGAGTCCTTGTTATTTGATATAAGAGGAACATGAAAGAACACAGACTAGGAAGGGAGAGAAACACTGAAGAACATTCACCTTTCAGTTCTGAGCCAGAGGTCAGGGTTTTTTTTAAAGGATAAGCATCAAGGCATTCTAGTTAAAGAAAACACCTAAGCACCAAGTTTGAGACAGAACCTTCAAAGAGAAAGGCCCTCAGGCAATCAGCCAGTGCCTAGGGCAGGGCCAAGAGACTTGCCTAAATAAATATCAAAGTCATTTTTACACCTTCAAGAATAAAAGTGGCTTTAAAAGGAATGGTTCTACCATTTGTTTGGTGGATTCTTGATAGAACTTTGGAATAAAAAGGAATGGGGTCACAGGACAAGAAGTACATGTGTCCTAAGGAAAACTGGCAGAAATAAGCATAGGGAAGCTAGGGAAACTGTGAATTTACTATAAATTCAAAGGTTAGAGAGTGCCTTGTGAGGGCAAGCTGGAGCACAAATGACTGGAAGGATAAAAAGTGAAAGGAAGTTTCCCTCAGGATTAATTTTGAAAATAATAGCAAAGCTAAAAATGAGGAATACTGCAGAGATGATTTATGGATAGACAAGAGAGAATATGTAGGCCAGACTACCAATAGTAAATTAATGCAAGTCCAGGAGAACTTCAGGTAATTTGGGCATTTGAAGGTTAAAAAGGACCTGATCATGGATCTTTCCTGATGGTGTACTGGTTTCCAAATTTAGATACTACATGCTGAGGCAGCTGTAGGAAGAGAGGGAGAATTCTGCATGGATCTTATGCTAGCATAGTGGTGTGTTTGAAAAACTTCAAGAGGCATGCTGAGCTGGTGCTGCTTTTAACAACATTTTTACACATTCCTTCATGTGTGGCATCTGAGCTGGAAATCTGTGTGTGCAGGGTTTAGCACAGGGTTTCCCAAACTTTTCTTTCCCGTGGCCCGGTTATTTTTACACTTCTCCTTCGTGGCCCACTAAAATTTGGGGGTGGAGGCAGGGGACTTTGGGGGTGGAGCTGGGAGACAGGAATTATGTCATTTCCTGTGGTGTCTCTTCCAGGTCAAGGGCCAAGTGATGTCACTTCCGGGGCACACCCCTTCTTCAACAGCACTGGCCAGTGTATGCAGTTGGGAGTGCTGTTGCCATTGCCAGTAGGAATGCCAGCACTGTGTGCCGGTCTGAGAATTCAGCTGGACTGTCATCCCCTGAATAAGGGGGAACTTAATTCGCTGTTCAGGGTAGTAAAAAGCCTTTCTTTTGGCTTTCTGCCTATATTTCTCAGTTAGAGATTTGTCCAGGATACGTACAGCAACTTTGAGACGGTTAACCTTGGCTAATAAAAGATCTCGGAGGAGATCTTTTTGAGGCTTTGAGGACCGCCGAAGAAGAGTGGCGTTTTCAGCATCTACAGAGGATTATAGAGCCATTTAATTGGCATAAGCCTGTCGAGATCTCATTCTCTTTTGGAACTGATAAACATCTGAAAGCTGAGAAGACCAACGTTTAAGCTGCATAGCTGTTAAGAGATACTTGATTACAATCTCTCGCTCCGGGACTTTTTTAAGCTAATCTAAATAACATTGGAAGGTGGAAAGGATCGAATTACAAAGACGGGGAGGTGAGGAAGAGAAAGCCTAAAACTTGGACTCTGTTAAATTAAGGACTTTGATAGAAATTGTGAAAGAAAAGAATTGTTTCGAATACCTGTGGTGGCTGACGAATGCATCGGCGTCACAGCTCTGCACTTGCAATCAACATTACAAGCACTCCAAAGATCGTGATAATTGGAAAACGTGAACTGGGGCCTAGTGAACCAGGAAGTAAAGACTGAAACGAGACTAACAAAGAAGGTGAGAGGAGCAAGAAGAAGGCCTACGCTAGGAATTTTAACCATAGAGAAATTACGATCGCCATTTTGAAGAAAAGAAAATTATTAAAAACTGTTAAAAATCAATATTTAAGCTCAGGAAGGTCGGAGAATGGCAAAATTAGTCTCATTTTAAAGGGCAAGTTCTAAGCTATTAGATTTGGTGTTGGATTTTAGAATTGGAGACTTTAGAATTTTTGAAGGTTTTTTTTATGTCAGAAGAAAGACAAACCCGTGCAAGAGCCCACTCTCTGGAAAAAATGCAAGGTCAGTTTGATGCTATGGAGGCTAGGATTATGAAGGGTGTGGAAAAGATGTTAAGATCTTGAAAAAAAGAACTTAAGAAGGACATTGGAGATCTTAAAAAAAGAAATTGAAGATTTCAAAAATGAGGTGGTTGTAGTGACAAACAGAGTCAAGGATGTTGAAGAGAAAGTTAATGTACATGCTTCCACCTTATTAAAGCTACAAGAGAAGGTAACAGTACATGACTGCAGATTAATGAAAACTCAAGTGCGTCTGAGAGGAGTACCTGAAGGGGAGGAAACTGATTTAATGGAATATATGGTGAAAATAATTGCTGACTTTTAGAGGAAGATCCTGAAAGGTCCAGAAACATGTTTGACAGTATGTACAGAGTTAATTCATCATATGCAAAAGATAAAGGCCTACCAAGAAACATAGTTATAAAATTAAGGACAAAAGACATGGCAGGGAAAATTCTAAATAAAAACTTTCAAAAAGCTTTGATAGTGGAAGGGAGCAGAGTCAAAATAATGAAAATAATGCCAAGACAAGTGATAAATGACAGGAAGAAATACAAGAGACTGACAGAGAAGCTACGTGCTGAGGGAACGAGATACAGATGGATAATACCTGAAGGTTTGGGTTTTGAGCGACGTGGAAGAAGGATTACAATAAGGAACAAGCAGGAGTTGTGTAGATTTTTTGAAGAAAAAAGGAATGCCAGCACTGTATACCACCCACACTGGGCCCTCGCAGCTGCTCTACCTCAAAATATGCTGACACATTTAGTAGGCCCTTCCTTCAGCTGCTACTACTGGAACCCTGCCTCAAGCTACAACCAAGCTTGCTTGGTTTCAAGAAAATCTTTTGACAGCTATTTTTCATACTTTTCCTTGGCTGAAACACTGGGAAATTGCTGTGAAAGGTAGTAGAGAATTATACTGCAAACAATGAATTAATTTCAAGTTATATGAAGTTCATACAAGCTTTTCTGCAGTTATCCCCAAAAGAATATTTTTGAGGGGCTTGCAGCTTTTTACTGTTTTCCATGCCTTTAAAAGCAACCTGTTCTGCAGATATTTAGGCAGTGAACTTCTTTCATCCTTTTAAATATCTACAGGAGGAGTTTAATTTTGGTGTCAGACAGCTGTTAAAAGCAGGACCAGTAAAATGGTGTCAAGTTCATAGTACCAGCACTTCCAGTGCTGTTAAGATATACAGCAGTAATTTCCAATAATCTCTTTCGGCCCCACATCTCTCACTCTCACTTACTCACACAGAAATCTCATAGAAAGGCCAGCTGGCTACAACTGGGGGTGCCAACTTTTCATTGGCAGAGCTCCTATGTCTGCAACAGCAGCATGATGAACAGGAAAGTTTCATCCAGTAAAAATGAAAGGAAAGAAAGAAAGAAAAAGGGAAAGAAAGAAAGAAAGAAAGAAAGAAAGAAAGAAAGAAAGAAAGAAAGAAAGAAAGAAAGAAAGAAAGAAAGAAAGGGAAAGAATGAAATGGAAGGAAAGGAAAAGAAAGACATGGAAAGAAAGAAAGAAAGGGAAAGAATGAAATGGAAGGAAAGGAAAAGAAAGACATGGAAAGAAAGAACATAAGAACACAAGAGAAGCCATGTTGGATCAGACCAGTGGACCATTCTGTCCAAAATTCTCTCACATGATGTCCAAAAAACACCAGAATGTCCACCAGTGGGGCCACGGCACTAGGAGCCCTCCCACTGTTGCTTCTACTCTCCCCCCCAGCACCAAGAATACAGACAGAGCATCACTTGCAGGGAAAGAAAGAAAGAAGGGGGGACAAAGGAAAAAAAAAGCCTTACCATCAGATTACTCCAGCCCACAACAATTCTGCCCAGTGGTCATGTAGTAAAAAAAATAGCTACTGGAATGCCCACTCCCCACCCCTCCCGGCTGAACTCCCCCTCCTTTCTTTACCACCCAGGCCTCCCGAAGAAACCTCCCCAAAAGAACATACAATGGTTTTAATTAGTGAATTATATATTGCACTGATATAATGTTTTATATTG
This sequence comes from Heteronotia binoei, assembly GCF_032191835.1. NCBI lineage: Eukaryota > Metazoa > Chordata > Lepidosauria > Squamata > Gekkonidae > Heteronotia > Heteronotia binoei. Next base: position 70,341,098 of record NC_083226.1, read on the forward strand.
TAATTTGTATTTATTATATGTTGTGAGCTGCCTGTTGCGGCGGGGAGGGCGGGATATAAATAAATTATTATTATTATTATTATTATTATTATTATTATTATTATTATTATTATTATTATTATTATTAATTCTGCAAGGCACATGAAAGCTCATACTTTGAAGAACACTTCATGGATCTAAAGTGCCAGTGAACTCCAGCTTTTCTCTCAAACACTGTAGGGAGCGGGTGGGAGAAGAAAGGAGAGGCAGCCCAGATCCCTTCTGCACAATACAGTGATAGGGGAAGGAAGGAAGCCAAATGGAGATCAGGCTTTGCAGCCTGTGTCGGTCTTCAAGGCTAGACTTCAAGGAAGACTCAGCATGGGTTCTGTAAGGGAAGATCTTGCCTCACTAACCTGTTACATTTCTTTGAGGGGGTAAACAAACTTGTGGACAAAGGAGACCCGATAGATGTTGTTTACCTTGACTTCCAGAAAGCTTTTGATAAAGTTCCTCATCAAAGGCTCCTTAGAAAGCTTGAGAGTCATGGAGTAAAAGGACAGGTCCTCTTGTGGATCAAAAACTGGCTGAGTAATAGGAAGCAGAGAGTGAGTATAAATGGGCAGTCTTCGCAGTGGAGGACGGTAAGCAGTGGGGTGCCGCAGGGCTCGGTACTGGGTCCCATGCTCTTTAACTTGTTCATAAATGATTTAGAGTTGGGAGTGAGCAGTGAAGTGGCCAAATTTGCGGATGACACTAAATTGTTCAGGGTGGTGAGAACCAGAGAGGATTGTGAGGAACTCCAAAGGGATCTGTTGAGGCTGGGTGAGTGGGCGTCAACGTGGCAGATGCGGTTCAATGTGGCCAAGTGCAAAGTAATGCACATTGGGGCCAAGAATCCCAGCTACAAATACAAGTTGATGGAGTGTGAACTGGCAAAGACTGACCAAGAGAGAGATCTTGGGGTCGTGGTAGATAATTCACTGAAAATGTCAAGGCAGTGTGCGTTTGCAATAAAAAAGGCCAACGCCATGCTGGGAATTATTAGGAAGGGAATTGAAAACAAATCAGCCAGTATCATAATGCCCCTGTATAAATCGATGGTGCGGTCTCATTTGGAGTACTGTGTGCAGTTCTGGTCACCGCACCTCAAAAAGGATATTATAGCATTGGAGAAAGTTCAGAAAAGGGCAACTAGAATGATTAAAGGGCTGGAACACCTTCCCTATGAAGAAAGGTTGAAATGCTTAGGGCTCTTTAGCTTGGAGAAACGTCGACTGAGGGGTGACATGATAGAGGTTTACAAGATAATGCATGGGATGGAGAAAGTAGAGAAAGAAGTACTTTTCTCCCTTTCTCACAATACGAGAACTCGTGGGCATTCGATGAAATTGCTGAGCAGACAGGTTAAAATGGATAAAAGGAAGTACTTCTTCACCCAAAGGGTGATTAACATGTGGAATTCACTGCCACAGGAGGTGGTGGCGGCCACAAGCATGGCCACCTTCAAGAGGGGGTTAGATAAAAATATGGAGCAGAGGTCCATCAGTGGCTATTAGCCACAGTGTGTATGTGTATGTGTGTGTATATATATATATATATATATATATATATATATATATATATATATATATATATATATATATATATATTTGGCCGCTGTGTGACACAGAATGTTGGACTGGATGGGCCATTGGCCTGATCTAACATGGCTTCTCTTATGTTCTTATGTTCTTATGTTCTAGCTTTTCTCTGCACAACAGAGAGATGGGGGAAGGAAGCAGAGCAGAGGTCATGCTTTCCTGGGGGTAGGGCTAGCTTTGGCTTTTCTTGTGACCCGGTAGTGATGCTTCTGTGACCCGGTACCGGGAATGGGAATGGGAAACACTGATTTAGCATGCTAGAAACAATTGGGAGAACACCCATTTTTTAACTGGTCACTGGAGAAGTCTCTTTTATGTTAACATTGGGTGAATGCCTTTGGGGGGGAAACTATCGAGTACCCTCCACCCCCAAATCATGTCTTGTAATTGTTTTGCCCCAGGCTGCAAAAATGTGATCAGATTCATTCCTGGAACTTGATTCCCAGTTGCAATCCTAATGGCAGGTAAAAGGAGAGAGGAAACACCTCACAGATATAATCAGTTTTGGTTGATGTTGGCGAACAGGTGTGATTTGCATTTTACCACATCTTCATTTACAATGCCTGGTTTCTTTGTTATTTAATTAATTTTCTGCACTGCTTTAAATAGAGGGCAGCTTCCAGATGAGGAAGGGCAGCTTTGATTAAATTTAATTACTTTCCCTAAAGGCTTATAGGGTAGCGTAAGAACTACAAAAGGAAGGCTGTATCAAGAGAAGCTTCTAAACAAACATTGGTAATTGATTCCACTCAGATGACAGGATGGATTGCGTTTCTATTGAACTGTCCAGTGGTGTGAGAGATGGGATGGCTAAAGAAGCTGCAGGACAGCAGCCCCACTCCATCTAGAGACCTTTTTGATTCTGATTTTTGTTGTGTCAATTTTCAGTTAATAAATAAACTATCAAAATCACTTACAGCCTGCAAGGTTAAAATGATGAAGGGAGACTTTTCCTTGTTTGAAGGAGATAAAACAGCTCTCTTTTGAAGTCCGGAAATCTTTCATTTTCTTTAGAAAAAAACCCTTTGTTTCTAGACATTCTTGTTCTGTTCATAAAATCTTCAGTTAATCCCAAGCATTTTTGTGTCCTTTTCCTCCTTTCCTTAGTTCTCCTCAAGCAAAGTGCAGTGCAGGGATGGCATCTTGAATAATCATACAGCAGTAATATTTAGGATGGTGGCAACAGAAACAGAAACACCTGTAGTGGCAAGCTGTGGGTGGCAACTTAGGCTGTGGTCAGATGACAGGTTTGGTGTGATCTGGCTATGCCTCTATTTTATCCAGTGTTAGTTGTTCTGGAGAGGTTTGACCAAACATGCCACCCTTAATTCACCTCTCCATGTGCTCACTCTATGGTTGACCATTCAGACTGTTGCTGCACAGTAACTATGATGTGGGCAGTCTGTGGGTGTTCTTTTTTGTTTGTCCTTCACACATGTGCATGTGTATCCAAAGCTCCGGCTCCTTTTTGGCAGCTCCACAATTCCTTTGCCAAGTACTCTGGCCCCTCTCAGCATCCCTCTCATTTCTTCTCTTCCTTGGAATTCAGCGGGGTGGGGGGGGAGTGTAAGCATCATGCAGATTTACATAAGAGTAGCCTCACTGACGTCAGTACATTTACTCTTGTGTCAATCATGGGATGCTTTCAAACAGCAAACCTTTTTCTGCTAACACAGTTTGCATGGGGGAAAGTAGAATGGGGAGTAGGGTTGCTAGCCTCCCCAGGCTACCTGCCGATATGGGAGCCTAATTAGGGGCTCTTTCCTTAGCTTTCCAACCCCAAGAAACAGGAGGGGTGTGTGTGGGGGGAATTGTCGCTTAAAAACAACTCCCCAGGGGCTTTCTCCACAAAGAAACTTATGAATGCCTCACAGCTAAGAGCTGTAGTTAGGCATATAGTGACTGTATTTTATGAAATGGACAGGTTAGGTTTGGCCAAATAACTAAGTTTAGGTTTTAAAATTACCCTAAAAAGCACCCTAACTGAGCCAGGTAAAAGTTGGTGGATGCAATGGCTCTCCAGCAGGTGCAAGCAATACTCATCAGTCAGGAGAAAACTGAACTCACATGTTAATCAACACCTGAATGGATCATCTGAATCTAGCTTGCAGTTTGATTAACAAGCAGAAATTAGATCAAGATTAATTACACAGTGCACATTTGCATTTAAAATCAATGTGGTTTTTGATACTGAAAAATATCTTCAAGTCAAGTTCCAATAATTGATTCTTTTTCAGTTTTCTTAAGGAGGCCATAGGCTAGTCTTAATTTGAAATGCTATCTCTCCAACTTTTTTTTTTTTTGCAATTGCCCATGATCACTCACTGGCCATTTTAGGACTAATTTTGGATCAAAATACTCTGTATGAAAATGGACTACCAATTGGAGACCAGTGCTTCAAGCCAGTGCCAGAAATCTATGCATGGGAGCAATCTTCTCTCTGCTGCAGGCAATGGGAAAGCAGACCACATTCAGAGATGGGTAACACATTTAGAGCTCAGTGATATCAATGGAACTGTGGTCTTCCCACATGAATATTTGCCTAAGTGAAGGTCTACAGTGTGAATGACATCTGAATTTCTTTCATCCAAGAAGTTTACTTCATGGAAGTGATATGAAAACTGTGGATGCTGCTCTCAGTTTCTTAGAGACAGAGTGAGATAAAAACCCAATCTTGGATTCTTCACAGGAGAAGATGCTACTCTCTCCTCCCCTTTCCTACTGCTACTGGCCATTGTTTAGTTCTGTGCACTTTGACCTACTAGATTCTGCTTTAAACCTGACCAGAAGCATGCAAAGGGTCCAGTCTGAATCCCCCCTCAAAGTTGTTTTTGCTTCTCATTCTTCCCCTATGCTAAGAGAAAAAGAATGGCCCAAAGGCATCTAATAAAATTAACTGTCAAATGGGAATCTAAACTTGGGTCTCCATAGGCCTACTCTGACTCTAACCACTACAGTTCACTGACTGCCAACTTTCCCTAGATTTTGCTTAGGAAATATTTATTTGAGAATTGTATACAAACTATAAATGCTATGATTTAGACAAAAGAATGCCATGAGAAAGACATTGGTAGGAGTTCACTTGGAGCACTTTGAAAGTGAAGCTTTTATTGTAAGTACATAGAATACAAGAGAAACACAGAACAAAACAGTAAAAATCTAATAGAATATCATAGAGTTGGAAGGGACCCCAGGGTCATCTAGTCCAACCCCCTGCACAATGCAGGTAATGCACAAATACTTTCCCCTAAGTTCACAGGATCAGCATTGCTGTCAGATGGCCATCTAGCCTATGTATAAAGACCTCCAATGAAGGAGAACCCACCACCTCCTGAGGAAGCCTGCTCCACTGAGGAACTGCTCTAACTATCAGGAAGTTCTTTCTAATGTTGAGCCGAAAACTCTTCTGATTTAATTTCAACCTGTTTGTTCTGGTCCTACCTTCTGGGGCAATTCTGCACCATCTTCTAAATGACAGCCACTTCCTCTCCAGGCTAAATATCCCCAGCTCCTTCAACCTTTCCTCATAGAATTTGGTCTCCAGACCCCTCACCATCTTTGTTGCCCTCCTCTGGACCCATTCCAGTTTGTCTATATCCTTCTTAAAATGTGGTGCCCAAAACTGAACACAATACTCCAGGTGAGGGCTTACCAGCGCAGAGTAAAGTGATACCATCACTTCACGTGATCTGGACACAATAGTCCTATTGATACAGCCCAAAACTGCATTTGGCTTTTTAGCCACCCCATCACAGTGTTGATTCATGTTCAGTGTATGGTCCACTAGGACCCCTAGATTCTTTTTGCACATACTATTGCCAAGATGTCCCCCCATCCTATAACTATCCATTGAATTTTTCCTACTTAAATGCAGAACTTTACATTTATCCCTGTCAAAATTCATTTTATTGGTTTTAGCCAAGTAATAATAATTCCATTACTTGCTAATAGCCATTATGTCATCTAATTAGGGCATTCCAAGTCCTACCCTTTATTTTCATAGGTATTTCTGCTTCATATGTGTCCCCATTATTATTGGATATCTATAGGAAGTCTGACATGTACTATAGTGGTGGGCTGGTGATTGTATGTTGTCATTTTACATGTACAGATGCATGTGCCATGTTGCACTGCATATATTCTGATCCAGTTCAAGTTACATGTAGTTATGTATGCTTAGTTGTGGACAGGAACAGACATTCAAATGCTTACTGAAATGAGCATCCGTATATTGCAGTGCTGAAAGACATGTACACATGGATGCATATTCTCAAGCATATTCACTCTATTTTACCTTCACTGTACCTAGCTTATGCAACAGTTTGCACATCTAGCTGCTGATTATGATTTTTTTTCCTGATAGAAAGTAAATTGAATAGGATTGCACATAATGAAGGTTTGAGATAATAGTCTGCACCACTGGACAGCAATATCCATATGGAAAATGGAACCTGGTAGTTTATTGTGGCATTCCAGCATCTAATTCTCAGCTGTTAATTTGGAATGTCAGTACCTGTGATAGCAATGCTGATTAGGAATAGCATGTTGGGAATTTCTATTTTTTGAAAGAGGAGTACCACATCATTTTAAAATTCCATCACTTTGGTCAAAGGACTGCAAAAATCTGGTGTTAAAGATTTCAGTCCTGTCAGATGCTTTAGCCAATGAGAAGGCTTCTGTCATTCACAGCTGGGCATATTCAACATTTCTTGTGTTACTTACCTTCATGCTGACAGCTTCAAACCTCTCAGGGGACTTTGGGTTTTTCTTTCTCTCTCTGTCTGCTTCTCTTCGAAGTATTTTGAGCATTGGAAGGAGCTAGGAGGAGAAACAGGAGAATGGAAGGATTGTATCTGTGTGGTTCTGTTAGTCTTTACTTCATTTCAAATAAAATATTGGCAATTTGTTCAGCCTTTTCCTTTCTTGATACTGTTTAAAAGCATTCAATTAAGATTTTATAATGCGTCCAATGAGTTAAACAACCTTGTGGTATTAGAAAAATATTACATATATAAATAAAATACATCAAAGCATTAAAAAGCTATTACACTCTCTGAACATAAAATGGCAGAATAATGATGGATCCTGCCATGCAGCAAACATATTCAAAAATATTATCTTCCTGGTAATGAAATGCCATCCGTTTCATTTTAAGCTAAATACATTAGACATATCAGTGGAGTCTGTGCTGACACAGCACTGGAGTTGAAATTGAAAATCTGAAATTATATATATGATTGGACACAGTGTTAAAGTAATTTATAGGAAAAACCACAAATATGCTGGGTCTGCACCTTCTGGTGAACTCATTTCATAGAATCAGATAGAAGAAAACGCTACCATTTCTAATATGCAGTTAGAATGGCTGGCCGCCAGTGCCCCAATATATATTCTATGTGGGGCGGGGGGTAGGAGAGAGAAAGAGAGAGATGAGACAGTGAAAGGAAAAAAAAAACTAGGGAGACTTGATTCAAATTACAACAATTCTGCATAAGCCATCAGGAAAATGGCATTCGTTTTCATCACTCTGACCTAATATGATACAGCAGCTGTAGGAACTGTATTAGCTATCAAGACAAGTGGGAGATAACGGGGAAACATTTAGAGAGGGACAGCTGAGATAGGGGCTAATTTCAGTGCTGCTACAGAGGCAGTATGTACATTGCTGCCGATTGCGAAGTGGCAGGAGGAATCATTATGACGATCATCTGATACGCAAAGATCAGACTGGAATTCAGGCTGCTGCTGACTGGAATGGGACCTCTGTGTGCCAGACACATGCAGACAAAGACACTGGCAGTCTCTTGCTTCTTTATTTTTAACCTCTCCCTCTCTCTTTTCAGTTTTCCACTGAAACTGGGCATATCAGAAGCAATATGCTCTTATAAAGGAAAGGTTATTCCAAATGTCTGATATAGGCAGTGGAATTTCTCAGATCTGAAATGCTGAGGTGAATTTAGTTGTCTTGTATAGATTGGATTAGAGTGTAAAATTAGGTTGGATCCAGGTTTGGATCAGAATTCAATCAAGTTTTCTCAACTGCTAAAATTTTTCTTCTTTAAAAAAAAAAAAAAAACTTTATTGGATCCCTCTAAAGCATACCTTATTTACCTGGAAGGAAGAATCCCTCTGCCAAGAATGCTGTCAAGAAAAATAGGAGTTGCATACAAGTTTATAGTTATGTAACTTGTATAACTTTTCTTTAATGGGGATTATTTTACATTCAGGGTAACCTTCCTTTTGGGTAAATGGTACTTGTCAGTCAGCAATGGCCTGGAAGGTCAAAACCAACCCCTGAACCAATCTGCTGGCAGGAAAGGCAATTTTAAAAAAAAGTCCACTGGCACCTTAAAAACTATTAAAATTTATCCAGGCATAAAGTTTTTTGGCCCAGAGTTTACTTCATCAGATGCATCTGGCACATTGATGAGAAGAGATATTGTATCTTGCATAGTTATATCAGATTGACTTGGCATTAGTAGATAGGCTAGAAAAAACTGAAAAGGCTGTTTCTGATTCATCATAATGCATAAAACAAATTGCCTTTGTTTGATATGGAAAATTAAAGCATTTTAGCTATGTCAGATTTCAGCAGTAAAGCAGGGTCAGCCCTGGTTAGTAGTTAGATGGGAGACAAGCAAAGAAGTCCAAGGTTATGACACAGAGGAAGATAATTGCAAGCCACTTCTGAATTTCTATTGAAAACTCTATGGCTGTGACCAATGTTCTCTCTAAGCAAAAATTCTGCTTTGTGAGCTACTGGCATTAAAGTTGTGAGCCTACGGCATAAGTTAGTCTGCTCTGGTGTCATTTTTCCTGAGCTAAGTCAAAAATGTGTGAACCAGAGGCTAAAAAACTGTGAGCTAGCTCAAACTAACTCAGCTTAGAGGGAACACTGGCTGTGACTTGATGGCACTTTCTGTCACTCCCAGCTACAAGCTATTTTTGTAATATGGGAAAAAATAACAACCCTGCAGACTGCAAGCATATTAAACTACTGAGAACCTTTCTTGATTGTTGCTATGCATTAAGGGTGTGGAATGTCTGGCCTGAGGGTCGTTTACAGCCCTCGAGATCACTTGGTCTGGCCCTCAGCAATTGCTGGGCTGAGTCGAGCCACATGGTGGCCTCCCTGGGGCCCAGATGGCTGGTGAGAATTGTGGGGCCCAGCTAAGCTGTGCAGCAGCCTCCCCAGGGTTCAGCTGCCCAGGAGGGATCGTGGGACTGAGCCATGCTGTGCGGCTGCCTCCCTGGGGCCTTCCTGGCCAGCCAGGATCACTGCAGAGCCTGGAAAAGTCATTGTCGCAGTTCAGGTAAGTTTTCATGGTTACAATAATAGAAATTTCCTATTATTATTATTATAGTTGTAAATTAGTGACCTGCACGACATCCTGTGGTAGTGAAACATACAAGTTAGCAAAGAAGTATTTTCTTTTGCCTGTTCTGAACTTAATTTTGCCCAGTTCTATGATTATGTCAGAGGCAGAAAAATTCTCTGTTGGATATTTTGGATTTTAGAATGTTATGGGTCCAATTAGCAAAAAATGATGTAATGTGAAGATGCATTGCTTTCTCTTTTTGTCATCATATTCACATTTACATAATCTAATTATCACTTTGCCTGCAGGTAAAATTAGAATAAATGTCATTAAAAATTACACATGCATTTATGGAAATGGTTTCTTAAAGTTCTTTGACTGACTTCAGAACAATTTTCCCCCATTAAGCTAATGATAAATTTATTTTTTTTCTTCCTGTATTACATTTCTTATGTCATCTCATCTTAAACATAAAATGACCATAGATTCAGGTGGGTAACTATGTTGTCTGAAGCGACAGAACAAAATTTGAGTGCAGTGGCACCTTCAGAAGAAGTGTGTATGCACATGAAAGCTTCTACCCAGAATTAAATTTTGTTGGTCTTAACGGTGCCACTGGGCTCAAAACTTTGTTCTATAAAATGAGCATGTAAAATTTAAAGAATCCCAGACTCAGAGACCAGTAATTGAAATTATGGCCAGGAAAGACAAAATGAGATTATTTCATGAAGAGATGTTGCTATCTTTCTATTGAGTAAAATGAGCTTGGATACTGTTAAGTTATACACCAAAGGCAATGTAATAGCCAGCATTACATTGTTAATGCAGAATTCATCCTGTACAATCTTTGTAAGTGTTTCGGTTCCTGTTTATGCTTGTGGGAGCTAACAGAATGTTATCTCTCAGGGGATTCAGGAATTCAAAATAAAGCAAATATCAAAGGGGAACATGCACAAAGATAAAATGAAAGAAAAACATATTTGCTTATCAAATTGGTATTTGCACTATTGTTGTTTAGTAAATATAGTTTTTTGCCATTTATAGGCAGGAGACACACAAAGCTAGGCAAGGTGATGTATTCTCTTTCAACAAGGGAAGTCAGTGCAACAGGACAAATTCTGCCAAATAACTCTGGGCTAGTTCACACATCCTGTATATCATTGGACTATGCCTCACTTGCTCACTGACAGATGGACATGTGACCTCCCTCTTTTGAAAAGTATTGAGAAAAGTTTATTTGCAGTGTTAGGCATGTGATTTAATCATTTATTTACCTGCTTCATTCACACTCTGCCTTTTTCCCCTAAAGGGAGAAGGCAGAAAACCTATAGCAGCTTTTGCATTGCTGCTCACAATCACCACTGTTTCCTCCTCATCCACTTGGGCAAACAAGCAGTGGCTACCACTAGAAGTAGCAGTTGCTATTCACTCACCCTTCAGCACTTGGACACATGAATGTGGTTTCCACTGAGTCAGACCAGTTGTTCTTTCAAAGGCTGCACTGTCTGCTCTGACTGGCAGTAGCTCTCCAGGGTCTTAGATAGGGTTTCCAGCCTCCTGCTGGGGGCAGAGTTTTCTCCAATTTTGGGGCCTCCAACCTGCTGCCATGAAACTGGCTGGTGGTGGAACCCCACCCCCAAAGAGCACTATCTCACCCAATGTGCCAGGCATGATGACATCACCCTTAAGTGACATTATCGTGCCAGGCATGTCACATGGGGGATGCTCTATCATTTTGAGAAAAACTCTATGACAACCATAAAGTTTGTTCTGAAATGATAGAGTGTCCCCTGTGTGACATGCCTGGTGTGATGATGTCACTTCTGGGTGGTATCATCAGACCACACACACTTCATGCGCACAGTGAAGGTCCAAGGGAAGAGGACCAGAGTCCCCTACCAGCAGCCAGTAAGGCTTGGCAACCCTAGTCTCAGAGAAATTTCATGTCACATACCTCTGGATCCTCTTAACTGGACATGCCAAAGATTGAACTTGAGACCTACTGCATGCAAAACAGATTAGCTCTTTCTTTGTTAGTTGCAACAGCTGTTCTTCATAGAAGCCATCACTATTTATGCAGAAAGAGTAATGAACAGAGTTATATCATGGGCAGTTATGAATTTGTTGATGTTCCCTTATTGTATGGTATAGTTATTTTAACATCATTTAAGGTCAAAGCCTTTGTTTTAGTTCCACTTTTCACTTGTGTGGTTGCTTGCTAGCTGTGACTGGTTATGGCCTAGTAGGGCCCAGACCAGACCTTGGTTATGTTCTAATCAGGGCTTTTTTTTGAGCAGGAGCGTAAAGGAACACAGTTTCGGCTGGCTTGGTATCAGGGAGTTGGGCCTAATATACAAATAATTTCCTGCTGGACATTTTCTACACAAAAGCCCTGTGTGAAACAATGGTGATGTCAGGGGGTGTGACCCAGTGCCAGATTTACCATTGTGCTTAGGTGTGCTTAAGCATAGGGCCGCATTGGCCAGGGGGGGGGCATCTTCCTTCCAAATTTTTTTCAAAATCCTGCTGAAATGCATTAAAATATATCTCCATCAATTCAGCATAAGCTTTTGCACATATTAGTAACCTAAAATCAGGTTGATCTACTTAAACTTTTCAGATATAACAAATTTAAAAGCTGCTCCATATGCGTAACTTGATAGCAAATGGTGAAAACAATTGCAGTTTTTAGCAAGAAAAGCTCATCATTCAATATCAGAAAAGACATTGAACGATTCAGCATAAAATTTTACACAATATAGCATATTAAATATATTGTTGCATTGGTGAAAATCTCAAGTTTAGCAGCTAGCAGCATTCAATTCATAAATGCAGTCCACCATGTGTGATGTTTTCCTGTTGCTTAGTGTGAGCGGCTACATCATTTGATGGTAAGGGGATACAGAGGGTAAGGGAGAGTATGTTTGCCTGTGACCACGTGTGCATGTGAACGCTTCCGGTAATGTGCCACGACAGCGACAGTTTTCAAGCAGTTTTCTTGAACAGGTGTGTGTGTGCCTCTCTCCTCTCTCTCCCTCTCTCTTTTTGTGTGTGTTCTGTTTTGTATGTGTATGTGCATGTCCACGCAGTATTTGTATGCACACATGGATTTTCCTGTGGTCTACACAAATTCATTATATTTGAAAAATTCAAGTAGATCACCCCAATTACAATAGCGTTCAATGAGTTATTTATGCGTGTTGGAAAGTTGTGCATATGGTACGTTCTATCAGTGGGTGAAAATACGCTGTACATGTGACGCGAATTGAACAGGATCTCCGCTTAGATGAGCTATGAATTCCAACAATATCAGAAAACAAAGATGTGAGCGTTGCACTTACATATATTGGTGTGTATATATACACACACACTCATATACAGTTATATTTATTTATGGGTTAATTTTTAGTTAGCTTTATTATTACATACTTTAGAACTTTCCATATTTTAGAGCAGAGGTGTCGAACATGCAGTTTGGGGGCCAAATCGGGCCCCTGAAGGGTTCTTATCAGGCCCCCATGCAACTGGCTGTCATCTGCTTCCTTCTCCCTATCTCTTGCTTCCTTTTGCAGAACAGCCTGCTTTGCAAGGCTTGCTCAACTGCACAGGAGCTACAGAACAAAACCTCTCTTTTCTCCAATGGCTGAGGATCCTCTCTTGTTGAGGAATAGCTTGCTTTGCCAGGCTCTCTCAATTGCACAGCAGAGCTGCTGAACTAAGCCTCTCTTCCGTCTATTGACTGAGGCTCCTCCCCCACCCAGTCCCTGGGAAAGGAAGGAAAGAGCCAGAGCTTCCTTTGCCCAGGTCCCTGGATCCCATGGGAGAAATACAAAGAAAGCAACTTTAAGACCAATGAGTGCTAATGTTTTAAGCATGTTTTAAGTTTTTTAAAAATATATATTTGTGTTTGTCTGTATTCTTTATAAAATTTATCTCTCTGTTACCTAATCTTAAATAGGTACACACATGGCCTGGCCCAACATGGCTCAGGACAAAAAGCTCTCTTTTATGTCAGATCCAGCCCTCATAAAAATGAGTTTGACACCCCTGCTTTAGAGCTTCAATACCGTAGTTTGCCTTGATATTACCCATTTAGGTGCTGATGAGGGGTTAAACACCAACTCTCTCTTTCCAGAATCGAATCCAGACAATTGATATTACTGCTCCAGCTTTTTAATCCTAACAATGAGTAGACGATATGAAAGTGGTGCAAATAAAAGAAAACATCAAAAAGAACAAAAAGATATAGTCAAACATTTAAAGCCAATCACATCATTTGGCTTTGCATACCCAAAACAAACAAGTTCAACTGCACATGCAGAAGATTCAGATGCATTACTTGGCACCCAGGAACATTTGTCAGTAACACTTAGTACCAGTGGCACCCAGGGAAATTTTTTAGTAACTCCAAGTACCAGTGGCACCCCAGAACCTTTGTCTGTAAATCCAAATACCAGTGCCACCTAGGAACATTTGTCAGTAACTCCAAGTACCAGTAGATCCACAGACACAAAAGCTTTAGTTTCCCCCACCAAATGTACAGAAGCGAGTGTTTGCTCTTCTACTGATTTCATTGTCAAGAATGATGTAAGTTTATGGACCAAGTTGAGAGATGAAGAAATTTCATACTGGATAGAGAAAGGCCCTTTGGAATGTCAACACTGTCAACCCTTTGAAATGTCAACCTACAAAACCCAAACTCGTTCTTGTTCAAGAAGTTTATTCTTCTCCATTAAAATAAATGGAGAAACCTACTTTTGGAAATGGCTAGTATATTCTCCAACAAAAGGGAAAGTCTACTGTTTTGTGTGAAAACTTTTCTCAAAATTATCTAAGAATGTTTCTTCAGCTACAGCACTAGCTTCTTCAGGATTTGATAACTGGTCTCATCAAATTATTAAGATTCATGAAAATTCAAGAAGTCATATGAACTCTATGTTGACCTACTTAACAAGAAAACATGGTCAGACGCTTACAACAAAGCTTGATGAGCAAATCAAAGCAGAACAGGAATATTCAAGGCATGTACTTCAACGAGTGATGGCAGTGATTTGTCTGTTGGCAGAATGTGGATTGGCTTTTAGAGGAGATGATGAAACCATTGGCTCTCCAAAAAATGGAAACTTTCACGGTTTGCTGGAATTGATTGCCAAATTTGATTCCTTCTTACATGCCCACATAAACCAGTGTGGAAATAAAAGATCTGGCCATCCATCATACCTATCCATGACCATATGTGAAGAAGTTACCCAGCTAATGGCTAAGAAAGTTTTTGAAGAAAAAGTGAAATATATCAAAGAAGCAGGGTATTTTAGTGTATCAGTTGATTCAACACCTGATGTTTCCAATGTTGATCAACTCACTGTAATTGTTAGATATGTTTCGCTCCTTGATGGAACACCAGTTGAACAATTTTTGGCATTTATTGAACTGAAGAATCATATGGGTCAAGGAATTGCTGAACTGATACTGAACTTCTTTGAAGAACTTGAAATTGATTTCAGTAAATGACGGGTCAATCATATGACAATGCAGCTAACATGGTTGAAAAGTATAATGGTGTTCAACGGAAAATTCTAGAAAAGAATACGTTTACAAAATTTATTCCCAGTGCTAGACATTCCCTAAATCTGATTGGAAGAGCTGCAGTTGACTCTTGCCTAGATGCAGTGAATTTCTTTGCAGTGCTAAATGAACTTTGTTGCTTTTTCTCTGCCTCTACAAGACGGTGCTGAAAAACTTCTTGCCACCATAGTCAAAAGTTTTGCAACATTTAACTGACACAAGATGGGAGGCCCATTCCAGAGCTACGACACCCATCAGTGAAAGTTATGCACATATTGTTGAAGCGCTCAGTCACATCCATGATGATGACACTGAAAAGGGTGATACTAGACGACAAGTTCAAAATCTTTTGCAGAAAATGGAAGAATTTGAATTTGTGTTCATGTTTCATCTATGGACAGGTTTGCTTGAGCAGTTTCACAAAGTAATGCCCTTCAAAGTGCACAGATTTCATTGACCACATTTGCAAACCTATACAGTTCACTTCTGCAATTTGTTTCATGAGAAAATTTTGATGAAATTGAGGAGCAAGCAAAAACTACTCTACCTGGTAGAGTAGCCATAAAACTCCCAAAAAACACTCCATGAGGCTGAGCCATGATAATTCAAAAATTTGCCTAAAACTTGTTGAAAATAATAATTGATCAGGTAACATAATATTTTAACTACCACTACTCCTAAATTTTCTGAGCATGTATGCCGGACTCCCTGTGTAGGCATGCCGGGCCTACCTCCTTCAGAGTCCAAGTAAGGTGCTTCATAACTTAACTAGCACAGGGCCTCATTTGTCCTAAATCCGGCACTGGTGTGGCCTAATACACAAATGAGTTCATGCTGGTCTTTTTCAACAAAAAAGCCCTGGTTCTAATAAATTTCTCTTCTGATTTAGTCCTGGGAGCTGTAGAGCTATTACTAACAGTGAACAACATCATGTCACAGCAAAGTGTTATGTATGCCAGGGAACATGAAGGGGCATTCCCCTGGTGCTGCTTAAGGAGAGACTGCAACCACTGCTGGAACAGTGATGAGTACTCCAAAAACCATGAGGCTTTGGTGACTGCCCAGTGATATGTACCTCAATAAATAAAACAATCATGGCCGAACATTTTTTAATAGTCAGCTCTGTTTCATATTGTATAGGAACATATCCCTGAAAGCTGGGTTCCAGGGTACCTTTTTTAAAAAAATAGCTGCCTGCAAAATATAATGTACTTTATGGAAATTTGCATTACTGAAAGCTCTGGTGGTATGATGGGAGAGGTAAATAAACATATCAATAAGTTTGGGAAATCCTTATATCTCTTTTTGGAAGTTTGAATGATGATATTTGCTTTCTATAAGTTTGCTGTGAAGAACAGCATCCTAACCTTTACTTCTTAGTGACAACTTGATGATGCAGCAGACTGATAGACTCTTTTACAAGTGGGTAAGCAGCCCCTCACTGGTAGAGTTACACAGTCTGTTTGAAAATAGTTTGCTAAACAACTAGAAAGAACTCCACAATTTTTTGTCACTGGGACACACTTTGCAGCTAAACTTATCTGTTTTAGTAGACCAGGGGAAAGTGCTTACGCTGTGAAGAAAGTCAATCGCCTCACTATAAATCTTGATACAGAAGATTGTCTCTCTCATTTACTGCCGACCTATCAAAAGTTGAAATATCAAGCATATAAGGAGCTTTGAAGGAAAAATACAGCAGAGTTGTAAATATTGAATGCATTTATGTTCAGTGATATATAACCAGTCTTTTCTTCATGGGAAAAGGAGATACCTGAAAGTCTCTCTGGTTTCTTACTTTGTTGGAAGAGTGTCTAAACTCAGAATGTGTATAATTAATGTAATCATTGGTTTGGATCCAAACTCCCCCTTCTGCAAAAGATAACATACTGGTACTTGAATAGTACATGAGTACGTGTTTGTGATTTCTCCAATTTCTCCTTCCCATGGTAAACTCAAACTTTGTATCTCATGTTATCTTCCCAAACTCCCAACAGTCTTCAGGAGTCATATTTGGTGGGGTGCAGGAGGTTGCTGCAAAAAGTGAAATAGGAAAACCAGGTTTTTTTTTTTTTAAAAAAAACTTCTATAGTTAGTCAACCTGTAGATTTAAACGAGGACAACAAATCAGCATCTGTTCTCCAGCCAAGTTAGGGAAGCAGGGCATGCCTATGCTTCAGATTGGATACCTGAAATACCAGAATAACTTGCCATGGGATTTATTTATTTAGAGAACATTTGTGCCACCATTCCAGGAAACCTGCCTAAGGTTGATTCCAAATCAAAATGCTATTTGTTTTGCTCAACTACTTCATCTGGTCATTCACCCAAGTCAGCTTGTCAGCTATTTCCCCTTCCCTTCAAAGGTTTTGTTAGAATTAAGGATTCAGATGTAACCTGATCCATGGTTTCACAGTCAGAATGCTGGAAGGTAATAATCCATGTTACACATATAGTATTCACATTGTGCCATGCTACTGTGCAAGCGTGAGTTCTGTCTGAGGGATAGAAGAAAAGGCAGACATAGAGAAGAAGCCATATTTTAAAGGCTCATCCTTTTCATCAGAATGATGCTATCATTTTCTGAGGCACTTCAAAGAGAAATCTTTCTCAAGCGAGTGCTTCCTCAGAAAGATTAAAGGAAACCCCCCAGAAACAGGTTAAGGAGTTCTCAAAAACCCTGAACTGAAAATGGAAATATAGCCCTAGTTCTCCAAAGTGTCTGAAGTCTCCTGTGGTTTGAGAGACCAGCCTTGCAGTAGGTTGTCTTTTGTGTGAACAGCAAGAAATGTCACAATTTTCAGTTAGGAATAAAGATGCAGGCACCATCAAACAGAAGTGGATCTACAGATAGACAAGGAACATTTTAATGACCTTCCCTTCCTCAGCTGGTGTTGTCAGGAGTTTTCCTTAACAGACCAAAGAGCAAGTAGCTTTCACGACAAATGGAAAAATACTGTGGAAAACAACAACAACAACAACAACAACAAAAAAAATCCCTCTATGACAGAAACTAAATTCTATATCATGGAATAAATTACCAGACAGTTAACTGATTTCCAGTGTGCGGCACAATATTTATCACTTACTATGACTGTTTTTTAAATTGCTAATCAGCCTGTCAGACTGTTTCATCAACCTTTGAACATTTTCTTCCCCAGCATAATGTTTTAAAGTAAATAGTAAGCTTCATCTTCCCTCAACTTCATCTTCCCTCAAGTAAGCAAAACACATAGTATGCAAAGAGGGTGCATACAAATTTACATGTGCTTATTTATACATTGCTTCTTATTATTTGTAACGATCAATTCAGTAAAACTATTTAAGCAGTGAAAAGAACAGAAAATGTAGGCCAGTATCCTGATGGCCTGGTCATGTGCACAAACCATGTCTATGTGTACAAAGGAACAACTACAGAGAAACTGTGTTCAATATCACTACAAGATCAGGCAAATAATATTTATACAATATCATAACAAATGACAAGTATCAAACATCCAAAGGGCTCAGTTATAAACAATGGCCTTGAAATGTGGCAGAAAATCTTCTTCCAGGTATTTTTCTGGCAATATTTTCAAATTGGATGTAATGTGATGTATTGAAGTCTCCTGAAACGTACAACGTGATTTCTGAATGTTTTAGCATGTTTCAGAGTGTAGCCCTTCATCAGGTAGTATTATTCCACTTAAGGATAATTCTATAGAGGCATAAACAGGAATATACTCCACCACCATACATAATAAAAAATTACAAGAAAAACATCAAAGTAATTACATTTATGCACTCACTTATTGGTCAGTAAAACTACTTAAGCAGTGAAAAGAACAGAAAATGTAGGCCAGTATCCTGATGGCCTGGTCATGTGCACAAACCATGACTATGTGTACAAAGGGGCATTGCAGACTTTGCTTTCCACTTGTACTTCTTTGCTAGTAAATAAATGTGTTCTGGAGGTTTCTCCTGAGCTTTGGGGGGTGCTTGCAAAGACACATAGGGGGCTGCTACTGGGAAATCTGTTGAACTAAGGTGGGCAAAGCACTGGTATCTGCAGACTTCCAGAGCAGTCTGCAAAAGTATGTAATTATAGCCCTGGCATGTAAATCCAGGAAAGGATACTAATGCGGCTCCCATCCAGAAGCAGGCTGAACAGCCTTACTTCTGGGGGCCATTTTGCCTCCTCGCAAGAAGGAGGAGTGGGCAGGGCATCAACAGAGGTGGGGGCAGAGCAGGCACGCCTAGAGGCGGGCTCCGCTCCCTCCTCTCAGTCTTCCAGAATGGTGGCTGGGGGGTTTCTTATCCTTGGGGTCCATTGTATTCTGCTGTGCTAGCTAAGGCTTTACCTTTTGGTGATCTGGCCTTACCCCTTGGTGATCACTTGTTGTCGGCTACCAAGGATAAAATACTGAAAGGGGAATTTGTGGATCTATTTTCTTTGCTCTATAGGGAGCTAAAGAAGAAGGACAAAGAAGATTTGGACGACTGGGAAAAAGAAAAAATCAAAAGGCGTAAAGTGGATAGGACATGAGCGAATTGGGTGCCCAGGTTTATTATTTACGCTGGAATTATTACCGGTCACAGCCATGGAGGGCCACTTCCCTTTTGCAATATTTTGACATTACGGTATTTATAAAAGCTACACCAGCTTTACCAACCTGGCCTGGCTGCAATATGATGAGGAGTTCAGAATGAGGGCAGCTTTGAACCCGGCCCTTCAGTGGGATCAGATTCAGCCGCAGCTCTGGCAGCAGGTTATGAACATATGAAGCTGCCTTATACCGAATCAGACCCTTGGTCCATCAAAGTCAGTATTGTCTTCACAGACTGGCAGCAGCTCTCCAAGGTCTCAAGCTGAGGTTTTTCACACCTATTTGCCTGGACCCTTTTTTGGAGATGCCAGGGATTGAACCTGGGACCTTCTGCTTCCCAAGCAGATGCTCTACCACTGAGCCACCGTCCCTCCCTTATTATTATTTATGCTGAAATTGTCTTCAGCACATTTTCAGCAGGTTATGTCTTCAGCACGACCTAAACTGGGCGATAGATCAGACAGTGGGCATGTGATGCAGTGCACAGCTGCTACTTCTGGCACCAGCAGCAGTGCGGGGCAGGTGGTTCAACTCCGCCTGCTTTGCTGGGAGTTTGGGTCACAGGGGGTCTGTGGAAAAAAGAACTGCCCATACAAACATGAGTGCCCTCTTTGTGGGGGGTCTCATTCCTTCATGAATTGTTCCAGAGGTAGACTTCAGCAGGGACAGCGTAAGCAGGGCTCAGGCAGGGCAGATAAGTCATTTGGTAAAGGGTCCCAGCCCAATAAGGGTGACAGTGCTTGAGGCATGGCTCCGTGATTATCCAAAGGATGAAGATAGGCTTTACTTGTTAAATGGTTTTAGGTTTGGATTTAGAATTCCTTTTCAGGGCCCCAGAAGGCCGTTTATGGCCAATAACTTGAAGTCAGTTATAGGGATGGAGCACATAGTTCGTCAGAAGATTGGAGAGGAATTAGCCGAGGGTAGGGTGGTTGGCTCATTTTCCACCCCCCCTGTGAGTACCTTGAGGGTTTCACCATTGGGCATTGTGCCTAAAAAAGCCCCAGGAGAGTTCAGACTGATTCACCATTTATCTTACCCTCATGGGGAATCAGTGAATGACGCCATACCAGAAGATTTGTGTATTGTGCGGTACACATCCTTTGATGTGCAAATGGTAAGGCGGTGTGGGGTAGAGGCTGAGTTGGCAAAGTGTGACATAAAGTCTGCCTTTCACCTCCTACCAGTTCACCCTGGGGATTTTGAATTGCTGGGTTTTCATTTTGAAGGGCAGTTTTATATGGACAGGGCCCTGCCCATGAGGTGTTCTGTTTTTGTGCGGCCTTTGAGCACTTTAGCTTCTTTTTGGAATGGGTGGTGCGCCGCAGGCCTCGTTTGAGCACTGCGGTGCATTACCTGGACAACTTTTTGTTTGCGGGCCCATTGGGCTCTGGTCAGTGTGCCCATTTGATGGAGGCCTTTACAGCGCTGTCGGTGGAGCTGGGCATTCCTCTAGCCCATGAAAAGGTGGAGGGCCCTACCCAGCAGTTGACGTTTTTAGGTGTGGAACTGGATTCATGCCAGCAAACTTCACGCCTTCCAAGGGATAAAATTTTAGGTTTGCAAGAGTTGGTTGATCAGTTTTTGCTGAGGCGGAAGGTGACCTTGAGGGAGCTGCAGCAGTTGGTGGGGCACTTAAATTTTCCTTGTAAGGTGGTAGCTCCTGGTCATCCCTTTTTGAGAAGGTTGTGTGATGCAATGGGTGGATAATGCCAGCCATATCACCGAATCAGGATTTCACATAGCATGAGGGAGGACCTTGTACTATGGAAGGAGTTTTTAACCTCCTTTAATGGTGTCTCCTTCTGGAGGACTGAGTTACAGCTGGAGGCTGAGCTGCAAATAGCATCGGACGCAGCGGGGTCCCTTGGGTTTGGCGTCTTCTTTTGCGGACATTGATGTGCGGAGGAATGGCCCCAGGAATGGGTAGATGCGGGGTGGAACAGAGATTTGACTTTCTTGGAGTTCTTCCTGATCTTGGTAGCCATTTGGTTGTGGGGGAATGAGTTGGCAAACCACACAGTCCACTTTTGGTGTGACAACCTAGCTGTGGTGCATGTTATCAATTCCCTCACTTCCAAATCCTCCAGGGTGATGAGGCTGGTGCGGGCCTTCACTCTCCGTTGCCTGAGGCTTAATATTTTATTTTTCGCCAGGCATGTGCCTGGGGTGGCTAATGGGGTGGCTAATGGGGTGGCTGACGCTCTCTCTCGCAAACAGAGGTTTCACCAGCTGGCCCCAGGCGCAGATCTTCTTCCGACAATGATGCCTCCTGGGATATGGAGGATTGGAGGGTCGAGGCCAGCAGGGCAATAAGTCTCGCCATTGCTCCTAGTACCAGTAAATCGTATAACAGGGCAGTATGCCAGTTCGAAAGTTTTAGGAGCAAAGTTGGTTACAAAAGGGAGTGGCCCCTTCAGGTGGAGCAATTATTCCACTATAGTGTATCTTTAAGATGCAGGGGATTAGCAGTACGATCTATTCAGGGCTGTCTGTCTGCGTTGGCCTTTGCTAGTAAGGCTTTGGGTTTCCAGGAGAATACTGGTGACGTCTGCATTAAGAAAATGTTGGAAAGTTGGTCCAGAGAAGCTGGGCCCAGGCGGGATCATAGGCAACTGATTTCCCCTGCAGTTCTTAGGGGTTTACGATCGGTCTGGGGCCAGGTGTGC
Source organism: Heteronotia binoei (assembly GCF_032191835.1). Taxonomy (NCBI): domain Eukaryota; kingdom Metazoa; phylum Chordata; class Lepidosauria; order Squamata; family Gekkonidae; genus Heteronotia; species Heteronotia binoei. Next base: position 70,362,856 of record NC_083226.1, read on the forward strand.
GTATCAGAGTATGAAACGCTGCTCTTTCACACCGTCTCTCTCATGGAATTCTTCGGGGCTTTTTGGGTGAGTGAGCTAGTGGCTCAGTCCAGACGGGGTGTTCCAGGGAGGGCCTTGATGGCCCAAGACATTCGTCTGGCTGGCGGATCTGTATATGTTACAGTTCATCGTTCCAAGACCTGTCAGCTGCAACAGGGGGACACTATTAGTTTGGGTTCCTGTTCTGATGTCGAGATCTGTCCTGTAGCAGCTTTAACGCGCTACATGGTTGCTCATGATTTTGGTGACGGCTTTTTGTTTCATCACGGAAACTGTAGACCCTTGATGAAGCATCAGTTTTGGACTATGACATGCAAGGCCCTTGCTATGCTGGGCCTGTCGGGTGTTAAGTTTGGTACCCATTCCTTCTGCATAGGAGCAGCATCTACTGCAGCTGCCCTAGAGTATTCCCCTTCCATTCAGAAGCTGGGTAGGTGGCACTCCTCTATAAGGGCTATGTTCGCCCTCTTGCACTGCAGTAATTGACATCCTGTTATTAGGGCTATGTTATTCATCGTTTCTTCTTTTCTCAGGTGCTGTGGTCCGTGGAGAGAGATGATGCGTCCTCATATGCAGACATAGCTTCATGTTTTGGGCTGCCCATCGGGCCAGGAGGACATTGGCCAGATTACAGCTGGGGCTCAGCAAGTGGGCCACCATTGAATGGCATGGACGGCGGGGTCTCCATTGGTCAGGCCTATTGCTTCTATTGTTTGAAGATGCTCACGTGTTGCTGCCACATGTTGTGGTGATACATCTGGGTGGTAATGATTTAGACCTGCTCAAGAGAAAAGCCCTTGTGTTACAGGCCAAAGATGACTTTAGAGTCATCAAGAGGCGTTGACGACAGGCTTTGATTGTGTGGTCAGCCATGATCCCATGCTGGGTATGGCATGTGGCTTGGGACCCATGGGCGATTGAGAAAGCTCACCGCGAAGCCAATTTAGAACTTTAAAAAGCCCTCGTGGAGGGTTTGGGCCACCTTCTTCCTCACCCTGCATGGATTTATACAGGAGCGATGGCGTCCATCTGTCGGACAAGAATAATGACGCCTTTGTAGAGGATTTGAAACCTGGGCTTCAGAAAGTGTTAGGCATTTAGTGGGCGCAGCTGCCTAAGCAGAGGCTTGGCCTTGCGGTGGCTGGGTTTTGGCCTAAACATCCATTATGCAACTCAGTGAGCACCTGTAGCATCCCATTTTTGGGGCACGGGGTCTTGCTAAACCATTCCAGGACCATGCGGGACGAGTGAGTGATGAAGCGGACTGCCTTGGGTTTGCATGGATTGATTCGCCCGGTAGCCATGCGGTTGGGGGGTGGAATTCCAGGGCATAACCTTTGCTAGGCCGCCTGGGTACGAGCCGTGTAGTTTGGCCAGACCTAGGGGCTGGGTGGTTCGCCCTTCATGCGGCAGGGGAGGGGTATTTTGTCCCCTGGCCCTGCTGTGCTGCCTGTTATGTTATAGCCCTTGTGTTATTGTAATAAATAAAGTGACTCTTTAGTATCCAAACCCTTGTGTCCAACTCTTCCTTCCATCTGGGGGGGGGGCAATACGGCTCCCATCCAGAAGCAGGCTGAACAGTGGCCCTTTAGTACCTAAACCCTTGTGTCCGACTCTTCCTTCCATCTTGGGGGGGGGGGGGGCAAAGTGGCCTCTGAGATGTTTCAAAGGAGAAGGTATATTTTGGCATAGGATGATGCTACAGCCAAAGCCCACCAGCACTGAACTCTGTTTGGTGGTTCATATACTCTAAGTTTTAAAGGGCTACTATTTTATATAAGACCCATCCTCTTTTAAAATTTAAAATAAAAATTTAAAAATGTGCTGCTGAATAGCTGGAGTTGCTGAAGGTAGTCCTGGTCTTGGAGGCCAGATCTATAGCAGAATTATTTGGTAGAGCACTCTCCCTTTAAATGTTTAAGGGAGATTTAATGTTTAAGTTGATTTGTTTTCAATTCCCTTCCTAATAATTCCCATGCTGGGAATTATTAGGAAGGGAATTGAAAACAAATCAGCCAGTATCATAATGCCTCTGTATAAATCGATGGTGCGGTCTCATTTGGAGTACTGTGTGCAGTTCTGGTCGCCGCACCTCAAAAAGGATATTATAGCATTGGAGAAAGTTCAGAAAAGGGCAACTAAAATGATTAAAGGGCTGGAACACCTTCCCTATGAAGAAAGGTTGAAACGCTTAGGGCTCTTTAGCTTGGAGAAACGTCGACTGAGGGGTGACATGATGGAAGTTTACAAGATAATGCATGGGATGGAGAAAGTAGAGAAAGAAGTACTTTTCTCCCTTTCTCACAATACAAGAACTCGTGGGCATTCGATGAAATTGCTGAGCAGACAGGTTAAAACGGATAAAAGGAAGTACTTCTTCACCCAAAGGGTGATTAACATGTGGAATTCACTGCCACAGGAGGTGGTGGCGTCCACAAGCATATCCACCTTCAAGAAGGGGTTAGATAAAAATATGGAGCAGAGGTCCATCAGTGGCTATTAGCCACAGTGTGTGTGTGTGTGTATATATATATATATATATATATATATATATATATATATATATATTTGGCCGCTGTGTGACACAGAATGTTGGACTGGATGGGCCATTGGCCTGATCTAACATGGCTTCTCTTATGTTCTTAATAATTTTCAGTAGGGTAGACATAGCCTCCTCAGGTCAAAGGCTGAGTCTTCTCATGGAAGAAAATGGCCCTTCAGTTTAAAGAGACCATACACTGTGGAACAGCTGCAAAACAGGGCTGCTTCCTCTTCACTTCTCTCTGCTCTGCACCTCCCTGAAGCACTACTGGAATTCTGGGAGATAAATAATCATGACTCTTGCCATTTTGGAAATATTGGAGAACATTCTGGATATCTATGAGCGCTCCTGAAACAGCAAATTTTGTGTTTATTTTCAGCTTGGGTATATCTCAGTGCATGTTCTAGGGCTGTTTTGTGTCAAGCTGAACACTTGCTCAGCCATTACCATTCAGCCATGAAGCACTCTGAGAAACCTTGGACCAGTCACTCTCTCTCTGTCTCTCTCTCAGCTAACCTACCTAATAGAATTTTTGTGAGAATAAAATGGAGGAATGTAAAACCATGTATGTAATTGGAGGAAGCGTAGGGTAAATATAAAATAGACTTCCTCTAATATCTTTGACAATTTGCTTGCAATTTAAAATGGGTATAAAACTTTTATATCCGACCTTTGTCTCACCCCACCTTGCAAATAAAACAACAAATACAATGACATAACAGGTTCTAAAGACATCATCCCCCTCATCTCCTCATGGCATCTATTTCATGGGAACCACTACAGGAAAAACTAGAGGCTCTAGTAGAAGTTAAGCAGTCTACCTTAAGCTGTAAAAAGGTAAAGGTGGTCCCCTATGCAAGCACCAGTCGTTTTTGACTTTGGGGTGACATTGCTTTCACAACATTTTCACGGCAGACTTTTTACTAAAAGGTGACAACCAGAAAATTGTGGTTGCTGACAAACACTCCTCATTTGTGCCAATTATATATCAACCTGGGTCCCATGGGCTTTCGTGTATTATTTAAAATCAACTATATTAAATGATAGTGCTACTTTTGCACCTATTCAGCCAGCATCATTTATTGTTGGCTTATGCTCAGAATTTTCATGTCCATTCCAAGGGGCAATGTGAGAATGGGTATTTTGGAATCTATACACACACAGTTGACTGGAGACATGCAAAACAAACAAAGTTGAAATATCAAGGAGAAAAGCCACACAGTTTTGTCTCCATCTAGCAAGGTCGAGAAAACAAAGGAAAACAGCTCTTAATGAGTTATCAACTGAGTGCTCTTGAGCAGACAGGAAAAACACACATGCAAACATGATGGACCAGGAGTGAGGAAAGCATTGTGAGAATGCACATGCATAAAACATTTTTGATACAATTATGGACCAGAGAACAAAACTATTGAATTAATGATGATAAATCATCCACTGATGATTGGTGGAAACACGGCAGAATGGAAGACCTGTCTTCAAAAGCAACTTCTGCTTGACTTGGTCAACTATTAGTTTAATGACTGACTCTCACCCCTCTTTTGTCAGACGATGGAGGTTCAAAGTAAACAGACTTCCATTTGTTGCAAATGTTAAGGCGTTTATTTGATATCTCAAGGTTCTGGACAAAGGAGCATTGGAACTGATACCAGTTGACGGGAAAGGCAAAGCTTTAAACCGTTTACATCAAAGGGTTTCTAAACAATACTACATTCTCACACTTCTGAAATACATGTAACACCTTCCCTTCCCCTTATCTCTTGTGGTTCCTCTTCTCACGGAGGAGCCCTGCTGGCTCTCCTTGAGGCATGCTATCTTCAAAGGATTGTTGCTTTTGTTAGTACTATGCAGAGGAATTCACAGCAGGGATTAGTAACATCTCTTTAGCTACTTTGATATGCAAGGTCTCTCTTTCATGGTTAGTAGTAAATGCTCAAAATGGAGTTAGTCATGTCAAGATACATATTGCCTTTCAACCATGTTCATCATAACACAACAATAAGATTCTTCAGTGTCTGACATCTTTCTCTTCTGACATGCTTGAACTCTGAATTAGATAGCCAGGTGCATTATTATTGAAGAAAAATGAGTAACAACAAATATTAATACATTTTAGGTGGTCATTAAGAAATTCATGGCATGTTCAGAATTTCTGTCTACCAAACACTTGTGGAACTAAATAAACTTTAAAAGAAGAAAAATTGTGAAGGAAGATCTTTTGTATACAGTCAATTTGAAATATTTTAGTAAGAGCAATATTGTAAATGAAATTGTTTTAAAGATATAATATGATACTATAACATATTTATTGCATTTTGTCTTTTTGTAGACATGTTCATGCCAGTTTGAAATAGGACATATTCCTTGATGAAAACATCAGAAAAAGAGGATGGATCAGTGACAAAGCACCTCCTTTGCAAGCACAAGACCTCAGATTCAATCCACGGGTATCTCCTTTTCAAGGGTCTCAGGTAGTACATACTGAGAATGACCCTTTCATCACCAGAGACCCTGGAGAGCTGTTGTCAGTCAATGTAACAGTACAGTACTGTGCCAGTTGATCTCACTTCATATCAGATAGTTCATTTCCATCCCTTTTTATGACTATGGGTTTTGTTAAACTAAGAGGTAGTGAGAAGTAGCTTTTGTTAGGGACTGGACATATTGGACAGAGTATAATTCAGGCAGTTTGGGTTAAGAGGACATTTGGAAAAATCAGTGTAGTCACTGAGTACTTCTTTTTATGTACAATTCCAATAGAATTTCAATAGAAACCTTTGACATTGTACCTATTAAAATTCTGAATTTCATTTCCCATGTACTGTCACTAATTACACCCAAATGATATATAATTTAAATAATAGTTGCTATGGTATAATTTGAATGTGCTGCAACTAAATGAAGGCATCTAGAAATTTTAACATTATTTTCAGAAAGGGTTGCATTGAATTATTTGAGTATTTATTACATAACATGCAAATGAGGTGTATGCTGTACACTTAAATTTGTATGGATTACCCTTGTATGGAAATATCTCAAATCCTACACTTAAAATCCTACTTGGTGATATCAGACCATGTAGACATTCATAAGGAAATATCATATTTCAGTTAAATTCAGATCGAACTCCAGCAAGGCATTTTCCTGAGCATAACAACAGGGAAGACACTCGAATACTCCACCAATAGCAGTTCCTAACATAGCAAAAGGGAAGCAGTCCAAGCAAGAGTTAAGAGAATTAGTCCCTTCACCACCCAAAAATGCATGCAATGTCTCAATTAGGAATGGGCACAAACCAGAAAAATCTGGTTCAGTTAGAGGCTTGAGCCAGTCCTGAACCAAACTCTGAACCAAACTGAGTCCCAAATCCCTGAACTGAACTGGCAGGTTTGGACACCCCTTTCTCTTGGGGGCAGCAAGCCACCAGGAGAAAGAGGGGGGGGGGAATCACCCAGGAAGGGTTAATTGGATGGCTGCCATTTAACATGTCTGTTTCACTTCCCCCCTTTGAGTGTGGGGGTAGCAAAACAGATGGGTTTAATGGCTCACTGCAGCCATTTAAAACTAAGAGAGGGGTGGGTGCACCTGTTCACTGTTAAGTTGACATGGCAGCAAGTCAGCTATTTGTTTTGCTCCCTCCAGTGGGTGAATTGGCTTGCAGCCATGTCAGCCCAAAAGCAGATGGATGCATCCACCCCGCTTTTAGGTTTAAATGGTGCAAGCTAATTCAGCAATCCATTTTGCTCCCCCACTTTCAAGTGGGGGAGAGTGAAACAGATTGATGAACTGGCATGCACTAACAGCAAATGGGTACACCTGCCCAAATGTAGGGTTTAAATGGCTGTGAGACATTAAACCCATTCATTTTTCTCTAACCCCCCCAATTTCCAACCTATAAGAAGTTCTTACAGTTTCATCACAAGACTGCCACCAAACTTGCTCCAGATGTCTAAGCTTGGCCGCCGCTCGGCTGTTATTAGGGCTCCCTAGATGGGAGCACATTCAGCCGGGGCTCCGGGGACTGCACTGGCTGCCAATAATATACCGAATTCTCAGCCCCTTGCTGGTGGAACCAGTTACCAGAAGAGGTCAGGGCCCTGTCGGTGTGTGGAGTCCTCCTTCCATAGCCTGACAGCAGCAAGGAAGAAGCAGGTGGATCTATCTGACAGGTCAGGTCAGAGTAACCTTGTCAGCAAGCCGGTTCTGGCTGGACAAGGACTAAGGGAAAGTACCTGCTGGAGTTAGCAAGTATATGGACTGCCTTGATTGGCTGATGTACATATATAAGGACTGCATTGCCTGTATGTAGTTCTCTCACTCGAGAGGTGGAGGCTGGCGGAGCACTTTGTCGCTCAGATCTATGATTGTCACCGCACTAGTAGCTTTGTATATATCCTGTAAATACACTGTTTTAATAGTAGGTGCTGGTGTGTGGCTCACCTTCCTTCTGGAGCTTACTATTGTACGGTTCTCTATTCCTCACTCTGCACACACACGCACCGATAGGGTTATGGGCCCAGTGTGGTTCCGCTGCGCAGAGGAGTGTTGAGAGTGTTGAGAGCTGTCCGGACGTTGTGGTGGAGCCGGAGGCGAGAGACACCGTGGAAGACAAAGACGAGGATTTCCAGCTATCTCTGTCTGAGAGTGAGGGGGAGGACGGCAGCCAGCTGTCTGGAGGAGTCGGTGAGATGGCTCAGCAACAGCTTGCCGTGGCCGTGGAGAAACTTACGTCTGCCAACTATGCAGTATGGAGCCTGAGGATGGAGCATTTCCTGAAGCGTGAGGGTCATGGCTATTCGTGAGTAACCCCCCTGCTGTATTATCTCCAGCCGAGACTGTGTTGGCTGAAAAGGCACTTGCGAATATAGTGCTGGCTGTTGGAGATGACCAGCTTATCTATGTGCGTGGCAAGGACTCTGCGAAGGCTGCGTGGGATGCACTCAGTGGTGTGTACGTTAGAACTACTGCAGGCTCCCTAATGGCCTTGACGCGTAAGATGTTCCGCACGCTGATGCCGGCTGGAGGGTGTGTGAGGCAGTACATAAAGAACTTGACAGACTGTTTTGTTGAACTGGAGACCCGGGGTAAGATAATTGCTGATGATGGCAGGGTTTACATACTGTTATCATCTCTACTGCCCGAGTTCTCTCTGCTTATTACCTCGTTGGAGACGGTGGACGTGGCTGCACTAACGATGGAGTATGTGTGTGCACATCTTTATGATTACCAGGAGCGAGTGGCAGCTGGTGAGTGTCGGCTCATGAGCGTGTGTCTGCAGGAGCATCTGGGAAAGTGTCCAGAGAGGAGCCGGTTCGTGCTGCTGGCAAGCAGCCAAAGCCTGAGATAGAGCCGAGAGCATTGGCTGTGAGGCGTTGCTACAAATGTGGATCTGCATCGCACCTCTTGCGTGCCTGTCCTGAGGCTGGGAGGCGACGTCGTCAGGAGCAGCAGAGACAGATTACCACAAGCAACTGTGAGGAGGAAGCCCAGCTGGTTACGTCATCAGCAGCGAGTGCCGGGTCGCAGTGGATTTTAGACTCCGGTGCTACAAGTCATCTCTGCTATGAGAAAAGCCTGCTTAGAGACATTAAAAGCTCCAATCTCTCCCACGTGTGGCTAGCTGATGGGTCGTCGGCTGCTGTGCAAGGCGTAGGGGGTGTTGATTTTCCCTCATTAAGGTGTAAGCTCCAAAATGTACTGTGTGTTCCCACTCTAAGATCAAACTTACTTAGTGTCAGTGCTTTAATTGATGATGGCTTTGAAGTACTGTTTACCAAGGAATGTTGTAAAATTCTTGGAGGTAAGGGGAAGTTGCTGGCTACTGGCATCAGGGCCGAGAATGTTTATGTGCTTAGAAGTGCGTCTGTCCATGCAGCTCAGGTCACCAACATGCCAGTGCATGACAGATGTATTCATCTAATTCACCGCAAGCTGGGGCACTGTGGCTTTCATGCCCTAAAGAAAACCCTGCAAATGATGCCAGATCTAAAAGTCAAACCGTGTAGATGCTTTTTAGACTGCCAGGTCTGTAAGAAGACAAAAAGCAAGGCTTGTGCTGTGGCAAAGCAAAGCATTAGGGAGACAAAACAGGCTCTAGAACTGCTCCATCTAGATGTCCTGGGGCCTTTTCCCAAAAGCCACTTGGGGAAACGGTTCTGCTTAGTGGTAACCGACGACCACTCGAGGTTCTCATGGGTGTTTGCAATGGAACATAAGTCGGATGTGTTTAAATGCTTTACACAGTGGGCAAAGGCTGTGGAAAGGCAGCTAGAATTAAAGATAAAGGCTATTCAATCAGACCGTGGGGGAGAGTTCACCTCGAATACCTTTAAACACTGGCTAGAAAGCAGAGGGATTGCTCAGAGGCTAGCAAACCAGCAACCCCACAGGAAAATGGTCTAGCAGAGAGGCATGGCGCCATCCTTCAGGGGTATATGTATGCAATGTTGGAAGATGCCAGTCTACCATTTGTGTATTGGGCAGAAGCCATACATTCTGCAGCTTATACATATAACAGGGTATGGACTAGGGCTACATGTGACATACCTTACCAAAGGTTGTATGGAGAGCTGCCTAACTTAAAATTTCTAAAGGTGTTTGGTACCCGGGCATGGGTTAATATCCCTTTAAGGAACAGAAGAAAGGGAGGTGACTGGGCGATTTGCCTGACGTTCCTGGGCTACGAGCCAGGAACTAAATCTTATCGGTTTTGTGATAAGAGGGCTAAAATCACCTACAGCCGTTCTGCAAGTTTTAATGAACAGAGCAGCTGGGCAAAACTGCACGGCTCTGAAAGTGAAACTGTTCTGCTGCCATGCACAGGCAGCAGCTCTGGAGCAGAGCAACGAGAGATAAAGCAAGAGCCAGAATCTCCAGCTCAGGAGGTGGTATTGCCAGACTCTCCAGCTCAGGAGGTGGCAACGAGTGAGCCTAGAGGGAGTGAACCCAGTGTGAGTGAGCCCAGTACAAGTGAAGGGCCACGGGTGTCCTCCAGAGCAACGAAAGGCATTCCTTCTGTGAGATATAGGTGTCCAGAAATAAAGCTGGTCAGTGTGCCTGAGCCTGAAGGATTTCGGGAGATGTTAAAGAAGAGAGCAGCAGAATGGCAGGCTTGGTGCTCAGAGCATAGAGCATGGCAAAATGAGTCTATGACAAAGTGTCAGAACTCAATGCCAGACCAGGACTGAGGTGTAAATAAGTACCTGTGTTTGGGGAAAAATGACAAAGTGTAAAATGTATGATGTATGTATGATGAAAATACTGCTGACTGGTGAACAATGTATCTGCATGTGAATGAACATTGTAAGTATTGTAAAAGGTGTAAGGTTGTGATATTCCTGAATATGCTATGTACGTTGGACTAGGAGGTGTGTCGGTGTGTGGAGTCCTCCTTCCATAGCCTGACAGCAGCAAGGAAGAAGCAGGTGGATCTATCTGACAGGTCAGGTCAGAGTAACCTTGTCAGCAAGCCGGTTCTGGCTGGACAAGGACTAAGGGAAAGTACCTGCTGGAGTCAGCAAGTATATGGACTGCCTTGATTGGCTGATGTACATATATAAGGACTGCATTGCCTGTATGTAGTTCTCTCACTCGAGAGGTGGAGGCTGGCGGAGCACTTTGTCGCTCAGATCTATGATTGTCACCGCACTAGTAGCTTTGTATATATCCTGTAAATACACTGTTTTAATAGTAGGTGCTGGTGTGTGGCTCACCTTCCTTCTGGAGCTTACTATTGTACAGTTCTCTATTCCTCACTCTGCACACACGCGCACCGATAGGCCCTGCGGGACTTTGGACAGTTCCGCAGGGCCTGTAAGACAGTCCTCTTCTGGTTGGCTTATAACTGACCGGCAGTGAAATATTCTGAAGGAAGATTGTAAGATAGCACACTGACATTGATCGATTGATTATTTTAGTTGTTTTAATTATGTAAATTATTATGTATTTTAATTCTTAAATTCTATTGTTAGAAAGTCTATGTTGTAAGCCACCCTGAGCCCGCCTCGGTGGGGTAGGGCAGGATATAAATCAAATCAAATGAAATGAAAATGAAATGTTTCATCTCCTGAAGTTCCATTGTGTACCATGGGGCCAATTTGGGGTGGGAGCAAAGAGGGTATTGGGGGGGAATTTGATTAAAGGTTTCAGAGAAACAGGAATCCAGTCTTTTATCAGCACATCTAATGAATCACTGGGAGGCACTGGATCCTGCAGAGTATTCTGGAACCCAATTGGGTCCACTAGTCTTTGCAGGTGAGTATAAATATGCTTGCTGCCTAGGCAGGAGGAGGGGGTTCAAGTATTCAACTGGGCCTTCAGGGCAAAATGATATGACCATGGCACTTCATCAGTAGCAATCAGTTCAATATCTTCATACCAATGATCAAATTCAGAATGTGACCTGCTTCGTGTATAGGGCCTACTACAATCTGGGAGAATCCCAGGGCTTCCATGGATGCCTGCAAGGAGGCATCAACATCAGCCTGGATGTTGAAGTCCAAAACTATCATACTGATTCCTCACCAGCAGTTGCTCTGCTCCCAGGCTTCTGCTTTCCATGGCTCAAGCAATCGATTTCCCACTAGTAAGAGTCTGCATGCTTAACCACTACATCAAACTGGCTCACATTCAATATTGGAGATCTTTGGGACAGGAAGTGCCCTGAAGGAAAATAAGTCTCAGATAAGCATCAACCTCCAGCCCTTTGTCTGAGACTGATGAAGAACTGAAAAAACTGGGGGGGGGACTCTTTTAGGCAGCCTATATGGACATGTCTCTTTGTAAATAATGTCTCATACTCTCTTGCCCAGGTCTCTGTGATGCACACCAGATCCACTTCTTGCACTGTAAAATAATTCTGCAGTGTCATGGTCTTGTTATTGATGAACCTTGTGTTACACAACATCAGTATCAGAGAAGGGCTTACCTTCTTAGCCACCTCACTAACGTGTCAGGATAGGACAAAGATTGGAAGGAGACCAAGCATAACCATATTCCATCTTCTTCCATTCCAATATCTTCTCCCACCACCATATCTTCCTCTACCCCCAATCACTGGGATCCTTGACCCAATCCTAGCATTTTGAATATTTTCAGAGGCCATTTCTGGATCTCTGTCCTTCTCTTTAATCACATATTTAAATCTAGCAATTTAATGACCAACAATAACAAATTAAACCTCACCACGATTAATGAAACCTCTAAAAACCAGATTTCCTTCCAACCCACACCTCACTTGCCCACTATTAACACTATACCTTACAATACAAGTAACTTAAAGATCACGTAACTTGAGATCATGTAAGAACACTTGAATTCCCTCCCTAATTAATTATATTCCCCCTCGTAACTACTACAAAGGGGAATATAATTAATTAGGGAGGGCATTCAAGTGTTCTTACATGATCTTATGCTGTGGATTGCTGTAACACAGCCTATATGGACATAGCTCTTTGTAAATAACAAGTAACTGAAAAACAAAAAAAAGAAAGGCAAAAATAAATAATGCATAGTTGTCTTGGAAAGAGGTAACCAATGGTGCATTCTCTGGTTCTGTAGTGAAACTTCTTTTGTTTAATGTATGTTTAATGTTCAGTGTATTTTGTGTTCAGTGTTCTATATAGCAATTCCATTTATGTCTCTACAAAGAATTCCCTTAATATGGAACTCCTCAAACTTTCTGAACTTATGACTGCCCTTGTAAACTATCTTTAACTCTCTGACCTCCCCATCCCCAATCCAGCAGCAATCATTTTGAGATGAGAAGATAATCATGCACTTTTGAATGCTCACTTCACTCTGTTGTACCTGATGACCTACATAACGGAGCCAAAGCTTATTTAAGATATCATGTTTTCCAGCACTGCTGCCCTTTCCCTTCACCTTTTTTCACCCCCATTGTCCAAAACAGCAGGATTAATGTCTCTTTCCTTGAGCTACTAATTCTGGAGTCTTAGGGCCAGAATTGTTGGTGGTAGCTAGGTAGAATCTGGGATGGAAAGCAGGAACCAGAAAGGAAATGGGGCGTGTTTATGTCAAGGGTTGAAATGATCAGAAGCTCAGACTATACAAAATCATAAACCAGGAGCTGAGGTCAAGGGGAAACTGAAGGATAAGAAATTGAGACATTGTCAAATCATGCACCAGGAGCTGAATTCAGGAGGAAGTTCCACAGTTCAGGGTACTGGAAAGAACAACAGCTCTTCATATGCTGAAATGTAAGCCAGGAGTCAAGGTCATAAAGAAATCAAGGGTCAGTGACCAGGAAAGAAGATGGGATAAACAGAGAACCAGAACCAGCAAAAAAGACTGTTGACCTAGCAAGGGTTCCCAGCCATCCTTGGGGCTTAATGGCAGCTCTTCCACTTGCAGCTGCTGCAATGGCCTTGGGTCAGCCATAGCTCTTGTAGGAGTTGTCCTTGAAAGGTGCTGTAAGAGCTCTCTCAGCCCCACCTACTTCACAGAGTGTCTGTTGTGGGGCTGGGGAGGTAAAGAAGTTTGTGACCGCTCTGAGACTCTGAGATTCAGAGAATAGGGCAGGATATAAATCCAATATCTTCTTCTTCAGCTGTCCCCTTCAAGGATCTAAAAGATGAAACTGTCTCCTTTGAGGACCCAAAAGATGAAAAACCTGAAACTATACTACATATTTTAAACTGTATGAACTGTTGAAATGTTCTAATGATTTTATTGTGCCTTGATTTTAACATTATGCTCTTTTAACTGTTGTTAGCCGCCCTGAGCCCATTAGGGGAGAGTGGGATAGAAATGTAATAAAATAAATGAATAAAAATATGAGGTTAGGGTTCTTAGAGTCCCTATGATTCCTTATCCTGTACAGCTCCCAATCCCAGAGTTTCTGGTTCATTCTTACAAGCTCCTGACCCAGAATTTTGGTTTGAGAGCTTACAGAGAGATCAAGACAGTGCATGCTTCTGGATAGGGTTGCCAGGTCTCCATAGGGTATAATGGAGTGTCCAGTAGACATCTCCCCCCACCCCAGCTTTCTGAAAACCCTGAAGAAGGTGAAGCCTCCAAACCAGGGGATCCCCTGCTCCCAATTGGGGATTAGATATGTACAAGGAGGTTTTCTCCAGAGCTAGTGTAACAGGAATGTGGTATGCTGGATGCTGATAAGTGGAATACGTCTCTCAGATGAAGACATTTGAAACAGTATTACAGGCTTTACTGTTAGAGGCTAATGACTATCCACCATATATCAAACTTCTTTAAAGAATGAAAGTCTAAAGCAATGTCTTAAAATCATAAATTCTTTTTTGAAAAACAAGAACTATCTGCAATTCCAACATGGTTGACACTGGCACTTTATTTGTCCTACGGAGTGGGGTGAATAGTCTTCAAGCGTCTTAAATTGGCAATGGACATGATTAACTGCAAGCATTTTTGAAAATTTATTCTCTGCACTTTATACCATGATTAACTGCAAGCACTTTTGAAAATTTATTCTCTGCACTTTATACCGTGTATTCATGAATTTTTGATAATATACAATAATATGATGTTGTAGTGTTTAAAATTAATTAATTACAATTTTGAAGTAATTTTCATTATTCATTCATTATTTTCCACAGGTTTTGTTGTTGTTGTATAATCCAATTGGGGATTGGCAGCCCTACTTCCAGAAGAGAATAATCAATGAGCATAAGCAGCTCCTCTCTAGAGTCCCAACTCTGATGCCCCTTCTGTAAAGCGTCCATGTCTATATTTCAGCACCTAGGCCTTAACAGAAATGTTTTTCCTGGACTACTGAGACCATATAAGAAGAATGCTTTTTTTAAAAAAACCCCAGAATATAGTCACCTTTTCTATTCCTTCTTTGTGGCTTCAGATAGCTTTTGTTTGCACAGAGCCATTTGCTTTGCATTAATTATTTTCTGTTTTTAGTATTTTATTAAATTCAGGCTGTCTCAGAGTGCCCCAGCACAAGCAGTTTTTATAAAGAAAGGCGCTTTCTTGTCTATTTCTTGCATTCTGTTAAATATTTCTTATTCCTTCAGACTACACCACAAGGACCATTTGACTGTCCCTCTGGCTTCGGTATCTTACTTTCAGCATGAACAGACAGGTAATAACCATTCCGCAGGGCCATTACCTCTTCTAAAGACTATTATCAAAATGGTCATTATACATAATGGAGATTATTATAGGCAGCTTGAGAGATTTTTTAGATACATCTCTGCAGAAATAGGTGGCCCTTTTTGGCCTTAGACATTGGTAGAAATAATATCAGGGTACAAAATACATGGCAAATGTTCTCTTTTAGTCAAACTTTCTTAGCTTTGAATGTTCTTAAAGTACTGGTTTGTGCTGAAGAATTATATTGATCCAACAGAAATATTTATCATTGCTTTGGAAAAAAGTAATCAATGATCATTGTTATATTGAAAATATTGAGCTGACGCCTATGGCTCCCATATGCTGCTTACAACATTTGGCTTAATTTTGTGTTGTCGATAATAATATTTAAGAACATAAGAGAAGCCATGTTAGATCAGGCCAATGGCCTATCCAGTCCAACACTCTGTCACACAGTGGCCAAAAAAAAAATTGTATACACACACACACAAATATACACTGTGGCTAATAGCCACTGATGGACCTCTGCTCCATATTTTTATCTAACCCCCTCTTGAAGGTGGCTATGCTTGTGGCTGCCACCATCTCCTGTGGCAGTGAATTCCACATGTTAATCACCCTTTGGGTGAAGAAGTACTTCCTTTTATCTGTTTTAACCTGTCTGCTCAGCAATTTCATCGAATGCCCACGAGTTCTTGTATTGTGAGAAAGGGAGAAAAGTACTTCTTTCTCCACTTTCTCCATCTCATGTATTATCTTGTAAACCTCTATCATGTCACCCCGCAGTCGACGTTTCTCCAAGCTAAAGAGCCCCAAGCGTTTCAACTTTTCTTCATAGAGAAAGTGTTCCAGCCCTTTAATCATTCTAGATGCCCTTTTCTGGACTTTCTCCAATGCTATAATATCTTTTTTTAAGGTGCGGCGACCAGAACTGCACACAGTACTCCAAATAAGACTGTACCATCGATTTATACGGGGGCATTGTGATACTGGCTGATTTGTTTTCAATTCCCTTCCTAATAATTCCCAGCATGGCGTTGGCCTTTTTTATTGCAAACACACACTATCTTGACATTTTCAGTGAGATTACCATGACCCCAAGATCTCTCTCTTGGTCAGTCTCTGCCAGTTCACACCCCATCAACTTGTATTTGTAGCTGGGATTCTTGGCCCCAATGTACATTACTTTGCACTTGGCCACATTGAACCGCATCTGCCACGTTGACGCCCATTCACTCAGCCTCAACAGATCCCTTTGGAGTTCCTCACAATCCTCTCTGGTTCTCACCACTCTGAACACTTTAGTGTCATCCGCAAACTTGGCCACTTCACTGTTCACTCCCAACTCTAAATCATTTATGAACAACTTAAAGAGCATGGGACCCAGTACCGAGCCCTGCGGCACCCCACTGCTTACTGTCCTCCACTGCGAAGACTGCCCATATATACTCACTCTCTGCTTCCTATTACTCAGCCAGTTTTTGATCCACAAGAGGACCTGTCCTTTTACTCCATGACTCTCAAGCTTTCTAAGGAGCCTTTGATGAGGAACTTTATCGAAAGCTTTCTGGAAGTCAAGGTAAACAACAACTATTGGGTCTCCTTTGTCCACATGTTTGTTCACCCCCTCAAGGAAATGTAACAGGTTAGTAAGGCAAGATCTTCCCTTGCAGAACCCATGCTGAGTCTTCCTCAATAACCCGTGTTCATCAATGTGCCTACTCGTTCTGTCCTTGATAATGCTTTCTACCAACTTTCCTGGTATTAAAGTCAGACTGACTGGCCTGTAATTTCCCGGATCTCCTCTGGAACCCTTTTTAAAGATGGGGGTGACATTTGCTACCTTCCAGTCCTCAGGAACGGAGGCAGATTTCAATGAAAGATTAAAGGTTTTTGTCAGAAGATCCACAAGTTCAACTTTGAGTTCTTTCAGAACTCTTGGGTGTATGCCATCGGGACCCGGTGACTTATTAGTTTTTAATTCGTCTATCAGTCATAGGACCTCCTCTTTTGTCACCTCAATCTGACTCAGGTCTTTCAACACCCCTTCCAAAATTAGTGGTTCTGAGGCGGGCAAAAAGTTCTCATCTTCCACAGTGAAGACGGAGGCAAAAAATGCATTCAGCTTCTCAGCCATTTCCTTATCCTCCTTCAGTAATCCTTTTACCCCATGGTCATCTATGGGCCCCACTGCCTCTCTGGCTGGTTTCCTGCTTCTAATATATTTGAAGAAATTTTTATTGTTGGTCTTTATGTTTTTTGCAATATGCTCCTCATAGTCCCTTTTTGCCTGCCTGATCACAGTCTTGCATTTGATTTGCCACAGCCTGTGTTCCCTTTTATTAATCTCACTTGGACTGGTTTTCCACCATTTAAGGAATCCTTCTTACCTTTTACAGCTTCCATTACTTTGTTTGTTAACCATGCAGGCCTTTTCTTATGCCTGTTTGTGCCTTTCCTAACTTGTGGTATGTATTTTATCTGTGCTTCTAGGATTATACTTTTAAATAGTCTCCAAGCTTCCCCAAGGGTTTTGACCGTATTTACCTTTCCTTTCAGTTTCCTCCTCACATGCCTCCTCATCTCAGAGAATTTACCCCTTTTAAAGTTAAACGTGGTTGTGGCGGTCTTTTTGGGCAACTCCCTATTTAAACAAACGGTGAAATCAATAACATTATGGTCACTGCTCCCAAGTGGCGCAATCACTTTTACATCTCTCACCAAGTCTTGGGCATTACTTAGGACCAAATCGAGGATCGCCCCACCCCTGGTAGGTTCTGAGATCATCTGCTCCATAGCACAGTCATTGAGAGCATCAAAAAACTCAATCTGTTTCTCTCGACCAGAATACATATTGACCCAATCAATCTGCGGGTAGTTAAAATCACCTATTACGACACAGTTTTTACGTTTAGCTGCTATCTTTAAGTCTTCCATCATATTATAATCGTCCTCTCTCTTTTGATTTGGTGGGCGATAACAAACTCCCATAGTTAAATTTCCTTTTGACCCCTCTATTTCAACCCAAAGCATTTCTAAAAGGGAATCTAATTCTCTGACCTCAGTCTTACTGAACCGTATATCCTCTCTGACATACAGTGCCATCTCACCTCCAACCCTTCCCTCCCTATCCTTCTGATATAACTTATATCCAGGAATCACTGTGTCCCACTGATTCTCCTCATTCCACCAAGTTTCTGAAATTCCCACAATGTCTATGTTTTCTCCCAACACTTAACATTCCAATTTTACTTCGAACACTTCTAGCATTTGCATACAAACATCTATAATTTCCCAGGCAAACTAGGCCCACCACCTTCCTCCTGCCGCCTCAAGACTCTGGCAGACAGTCCATACTGTTTGTCACCATCACAGTGGACAACTCTGATCCGTTACCTGGTAGAAAAATAGCAGCCAACCCTTCATCTCTTTGAGATGAGTCCTCCCGAACCAGAGACATTTCATCTCCTGTCGGCTTTCCCCAAGATTTAGTTTAAAAACTGCTCTGCCACCTTTTTGATTTTAAGCGCCAGCAGCCTGGTTCCATCCGGGGACAAGTGGAGACCATCTCTTTTGTACAGCTCCCGCTTGTTCCAGAAAGCATCCCAGTGCCTAACAAACTTAAACCCTTCCTCCTTATACCATCTTCTCATCCACACATTGAGACTTCTAATTTGTGCCTGTCTCTCCTGCCCTGCACGTGGAACAGGTAGCATTTCTGAGAAGGATACCTTGGAGGTCCTGGCCTTAAGTCTCCTGCCTAGCAGCCTAAATTTTTCCTCCAGGACCTCACGACTGCATTTCCTCACATCGTTGGTGCCAACATGCACCACGACCACAGGCTCCTCCCCAGCACTGTGTATCAGCCTATCTACTACACGCGTAATGTCTGCTATCTTTGCACCAGGCATGCAAGTCATCGGTCAGTACGCGGTTTCGCTACCCAGCTGTCTACTTGCCTAAGGATCAAATCACCAGCTACCAACCCCCCCTCTCCCCCTGCCAGGGATGGTTCCTTTGCCACTGTTTTGCATAATAAGAGACATTAAAGTGGTTTCCATGATTCGCATTTTATCTATCTCTTTATTATATCACTCCACTCTTGAAGTCTGTGGCTTGGCTTCCTCGCATTGTTCATATATAAAATCAAGGTTCTAGTCCACACTCTTAAAACATCTCTTCTGATTATATCTTGTTCTTCTGCTCATGTCACTCTCTTTGCTTCTGACAGCTCCTGTGTGTCTTTCTACCATTCTCATCTTTTCTCTTTTTGGCAAGTTATTTTGCTTCTCTTCAAGATCTTGCTCAATCCACTATGTCTCCAGAACCACCCCTGACTTATTTAAGCTGTCAGTCCATTCATCTGATGCTTTCTCTTTGTCCATCTGTACTATCCCAGGATTGCCATTGTTGTTTCATGCAACTGCTAACCCATCCTAAGGGCAGACTTAAGCATGATGGAGCCTGCATTCATATGATTATCCCATTCACATTTATCTCCCCAAAACCAGTTGGTACAGGTGCTTCACCAACTTACTGGTTCTGATAATAGAAATGAGCTGGGAATGTCTGGAGTAATGAATGGGTGGGAGGAAGGTGCTAGAAGGAGAAGCTTCATCTTCTGAGCCCAGCACACTCTTTATACTGTTAAAAGGAAACCCCAGAGTTTACATGTGAACAGGAGGGGCACATGGTGTGTGACCATCACATCAACTTGGGCCCTAAACAGGAGCTGTTTTGCTGATGTGTGTGTTCTGACAAAACATTTGGGATAAATAAATATATACTAGCTGTGGTTCATTTAGTTAGCACATCTGCTTTTCATCATGTGTGCTCAAGAAGTTCCTTTCTATGGAGTTTGTCTACCATCCATTTCTGCTTATTTAACACCTATGCAACTGTCCTTAGTGTGCCTCTTGTATCTGCATCTGCCGCCTTCTTTTCCAGTTCTACACGGCAGATCTGAAATAGGTGAAGCATCAGTGGATTGACCAGGAATTGCAACAATCACCTTGGAAGTAGATTTTTTTGCTTTAGATTTTAGGAAAGGAAATGCAAGCACCAGTCATTTCTGACTCTGGGGTGACGTTGCTTTCACAATGTTTTCGCGGCAGACTTTTTATGGGGTGGTTTGCCATTGCCTTCCCCAGTCTTTTACACTTTCCCCCCAGCAAGCTGGGTACTCATTTTACTGACCCCAGAAGGATGGAAGACTGAGTCAACCTTGGGTCGACTACCTGAATCCAGCTTCTGCCGGAATCGAACTCAGGTCATGAGCAGAGAGTTCAGACCACAGTACTGCAGTAGTGCTGCTTTAACACTCTGTGCCACGGGGGCCGTGTTTTAGATTTTAGATTTTAACCCTGGTACAAATATCCTCTCTGAGCAATGGATAGAGCATCCAGTTTACCTGTCATATTTGCTACTTGAGAACATCTTTCTATGTCTGGGAATTGGCCTGAAAGTGATGTTGATCAGAAACATCACATAAAACCACTTGGGATCCAGGCTTTTCACAGCTTCTGAAAGCCAAGTGAAGTGTCAATTCCCTCCTCAACACATCATTCCTGCAACATGTAACCAGCACTTTCTTATGCTTTGCTCCATCCACTCCTTTACAGAGTCCACATTCAGAAAGTGACATGACCTATTGCAGTGATTAAGTTGCACATGGGGTGCACCATGCTTGAATTCTGGACAAAGGCACCTAAGTGTTTTGTCTGAGTTTCTTCTCAGGCGTGCAGTTTAATCCTGTGCACTCTGCTTTCCCCCTGCACTATTTCCGTTGCTGCCATTGGCACATGTGTGTATGTTTTGTATATGTTTTGGCACTTGAAAAGGCGAGGGGGGGGGAAACAAGAGTTCTTGGTCCCACAACACTGTGGACCTGATCAAGATCAGGGTCTTGTGGCTTTTTATTTTTCCCCCTGATTGGCACTAAAATGACAGTGGTGTCCCTGGGCTGAACTTGGTTGTGCTGTAAGGCATTTTGGACCATGGTCAGGGTGCTTTACCCTGTCCCTCCATCTTCATTTTTATTCCCTTTGGTTGTGTAGTATCAGCCATTGTGTTGTGTAAAATAAAATAAAACACCCCCAAAACAAAACTGTAGTAGCCAGAAACTGTAAAGCTTGTCCAGTACCTAGGAAGAAATTACACTTAACAAAACACAGTAATGTTGCAAAATGGGACTGCCCTTATCCCAAATCCGGTGACTTCAGTAGGGATGTGCATTCGGTTCGGCCGAACCGTATTTACAGCCGAATCAGCACTGATTCGGCTGTATGCGGAATAGGCTGAAGCCAATCCCCATAGGCGCCCATTATACGGCAGCCGAATACGGCTCGCCGCATACTTACAAATAGCTATTCGTAAGTATGCGGCTGTCAATTCAAAAGGCTGTCTGCAGCTTCAAAGGAGCTGCTTGCCTACTCTGGCGCCTTTAGTGGCCTCTTCCCGCCTCTCCCTGGGATCAGGGAGGGGGGAGAGGGGGAAGAGGAGCCCCAGCAGCCAATCCAAAGCATGCATTTGCAAAATGCATTGCAAATGCATGCTTTGAAGGGCTTTTTAAGGAGTCTTCCTTCCTGGCTGGATTAACTCCTCCATTGCTGTTGTGTGTGAGAGATTGTGCAAAGGGCTGGCTGCCCCTTGTCTTAAACTGCTGCCTGCAGCTCTCTCACTCAGCCTTACCAAGTTACCAGACTTCCCTGGACTAGAGAAGACAAGGTAAGACACTCTTGGGGTTCTTGTTTTTATTTATTGTTGGTAAAAGGACTTTTTTTAAGACTTAGAGTCCCTTTACTTAACCAGATTTGGGTGGTGGTGGTGGGGGGGTAGCTTATTTGGGGGTTTCTGCTTGGGGAGGGGGCCTGGGGTGGGGGGGTTTGCCAATTTGCCCATATCTTAATTTAGTGAGAGGACTTTTAAAAGTGCAGTGTCCTTTTGCTTCTCCTGATTTGGGTGGCTTGGATTTCTTGGGGTTAGGGTGAAGGGTTTTTTTTGGGGGGAGGGGGTGGCAAAGTTCCTGTATTGTTAAAAAAAATTCGGATTGACACGGATTCGGAAGTATACGGGGGGGAAAAATTCGGAATCCCCATATAGCTGAAGTCTAGTGTAGAATGCTGCCGCCAGGCTGCTAATGGGAGTTCCTTTACGGGAACACATTCAGCCTGTGCTGAAAGTGCTGCACTGGTTACCAATGCTGCCGCCAGGCTGCTAATGGGAGTTCCTTTACGGGAACACATTCAGCCTGTGCTGAAAGTGCTGCACTGGCTACCAATAATGTACCGGTAACATCTATAGTAACGGATTAGGCCCATAAGTCTAAACATCACCTTAGATTTCTCTTATCATGCCATGGCGGTCCTGGGTCCTCTTTGAAACATCAAATACTGACCAATTCGCCATTTGCTATCATTGTCTGTATGAATTATTGCACTGATACTGATGTTTTAATAATTGTTTTATGTTCCTGTTTTATTGCTGTTTTATCTTGCCTGGTCATTGTTTGACCCTAACCTGTGTGCCGCTCTGAGCCTGCCTTGGCGGGGAGGATGGAATACAAAATTAAAATAAATATTTCAATAATAGAATTAATATGATACACAAAGTGGAGCAATACACCTTGCTCTTTTGGAGCACTTCCTGCAGGGAATGTAGGCCTGTTTTTCCTGGAATCCTTTATTTATTTATTTATTTATTTATTTATTTATTTATTTAATTGGATTTATATCCTACCCTTCCTGATGAAGCAGGCTCAGGGCGGCTACTGCTGTGAATTTTATCTTTGCTTTTGGAGGAAAGGTGTGTGGGGGGGCATAAAACCTCCAGTGATTGATAAGAGTCATTTCTAGATGGGGTAGAAGGCACGCTATTAGACTTTTCATGTTCCTTCCAGGGACTGATAAACCTACTATGACAGTGGTGGAGCCAATACCCCACTGTGCAGGCTTTCAGGGACACGATGCCAGTATGCTTTTTCACTTATAGGTTTGTTGATGATTAGGCTTACCATTTGCCTGCCTGTGACAGTCATTTCATACTCCCACCCTCCATCACTCGTTCTTGATCAATTGAACTGTGGGAGAAAAATGGGGAGGGAACATCGCAGTGTCTGTGATATAGGAATTTTGCTGCTGGGGGAAATTTCCTAGAGTGTCATGTAAAGAAGAACTGTGACATCAATTCTGGGATGGGTTGTCAATCTCCTGGTGAGACCTGGAGACGTCCCAGAAATGACATCACAGAGTCTATAACACTCCCTCTCCCTAAGCTGTGCCTCTCAAAGCAGGAAAGCTGGCACCTGGGTGAGAGACCCAGAACCAGCAGATTTTTTGTGGTTGGCCAGCTCTCCCCGTGTTGTTTGGGGCAGGGCTGGAGAGCTGGCATCTGTAGATTGTGTGTTCTGTGGCAGGGAAGCTGGCACCTGGGTGAGAGACCCAGAACCAGCAGGTTTGTTGTGGCTGGCCAGCTCTCCCTGTGTTGTTTGGGGCAGGGCTGGAGGGCTGGCATCTGGGTTTGTTGCAGCCAGGTCTGCAGAGCAGACCTTGAGCAGATTGTGTTTTGTGTGGCAGTGACGTTGGCAACTGGGTTTTATATTGCTTCCAGGCCTGCCCTGCAGGGTTAGAGTAGATAGAGGGATGTGCATTTGGGTGATAGAGATTCTCTGATGTGGTTAGGTTTGGCTTTGGGTGCCCCAGGAATTGGACCCCCTGTTAAAAGTTATTTTTTTACTGTTTTAAAAGTATTCAGTGTTTGATTGTTGCTGCTGTGTTGTGCTGCTGCTGTTACTCTTTTCTTTGGGTTCTTTTGGGTTTAACACTTGGCCTTTTGTGATTCTGCTGGTTTTGGTTTGGTTTTTTTAAATTGCCTCTGGTTGGTGTGGGGGTTGGTGAGGGTGTGTGTGGGCTGGGTCACTTTCTTGTTTTTATAGAGTAGATTGTGTGTTCTGTGGCAGGGAAGCCGGCACCTGGGTGAGAGACCCAGAACCAGCAGGTTTTTTGTGGTTGGCCAGCTCTCCCCATGTTGTTTGGGGCAGGGCTGGAGAGCTGGCATCTGTAGATTGTGTGTTCTGTGGCAGGATATACAGGCATAGAGCTGGCAACCCTGTATGATCATCATCCAAACAAACCTGTCTCCTCCAAATGGCTGCATTTGCAGAAAATAAGTATCATATACATTCAGATCACTGCTTTAACTTCAGTTTCAAAAGGTTGCAGGAGCAACTGTCTAGTTTGGATGCGAGGAGAAGGGGATTTAATTCAGTACTCAAGACAACTTAGTTTTCTAAGGCCTCTGTCCTTTTTAGATAAAGATGCAGTCTGAAGACACAAACTGTTACTAGTTTGGATATTTTCCTGTATTACAGAACTGAAAGAAAAGGGAAAGAGAGCCCAAGAAGCTGCCAGCTATTTGTGAAGTAAATTTTCCATTAAAAAATACAGTAGCGGGTGTAATTTTGTCACATGCATCTGTTGCTATCACCTCTCACTTTGTGCTGAAGTGTTCACCAGAGCATTTACAGAAGTGATTCTTCCTCCCACCCCTGACATCTGCCACCGAGAATCCTACATTATTCATCAGCGTACTAATGGCAGGTGATGAGATCTTTTCACGCTACATCCCTCTCAGTAGGTGTTTATTACTCTGTTCACCAGCAGCCCTGCTATTACTGTGGGGCCAGAAGAACTCTACATACTCGCTTGACAGGTAATGGGAAATGTGCTGTGCTCACTTGGCTCACAAGTGCAGATGAAGGTTATTACGAGGGCAGCTGCAATATCACAGGTCCTAAGATGGCGGTCACTTTAAATGAACAGCTTAATTTTGGAAATCCATACAAATCATGTCAGCAGCATGATAATCCATCTTCTTTACCTTCTATCATTTCAGCAGTCATCATGCTGTAATAATTTTCTTTCACTTCACCTGTGTTCTCTGTTTCTGAATAAAAGGGGCATAGATGGATGTTGGGAAGAAGCAAAGAAAAAGATGTGTTTGGCTTAGCATCTGATGAGGATTCAGACAAAGATATCTCTGTCTAGTAAGTAGGATGCTGTTGCATGGAGTCTTGTAGAGCTGAGGCTTGTGCGGGGAATGGGTAAGAGAAGAACATATAGCAACCAGCATTGAATGTTCTTGTTTAAATTTTCAAGAAATAGCTTGATAAGTAAGACACTATTTCTAATGATTTATCCTGAGCTCGTGACAAAAAAATTCAGCGTGGAAGCATGCCATCACATGGGAGCAATTTGAAAATGGGGAATTATTTTTATTGTAGAGAGAATTCTGTTCACTAAATGCCTCCACGAAGTGGCTGTTTCCCACATGTTTTTGTTATAGGCAGGCAGACTGTTCTAAATCATCTGAATGAATGGAATGTGGTGATTGGTCTTAAAAAAAATAAACACAAAGGCAGAAATTTTCCTTAAGCATCCTGTGCTTAATGACCATTTTAAGCAGCAGCAACAGTGAAAAGAATTTCCATGATTAACTGGGGAAGGACAAAAGCTACAATGGATGGATTTGCTTTAGGACTAATGCCATGAGTCTATCTCTCATTTACCAGAAATATACTAAAGTTGTTTTAAAAGTGAAGCACTCAATGGAACACCTCACAGTAGACTCCTCATTCATTCACATGCCCTATTGCACAGTCCATCCTCACAAGTTGGCTGCTGCTCTGGAATGTATGAGATAGTTATAAATGCATGACTAATTGTTTTACTGGGAAACCCATTGGTTCCATTACACCGGCAGATGATATGCCAACAGTTGGGACAGTTTTAACTTATCACAATTTCTTGCTCGATTACCAGTGACATATGAAGAATAACAGCATAAGAATACCAGTGCAAACCAGAGCTAATGTAAAACACTGACAGTCACTAGCCCTGTTCACAAGTTATAGTGAATGCACATACAATCTGTGCACAATGTACACATAATTGTTTTTTTGTATGTGTGTTGAGTTATTCTCATGTTACAGTCAACACATATACAACTGAATGTGTGATACAAATTCCACATATATTCAGGTCCTGGGCCCTGGTTTAATTCATAGATTGAATGTGTGTTGGCTCTTATTTATAAACAGATATATGCACATACAGGCAGGATGTACATGCATTCATTGTATTTTGTGGAAAAGACTATTCTTGGCAGAAATTCTGGCATTCACCAATAATGAACTTATGTTAATCACACCATTCAACATTTTTAGATGGCTTGAACAGCATATGATGTTATAGAATCTAATCCATACCCCTATCTCACATTCGAAGTATAAACATATTGCTTTGAATTATCTCCACTGAAATCCTCATCAAAGTCTTTCATACCCCCATGGTTAGGAGGCAGGTTACAGAACAGACATCCTATTAAAGGGGTTGAGTTTCACTTGGTAGCAATACAACTTTCCTCCTCACCATTGTGCAAGTTAAGTAAACCTAATATCAGGTTTGTTGTGCTGGCACAAGTGTGTGTGTGTGTGTTTGTGTGTGTGTGCTTTCACATGGTGACTGTATGCAAGTGGATTTTGCTATTATTACACAGTAAAAATCCAGTTGGCAAACACATTGGCGTTTTCGCACTGGCCTTAATCGGCAGCGATGTCCCTCTTCACCGCACAGGATCTGCGCGGATTTCGCACCAATTGCTGTGGAGCACCCGGAAGAGCCGCAAAGTCCCGTGGCTTTTGCGGCGCAAATGTAAACTGGTTTTTGGCGGTTTATATTTGCGCCGCAAAAGCTGCGGGACTTTGCGGCTCTTCCGGGTGCTCCACAGCAATTGGTGCGAAATCCGCGCAGATCCTGCGCGGTGAAGAGGGACGTCGCTGCCGATTAAGGTCAGTGCGAAAACGCCCATTATTTAGTGTGTGTGAACACACCCAATGCCTGAGTGTGTGGGTGGATTTTGCTTAACTTCTCTTCACTGCAGCACCCAGTTCCTTATGTCATATTGTTCATGAGCATCTTCTACATGATCAGATCTCCAATGAATGAAATGGTGACCTCAGAAGGCCTCAGTTTTCCCGTCATATAACAGTTGCTGCTGCCCTCCTCCAACCCTCTTTCCCAGGAGCTGGATCAGCTAACACTCCTTCCCTCATTGTTTCCTAGGCATCTTTAATACCCAACAGTGTTTCCAGTCTTCAGGAAGTTCTATTGTGGCTTGCTGCACTGGCCTTAAATAAGCTAGCGAATAGGAAGGGAAGCTGTGCTGTCTCCTGAGCAAGTGCAGGGATGGTGAAAGGTGGTACAGGGAAGCTTGGTGGGTAGCAAGAGGCAGTAGAGGTGCAGAAAGTGAGAGGTGGAGGGAAGAAGTAATGAGGGGCAGCAGCATCAGACAGCACCTATTGTTGAGCCACCACTAGTTGTTTGATTCTCAGTAATGGATCTTCAGTGTATGAAAGCGATGCTGAGCAATATAAAGGCAGGATATATCATTTACATGAGCTTCTGCTCATCCATTCTGAGAACCCAACCCTTAAGTCAGGAATAGAACAATCCATTAGTTATAAGTTGACAGAAGTGTAATTCCATCATCAGTTGAAACATCTGAATATTTCAGTTATGGGAAGTGTGTAGTGAATACTATTCACGATGTGCTTGTTCTTTATGTGGCTCATCAAAATGAATAGGAATGTGTGTATTGTGCTTCTTCCATTCCTTTCAATGCTGCTTGATCAGGAGCACATATCAACAGATTGTATCCAAAATCAATATGTAAGTTCATAGAATCATAGAGTTGGAAGGAACCTCCAGGGTTATCTAGTCCAACCCCCTGCACAATGCAGGAAACCCACAAATACCTACCCCAAGTTGAATCTTTGTTGGTTAAACAATGCTAACAAAGCTTCTTGTTTTCTTCCTTTTAACAGCTTTCCAATAGGAACTTCAATGAATCTCCCAGAAGCTCATTGCAATGTCATAACAATATCTAAGGACAAAGTAAAGATGAAAATCTAGCCAAATCATGTCAAGTTGTCTAGCAAACTTGACCTCCTCCCCACACAAGCTTTCTGTTCCTAATATAAACTTTAAATTAGCATGATAGGGACAAGATGTATAAACATTCTGAAGTCTTTTAAGATATTCTTGTAGACGTATTTAAATGCAGAAGCTCATAATTAGATGCAAGGAATGATAAAAGGGTGGGGAATCAACACAAGGCCTAGACAACTCGTTGACATTAATGAAGGTTGGATGATCAAAGAAGAGAAATGTCTCATTTAACATCTAATAATGGCAAGTATCCACACAGGGGAAGTTTGTTTTTTCTTACATCTTTTGATAATCTGAAATAAGACAAAATGTTATGTTTAAGTTGCTGAAGACACCATTCTAGAACATTAAGAAAAGCATGGCAAACATGTCTTTCAGCTCTACTGTGATGAAAATAAGACAAGAAAGATATGAAAAATGTCTGAAAAATGCAGTCATTCTGAGGCTTGGATCCACTGGTTACTTCTTTGGGGCATGACCTTACTTACTGTCCACTACAACTCCAAATGTTTCCCATTTTTTTCTAGGGGAACAGCCCCCCCCCCCGGAATAGCATGAGTAGGTAAAACAGACATGGGATAGTAGGTCAGTACCCTGAAAGTATAAGGCTGATGACTGGCCAAATGTTCTCAGCATGGACATGGACCACTGCCATGAATTACATCATTGGGTGTGCCATGTCATTCAATAGCCACATGCTTTTCTGATGCTGAGCCACACAAAAAGGCACAAAATAAAAAGGACAGCTCAAAGAATAGAACAAAGCAGGAGTCAAATCTCACCTCAAGACCAACGAAGTTTTATTCAGAATGTAAGCTTTCGTGTGCTAGAAGTATACTTCATCAGACAATAAGGTGGAATGGCAAGCAGTCTTAAATATAGAGAAAGTGGGCAGTGAATTAATATGCAAAATCATGGAATTTTTTTTTTAGCAGATTAAAAGAATCACAAATTGAGGCCTGGGATTGTTTGTGTTGACTGGGCTGCAACAAGAAGAAGGCAATACAAGTCAGAATAGCAGATTGATGTCCATGTCACCAGGTATGAAGTGCAATAAATAAGAGTTGCAATGCTAGCTCTCAGCCAAAATGAGGGAACATTTTGGCCCAGGGCTAGCATCTCTAAAACTTTTATTTTATTGGTTTTGATGTGCCTTTCTGTCACATGATGACTCCTGCTGATAAAAAGGGAAAGACTGTCTTTCCAAAGTCACCTCTTAGCAGTGATGGCCTCTTCTGACATGCTGCATCCCCCTCATAGTGTTGAGCAGTTTAATACCAACTTTTCAGATGGCAGAGGCATAACAGTAAACTATCTGGGGAAATTCCTGCAGAAGAAAGATCTGCTACTTATTTATTTAAGCACTGCCATGTTCACCGTTCCTCTCCTTCTCTACAGAGGGCATAGGCACATTCTTTTTTTGAGAGTGGCAGTCCAAAAAACCCCTAGGAGATGACAGTCACTGCCAGTTCCTCTTAGATGAATGACTGAGTATTTGTTAACTATTTACAGTAGAGAAAGGAGATTGTCATCTCAAAAAATGCCAAATGTTTAATACCCGATACATCCTTTTTTAAGATGTTACCTACCAATCATCTTATATATAGCTATCTTGTCTCTGGATGTAAATCCTTTGGTCTGCTAAGAACTGTTCCATGTTTTTCCACTCTGTGTATTACATTATCATCTAGTTAGAACATCTATCCAAACACAATCAGGTGAACATCATCCAAATGTCTGATTATGCAGGACAGCACAATGGGATGGGTTATAACAGGTAAGTGCATTTGCAGATATGTTAGATGGATATTCACAGGCCTCAGATTCAGCGGGAGCTCACAGGAGCGCAGCTCCTGAACCTTTTTGAGAGCTCCACCTCCTCCTTCCCACCTTGTCCATTGAATAATAGGTGCAGCTGCATAACAATCCCTGGATGAGCTCCACCACCTATATTTCTACAAAACGACCCCTGGATATACATAAATGCTTGTCAAGTGAAAGCACAAGTTTTCAATTCAAATATTTTAAAGTGTATCCACTTAAATGTTCTCATATATAGTTTTTTGGATTTAGAACAGAAAAAAACAACACATGTCCAACAGTTACATTGAAGTAGCCAAGTCCTCTATTTTATAAGGCACTCTGCCATGAGTAGAACAATCTCCTTCTAGCAGTTTAGAGCTACAAATAATATTTCAAAATTCTCCAATATTAGCAATGTATAGATAAAAACAAACATGTTTAAAGCCCAAGATAATTGTCTGAGAGCGTGTGATATAGCACTGCTGAAGCAAAACAAGTCTGGGTATAGTTAGTACATGAGTGGGAAAACCCTGCATAGTCTCAAGGAGTTTATATATGGTGCCATGACTTCTGTGGTTGAAGAAATGTGAGATTTAAATGTTACTACAAACACACCATACAGCAGGTATAGCATAAAGATTCAATGTCACTTTGTTGCAAGTATACATACTGAAAAGTGATTATCAGTTGTATGAATCATAGAGTCAGAAGGGACCTCCAGGGTAATCTAGTAACCCCCCCCCCCCCGCACAATGCAGGAAATTCACAAATACGACCCCCTCATACGCCCCCCCTCCCAGTGATACCTTCTCCATGCCCAGACGTTATGGCAGGTTATAAGTTTCAATGTGAAACTACTTTTGGTTTTGTGTAGGATTGGAAGTAGAGAGTACTCTGAAATGTACTGACCCCTATACATTTGATTTTTTTTTCTTCCTCTACATAGAGACTTGTTTTACTGTCCTCTAGCATAAACATTATCACAAACATAGAGAGAGTTTGGGTATTTTGAAAATCTTGTGTTTTAGTAGCAAGTATTTTTTCCTTATAAATCATAAATTTTCTCATTCAACATTTGTCAAGCTGCCCATATCAGCTTTGCCTTATTGCTTTGATATTACCTTCACACTGGAGCAGTGCGTGGGGAGAGAATCAGTTTTGTTCAAAAATAGGTTTTATTATGTGTATGTACTTTTTTCATCTTCTTCACTATTATGTCTAAACTTTGCCTATGTGGAGGAAGAAGAAGAGGAAGACAAGAAGGCTGAAAGTGGCTGTCAAGCAGCCTTTCCCCCCAAGTAAAAGATGCTGACAGACCAAAAAACTACAGCATGAAAAATTTATAGACAAATCTCCCAACAGAGAAAAGAGCCAATGACACCTCTCTTAATAAGTGCTGGGTCTTCATGCAAATCTACAGCAGAATTTTTCCAATGGCAAAGTAAGTTTCAAAATGTTTTATGGCCCACTGTGGCTATAAAATAGCTTCACTTGTCACTTCAATAGACTAAAATCAGAATTATACTAATATTCAGCAGGGTGACAGCACTATATAATCTTGTTATACAGGAGATCTGAGTGCAGGAGTGCATTGCAGGTTAGAGTGTGATGTTTTAGGAAAGGCTTGTTCCATTATGCAAGTAATAATTAAAGCAACAGTAAATTATAAAATTAGTTTGACTATACCAGTATCTCTATATTTATCTCTCCATTTGTGGAGGCACACAAACAGGATACAAATAGGAGCTGCCCTAAGCCTGCTTTGGCGGGGAGGGCGGGACATAAATTGAATAAATTGTAACTACAACATGGAATTCAGCATGCTTAGGACTGATTTCAAATTTCTCTAACCTACTGCTTTGCTTTGTTCCAACACTCTCTCTTGTGGGAATCAAAATTGTAATTCTTTATTTTCTGTTTCTTTTCACTAATTTCCTCCTTCCAATGTACATGTTTTTCAACATTATTTGGGCATCAATAAATCATCATTAAATAGGTCTATGACTCTTAGCCTGGGAATCTTGCCTGGGGGTTCTGTAGAAAGGTGGGTAGTTGCTCACAAGTATTTTCAAATGGCAGTTGGTAGTGAGATGTAAAGAAAAGTCAAGATAAAGAAAATTTTGAAATGGATTGCAGCAGCATCGCTGGTGAGGGAGAAGAGGCAGTGACATGTAAAGACTGTGAGATGCTTGTATTTCTACCTGAGAGTAGCAGCAATTACACTTGCAGCAAGTGTAAGTTAGTGGCCCTGCTGGAGGAGAAGATACAGGGGCTAGAGTAAAGTTTGTCCACACTGCAGTATATAAGAAGAAGAAGATATTGGATTTATATCCCGCCCTCCACTCCAAAAAATCTCAGAGCGGCTCACAATCTCCTTTACCTTCCTCCCCCACAACAAACACCTTGTGAGGTTGGTGGGGCTGAGAGGGCTCTCACAGCAGCTGCCCTTTCAAGGACAACCTCTGCCAGAGCTATGGCTGACTCAAGGCCATGCCAGCAGGTGCAAGTGGAGGAGTGAGAAGGTGAGAATTTTCTTGACAGAATGCACGAAGCGCTCTTGAAAGGACAAGAGGAGGGAGAGGAAGTGGTATCTCAGCAATTAGAGGAGAACCCAACACAGGAAGAGGGTTCCTGGAAAAAATGTAACCCAAAGGAGAAAGAAAATCAGGAGATGTTCTGAGCCTCTTCTGCTCAGCAATAGGTTCCAGGATCTCCCCACAGTAACTAATTCTAAACCATTGGAACAAGAGCTACTTCCCCAATGGTGCAGTCTCATTTGGAATACTGTGTGCAATTCTCGTCACCGCACCTCAAAAAGGACATTATAGCATTGGAAAAAGTGCAGAAAAGGGCAACTAGAATGATTAAAGGGTTAGGACACTTTCCCTATGAAGAAAGGTTAAAACGCTTGGGGCTCTTTAGCTTGGAGAAACGTCAACTGCGGGGTGACATGATAGAGGTTTACAAGATAACGCATGGGATGGAGAAAGTAGAGAAAGAAGTACTTTTCTCCCTTTCTCACAATACAAGAACTTGTGGGCATCCGATGAAATTGCTGAGCAGTCAGGTTAGAACGGATAAAAGGAAGTACTTCTTCACCCAAAGAATGATTAACATGTGGAATTCATTGCCACTGGAGGTGGTGGCGGCTACAAGAATAGACAGCTTCAAGAGGGGGTTAGATAAAAATATGGAGCAGAGGTCCATCAGTGGCTATTAGCCACAATGTGTATATATAAAAATGTGTGTGTGTGTGTATTTGGCCACTGTGTGACACAGAGTGTTGGACTGGATGGGCCATTGGCCTGATCCAACATGGCTTCTCTTATGTTCTTATGTCCTTAACCTCTGCGAAGCTTGAACAAAGTTTCTCAGGATCCTGTGGATAAGATGCCTGGAGCTTCTGCTCTCCAATATAAGAAGAGGAAGGTGGTTGTGATTGGAGACTCCTTGCTCAGAGGTGGAGCCCAGAGGTGGAGCCCAAAGTGTGCCGACCGGACTTGTCATTCCGAGAGGTCTGCTGTCTGCTGGGTGCACGCATCCAGCATGTGACAGAAAGGATTGGAAGATCTATCAGTCCCACAGATTACTATCCTCTCTTGCTGATCCACATGGGAACAAATGATACTGCCCATCATAACCCTGAGCATATTAGAAAAGATTATGTGGCTCTGGGTCAAAAGGTGAAGAAGCTGGCCGCACAGGTTGTGTTCTCATCAGTTCTTTCTGTTGAAGGCCATGGCTTTGGACAAGAAAGAAGAATACTTCAAATAAATGACTGGCTACATCGATGGTGTCGTCAGGAAAGATTCAGATTTCTGGACCATGTCTTACACTTTTGAGATAGTGGTCTTCTTACGGGAGATGGTTTGCATCTTATGGTCGTAGGGAAAAGGATTTTTGATAACAGCCTTGCTAACCTAATAAGGAAGGCTTTAAATTAAATTGTATGGGGGAGTGAGACAATAATTCAAAGCCTCATATGATGCCAGGAACTGGGGATAAGAACATTAACGATTTGCATTAAACGTTAAAGAGAGTGGTGCATATGCTAGGTAATATTAACTTGCAGGTTTGTATGGAAACTAAACCCTCAGGATGCATAAAACATGGATTCCGATGTCTCTACACGAATGCACAGAGTATGGGAAACAAACAGGAGGAACTGGAAGTCCTAATACAGGAAGGAGACTAAGATATAATAGGCCTTACTGAAACTTGGTGGGATGACACTCACAAATGGAATATTAGGATTCAGGGGTACATCTTATTTAAAAGGGACAGGCAAATGAGAAAGGGCGGAGGTGTAGCAGTATATGTGAAGGAGATATATACTTGTAAGGAAATATGTGAATCTGAGCATGGCAGCTCAGCTGAGAGCCTCTGGGTAAAAATAAAAGGAGTAAGAAATAACAGTGATATTATGGTGGGGGTCTGCTATAGACTACCAAGTCAGGCAGAGAATTTGGATGAAATACTCCTACAACAGATTGCAAAGTTCTCCCAGAGAAGGGATACAGTGATCATGGGAGATTTCAATTACCCGGACATCTGTTGGAAGTTCAGCTCTGCTAAAAATGAAAAATAAAATAGATTCCTGACTTGTCTTGCTGACAACTTCCTTTTCCTGAAAGTGAAGAAGGAAACATGGGGATCTGCTATCTTGAATTTGATTCTCACCAACAAGGAAGAATTGATTGAAGAAGTGGAAATAGTGGGCACTCTGGGCAGTAGTGACCATGTGATTTTGGAATTTACAGTCTAAGGGAAGTGAAAAGCTATAAGTAGTCAGACTTATAGGTTGGACTTCAGAAAGGCAAATTTCGATAAACTTAGAACTATGCTGGGTAAAATCCCATGGTCAGAAGAAGGGGGTTCAGGAGGGGTGGGAGTTTCTTAAAAGCGAAATACTGAAAGCGCATTCACAGATGATTCCTATGAGAAGAAAAAAATGGAAAAAGCCTAAAGAAGCCAAGTTGACTCTATAAACAGCTCTCTGAAGACTTAAGAAATAAAAAAGACTCCTTTAGGAATTGGAAGGAGGATCTTATAACCAAGGATGAATATAAACAAATCACCAATGCTTGTAGAGAAAAAGTTAGGAAAGCTAAAACTCAGTGTGAGCTTAGGTTGGCCAAAGATGCTAAAAACAACAAAAAAGGGTTCTTTTTTATGTTCAGAGTAAGAAAAAGAGCAAGGACATGGTAGGCCCATTGCGAGGGCAAGAAAGTGAAATTGTAACAGGTAATGAAGAGAGGGCAGAACTGCTCAATTCCTACTTTCCCTCAGTCTTCTCTTCTGAGGGGAACGGTGCTCAACATGGCAAAAACAGAACATATAAGGAGAGTATGAAGTTCCAACCTAGGATCAACATAGGGGTAGTACATAAACACCTAGTTTCTTTAAATGAAACTAAGTCCTCAGGGCCAGATGAATTGCATCCAAGGGTTCTAAAAGAGCTTGTGGATTTAATTTCTGAGCCTCTGGCTATTTTTTTTGAGAATTCTTGGAGAACAGGAGAGGTGCCAGAAGATTGGAGGTGGGCGAATGTTGTCCCCATCTTCAAGAAGGGGAAAAAAGAGGATCTGGGTAATTACCAACCCGATCTGGGTAATTACCGACCCATCTTCAAGAAGGGGAAAAAACAGGATCTGGGTAATTACCGATTCTGAAAGAAGTGAAAGCACTGACAAAATATAAACAAATATTAAATCATCAGTCAGTCAGTCCTGGAACATTTAAAAAGGATAACTGAGCTCACTAAGAGCTAGCATGGGTTTCTCAAGAACAAGTCATGTCAGACTAACCTGATCTCTTTTTTTGAGAAAGTCACTACCTTGCTGGATCAGGGGAATGCTGTAGACGTATCTTGATTTCAGTAAAGCTTTTGATAAGGTTCCACATACTGTCCTTGTTGACAAGTTGGTAAAATGCGGATTGGATGCTGTTACCGTTAGGTGGATCTGTAACTGGTTGACAGATCGCACCCAAAGAGTGCTTGTGAATGGTTCCTCATCCTCTTGGAGAGGAGTGACAAGTGGAGTGCTCCAAGGATCTGTCCTGGGACTTGCTTTGTTCAACATCTTTATCAATGATTGGGATGAAGGAATAGAGGGAATGCTTATTAAATTTGCTGATGATACTAAACTGGGAGGGGTTGAACATGAGTCAACAGTGTGATGCGGTGGCTAAAAAGGCAAATGCAATTTTGGGCTGTATCAACAGAAGTATAGTGTCCAGATCACGTGAATTCATGGTATCGCTTTACTCTGCTCTGGTAAGACCTCATTTGGAATATTGTGTTCAGTTTTGGGCACCACATTTTAAGAAGGATATAGACAAGCTGGAACAGGTCCAGAGAAGGGTGACGGAGATGGTGAGGGGTCTGGAGACCAAGTCCTATGAAGAAAGGTTGAAGGAGCTGGGGATGTTTAACCTGGAGAGGAGGTGGCTGAGAGGTGATATGATCACCATCTTCAAGTACTTGAAGGGCTGTCATATAGAAGATGGTGTGGAATTGTTTTCTGTGGCCCCAGAAGGTAGGACCAGAACCAATGAGCTGAAATTAAATCAAAAGAGTTTCTGGCTCAACATTAGGAAGAACTTCCTGACCATTAGATCACTCCCTCAGTGGAATAGGATTCCTTGGGAGGTGGTGGGCTAGCTTCCTTCCTTGGAGGTTTTTAAACAGAGGCTAGATGGCCATCTGACAGCGATGAAGATCCTGTGAATTTGTGATAGGTATTTGTGGTTTTCCTGCATTGTGCAGAAGGTTGCACTAGATGACCCTGGAGGTCCCTTCCAACTCTATGATTCTATGATTCTAGATATTATGCAAATAAATGGTGAACATTTTACAAGTAAATCCCGTGAACTGAGAAACCCCATTCAATATATGCACAAAATAGAAACAATCTACAAAACTAACAGCAGAGAGTGGAGAAGTGAAAAGAAAAGAAAAGGTCCCCTGTGCAAGTACCAGCCGTTTCCGACTCTGGGGTGACGTTGCTTTCACAACATTTTTACGGCAGACTTTTTATAGGGTGGGTTGCCATTGCCTTCCCCAGTCATCTACACTTCCCCCCCCCCAGCAAACTGGGTACTCATTTTACCGACCTCAGAAGGATGGAAGGCTGAGTCAACCTTGAGTCAGCTACCTGAACCAGCTTTCGCTGGGATCGAACTCAGGTCGTGAGCAGAGTTTAGGACTGCAGTACTGCAGCTTAAACACTCTGCACTACAAGACTCTGAAAGAAGTGAAAGCACTGACAAAATATAAACAAATATTAAAAGATATGAAATGGGGAACATTGGCTCATTGATTTATAGAGAATTAAAATACACCTAATTGTACTATCGATCATTGCCAATAATTCTGCTGTGTAATTTCACTGTCATTAAACAAATCCACTAAACACAGCAGAATCCAGAAAGGATTGTGAATATTTCAGCATTCAAGAAAAGCTACAGTATATGTTCAATTTTTGAGGGGGAGAAATTAAAATTAAAATAAAGTGGGTATCTAGTAATAAACAGAGAATATAAAAGCAAGCCGATGTCACTAAATCAAAATATTTAGAAAGGCTGAAGATAAGGTTGCCAACTCCAGATTTTTATTTATGTATATTTTATTTCATTTGTATTCTGCCCTCCCCAGAAGCAGGCTCAGGGCGGGTTCCATCAGAAACCATGCAATAAAATCAATTAAGAATTAAAATACATTTATTTTAAAATAATTATACCATCAGCATTAAAATAAAATGGCATCTCCACAGATAACCATCCAATTGGGCCAATGGTCACTTGGACCTGAGGTCACTGGAGGGGAGGCCAGATACAGAGTGAATGCCCACTGTCTCATCTAAAGGCCTGGCAGAACAGCTCCATCTTAGATGCCCTGTGAAACTGTAGAGACCCTGTGAAACTGCAGGGCCCTGATCTCTAATGGAAGCTCAGTCCACCCGGTAAGGGCCTGGACTGAAAAGGCCCTGGCCCTAGTTGAGGCAAGAC
The DNA here is from genome assembly GCF_032191835.1 of Heteronotia binoei. Taxonomy (NCBI): domain Eukaryota; kingdom Metazoa; phylum Chordata; class Lepidosauria; order Squamata; family Gekkonidae; genus Heteronotia; species Heteronotia binoei. Next base: position 70,400,350 of record NC_083226.1, read on the forward strand.
GCTCAGGAGGCCTTGGCAAAGTTAGGGGCGTGGCAGCGAGTGCACTCAGAGCCTGGCAGACAGCAACATCATAATGTCACTGGTTACACAGGAATGCTCTGATATTTGAGCAAAAAAATCTATAATAAAATGATTTCTACTCTAGAAATTTTGGGCAAATACCAGGGCTTCCCTCTGTCAGCAGCAACGTTATAACATCACTTATGCTGTGTGCCTGAAGTGATGTCACTGCTTCACTGGTGATGCTGAGGTTGGTCCCTCTTTGCTCTGGATAAATCCCCCTGCCTCCTGTCTGTTTCTTTGCTAATAAATTGACATTGTGTAACAAACGTATCTTCTATGTAAACCTAAGAATGGGGGCTTGAATTAGTACCCTATTCCTGATTTGCAAGCAAAAGGGTGTCAAGCATGGAAGTTTCAAATAACTAAGCAGTTGGTGAATACAAAGTCTTAGTTTATTGATAATCCCTTGTTGCTTCAAGGTGGAACACCTTGAAAGTGGTACAAAGTTACCCATGGTATGAAGCTTTAAGGGTTCCATCAAAGAGTATAGAGAAGATAGCTTAAAGACATAACAAATACGTGTGAACTATTACAAATATGCAAACTACTATCTTTTTGGTTGAAACTTCCCTGGGTCTCATGCATTCTTATTACTGTTAATAAGTATTGACTGGGAGACCTTCTCGGGAGGCACCTCCTTTTCTCTATCATCAAAGCAAGGCATTCCTACATTTGCTTTTCAAAGGTGGGAAAAGGAAAAAGGGAGGTGAGAACTAAGAGGGGTTGTTTAGCTTTGATATGCACCCATGGGAACTGGAATAATACAGAAAGGACAGTGATTAAACTTAATAATGGATCAAAACAATCATGCTTGACAAAGGGAACATTGCACTTAGTGACATCTCAGTTGCCAGTCAATCAATACCTTGATCAGCCGGCTTTTGGAAATCCAAGTAGATAATGTCTACTGGATCACTGATATCCACATTCTTCTTAACCTTCTAAAAACTCCAGAAAGTTTGTGAGGCAGGATTTCCCTTTACAAAATTCATACTGATTTTCCCTCAACATGTTTTGTTTTTCTACATCTAATTTCCAACTGTGCCTTCTATGTGTGGGTACTTATCTCCATAGAGGGCATACTTACCCCTAAAGTTTTTCTGCAAATTTGGATGACCTCCTAGGTTTGCAGAAAAATCTGAAAACTTAAAAAAATACATGGGTTTTTTTGAAATCCCCTTGAAAATAAAAAATGTCTGCACATGTGCAGACAATGCTCTTACCAACACTGTAAAAGGAACCTGCTTTGTGTAGGGTTTTGAGAAAAGAGACCTCATCTGGCCCTCAGGGGTTTGCAATGGTGTTAAATGTGTTGTTGTTAGCCATATAGTATGCAGAAATTCATACTTTGTATCATCTTCAAGGTAAGAGATGGCAGTATGATGATTAGCTTCTCATGACCTGCGGTCCATGTGATGTGAGGGGGAGCTGGGAGTGATGAGATAATCTTCTAGAGGCTTCTCCTGAAGAAGTCATCCTCATCTGATGTTGCTGGGCCCCAAAACTATAATTGAGCTAGGGCCCTGAAGAAGAAAGACTAGCTGGGATTGTGACAGACTAAAGGCCTGAACAATGACCTGTTTGAATTGCAATTGCTAGCAACATAGAGAATGCTTGAGCTTTGGCCTTTGGCTCTTGAATTTAAGGTTTGTGCCACCTAACAAGAGTTTTAAAAAGTGTTAGGTACTTAAGCTAGTTCTCTTGTTTTCTTGCTACATGATTTTTGAGTAATGTATTGGCTATAGAATAATTTTTCGTATTGATAGAAATTGAAATAAACTTTATTAATTTTTAATTAATTCTGGTTACTTGTGTACAACCGCCCAGGGGATCCACAGGGTTTGGTTTGGGGTTCCTTGACAAACTTGTATCCAGGCCTGGCGCTATGGATTCCTGTGCCCCAGGCTGACCCCTGCTCCTCCACCCCCCAGTGATATATTTGCATGCATGAAGCGTGCACGCCCCGATAACATCATCGATTATGTCACTGTCATGCCCCCTGACTTCACCAAGGCAGATCTGGAAGTCTGGAAGGCAGCAGGTGTGCTCAGAGCTGGGCTCTGAGCACACTTGCTGCCAAGCTCTGAACTTTGCCGAGGCCTCCTGAGCCTCGGGAGGCCTTGGCAAAGTCTGGAAGGCATCAGGCACGCTCAGAGCTGGGCTCTGAGCGTGCTTGCTGCCACCCCCCCCCCCAACTTTGCCCAGGCTTCCCGAGCCTTGGGAAGCTTTGGCAAAGTCAGGATGGCAGCAGGTGTGGGGCGCCTAGGCCAGGTAGTGCCCTAGATAGCCTCCTACTTGGCCTACTCCCACGTACCAGCCCTACTTGTATCCATCTGTTTCAGACAAAGATCCACCTTTCTCATCTTCCTTCTCAAGATGTAGCAAAGCAGTATCAAGTGCTCCCTGGGGAAATGACCATGACACCAATTCAGGATACAGTACTGCATTCAATTGAAATGCAAAATTTTTGCATATAAAGCTCTCCTGTTGAGTTAAAAATGTAGCCTTGGAAAAAAAATTCCAGGGGAAGTATTTAAAATGTGCATAGTGCATGAAATTGCCTCACATTATGGGGAATACATGCCTTGTAGCAATTATGTCACTTATCCTTACACTAATTAAGTGTTGATGTGTGAGTACTAAGTTGCAATGATGTTGTTAACTAATGTACATAAATATTCCCTTTAAACTGTAATTGCACTTTGCCATAAGTTAGAAGGAAGCACAATCAATTTGGAAATGTGCAGATCTGTATTTTAAGAACGGGAAACTCTTTTTGATGCCAGGACATATAATGCTGGTATTCCCTACTTTAGCTGAAGTGTTCTTCAGGACAAAATTCTTGTTATAAGAGCAGGAGTTTCCACATTCCCTATAGAATATTTCCATATTCCCTATAAACAAGGACTCTGCACTGAAACAGCTGATTTCACCCACAGGGACTGGATACATCATACCAGAATGATATAATATGACTTAATCCACAGCATGCCCCCCCCCCCCCCCCCGCTTCCAGAAAACATCAGCTGTACTTCATTTCTGTCAAAGGAACCAAGATGAGCTGTGGGAAATTTGCACTGTTCTAGCCATTTGCTCAGCTCAGGATTTATGATTGTCCACAGTTAATGCAATTTTGTTTTTCTAATATTAGAATGAAAGTCCCTGCTTGCCACACTGATACATGCACCATGAAAGAATGAGAGCCTAATACATAGTAAAAGGCTTACTGTATTTTATTCAGTACCCTCTCTCCAGTAATGACCTACTTTGTATGTTTCAGGTAGTATATAGAAGGCTTTTATAATGACAAATTCCTTACACTATTATCTACTTTTAGCTATTGCCAGTCTATGATGTCAAGCATGCAGTTTCAATAACAAGTCAGGTTTGATACAAAACAACGTTTATTGATAGACCGATACTTTCAGTGTAACAGATTCTTGAGGGTGATGCTAAAGATACATTGATACAATACTTTTAAGGCATACTTCAAAAGGATTCCAAATGGTGGGGGCAAGGGATGTGCTCTCACACATAAACTATCATAAATGTCCACATTCTCATAGCGTTATCAGGACTCCATCCTTGCTTTCCCCAGATGTGCCACACTCCTTAACAGGAATGTATGGGAAGGTGCTGATTACTCTTTCTCAAGTTAGTTTAGTTTCTCTCTACTTCTGCTTTGCAAGCAATAAAGCAAGAAGGGGGAGGGGGGGAAATAACAGACTTAATAGACCTTGGTCCTCCATGATATTTCACAGGCCAGCTTTATGGAGGACCCTAAAACAATCAATTACCAATGGAATTCTACCATGCTTGACATACTGCCCCCCTTAACATCAACGTCATGGTTTTTGAGGGAATGCTTTATAGAACTTGTTTACTAAATCAGGGGCTAAGACTTTTTCATAGAGGGCCACCAGAACTGCCTGTTAATTAGGTGCAGTGTCTTCACATACCCAAAGTGCCCGGCCAACTCATTGGAATGGCAAAATTGCAGGGCCTCTGAGCAGAGGCTCTTAGGGACATAGAGTTTGCCATCTTTATACCAAAATCCATCCTCTCCCTTTTGCACTTCACCTGGCCAGTCTTCCCCTTCATTTTCAGTCTCGGTGGCCAGCCGTTCCCCCCCCCCCCACTTCTCCGTCTGCAGATTCTGCCTTGATTTGGACTGTGTGGTTACGATGGCGGTTACTTGGGAGGGGAAATCAGGGAGTCCACTACCTCCTCTTTCTGGTTATTGTGCTGAAGGAGGCTCGAAAGGGCGTCTGCCAAGAAATTTTTTGTTCCCAGGATGTGCTTCAGTATGAAATCGAATCTAGAGAAAAACCTCGTCCACCTAATTTGCTTCTCAGTGAGTTTATGGCGGCCGGTGAGCGCCTCCAAATTTTTGTGGTTGGTCCAAATTTCAAATGGCAGCTTGGTGCCTTCAAGCCAGGACCTCCAGGTTTTAAAAGCATAGGTCACCGCAAAAGCCTCTTTATCCCACACTGACCAATTTCTTTGCTCCTGAGAAAATTTCTTAGAAATATAGGCATAGGGTTTCAGCCTCCCCTCCTCGTCCCTTTGCATGAGGATGGCTCTGACAGCGACGTTGGAAGCATCACATTGCACAATGAAAGGCTTTAATTCATTGGGAGTGACTCAAGACTGGCTCGCTTATGAACAGTCTTTTAAGCTTATTGAACGCTTCTTGATATTTAGGCATCTAATTTAGCTTTGCTCCCATTTTTTTGGAGTCTGGACCCTTCCCCTTTGTCTTCAATAATTCAGTCAGGGGCAACATTATTTGAGCGAACCCCGGTATGAAGGTGCGGTAGAAATTTGCAAACCCGAGGAACGATTGGAGCTTTCTACGTGTCCTCGGGGGAACCCAATCTAGTACCACCTGAACCTTACTCGGGTCCATGGCCAGTCCCTGCCGAGACACCCTGAAACCCAAGCAATCGAGTTCAGTTTTATGGAACTCACATTTGGACAACTTAGCATACAATTTGTGCTTTAGCAGTGTGCTGAGAACATCCCTCACTAGTATCACATGTGATTGGAGGTCTTGAGAATAGATAATTATGTAATCCAGGTACACCACCACTCCCTTAAACAAATATTCTCTCAGCACTTCATTGATAAAGTTCATAAACACTCATGGCGCTCCTTGCAACCCAAATGGCATCACTAGGTACTCAAATTGTCCCATTGGTGTATTGAAAGCCGTTTCCACTCGTCCCCCTCTGATGCGCACCCTGAAGTATGCATCTCTCAAGTCCAATTTAGTAAAGATCTTCCCCTCCGACACTGTACTGAGTAAGTTCTTGATGAGGGGTATTGGATATGCATTAGAAGTGGAAATCCCATTGATCCTGTGAAAATCAGTACAAAGTCTAAGCGAGCCATCCTTCTTTTTCCTAAAGAGGACGGGGGCTGCGTGGAGGGCCATGGAGGGTCGTATGAAGCCTCTCTTCAGGTTCTTATCTAGAAACTTCCTCAGTTCCACTTTTTCAGTCCACCCCATTGAGTACAGCTTTGCCTTGGGCAGGGTTTGCCCCGGGATAAGTTCAATGGCACAGTCCTTGTCCCTATGGGGTGGGAGTTCATTGGCTCCCTGTTCACTGAATACCTCCCTTAAGTCTCGATATACCTTAGGGATCATCTGGACTTCCTCCATTGTCAGGCAAACCTTCTCATTTTGGGGCAGTGGACTGGGGCCCCACTCCTTATTCCAATGATGGGCTTGGCACCTCGTATCATTGAACTCTATTGTCTGGTCCCCCAGCGGATGTCTTGCTCGTGCTTTGCCAGCCACCCCACTCCTAAACTACATCGTAAGAGGAGGATGGGGCTATTACAAAAGCCTCTTGGTCCCAGTGGTCTTTAATGCCCACTGGCACCAATTGAGTCTCTAACATGCATGGCTCCACCCTCATCACTGACCCATCCATTTGCTTGAATTGGATGGCATGCGGCAAAGCTGCCGTGGGAAGACCCAACGCGTCCACCAGTTTAGGGGTGATTATGTCCCTCGTGCACCCTGAGTCAATCAAGGCTTTCACTTGTATCAACCTCCTGAGTCTGCTGTTTAACAAAATCACTGGTACAAAATACTCTCTCACCCTGAGTGGTGCCGGTTCATCGGCGACCTGCTGATTGGCACCATTTAGAGCAGGCCATCCTTGTTTCCCACTGGCTTATCCTCCCAGGACATCTCACTCAGCTCATCGATGATGATGGTCTCCTCGTCCAGCACCGAACTCACAGCCACGCTGCTCTTCGCCACATCCTTAGGGCAGCTGGTCTGCTTTTTGGAGTTGGAGTGCTTGTCTTGGTGGTGGTTGATGCTGGCCTAGGGGGGTTAGGGCAGCTGCTGGCCAGGTGGTTCGGGTCCCCACAATGGAAACACTTGCGGATCGCCGTGAACTTCTTTGCTTCTCCCCCCACCTGGGTCTTCTTCACCTCCATCTTCACCCCTGGTTTCTGGTCATGGCCCATCTTGCTGCTCTGCTGCTGGCACTGCATGGCCACTCTCTTCATGTTGGTCTCTACCTCTCCTGCCAGCTATATCCACTCCACCAGGGCGGTTGGCCTCGCTTGCTGCAGGGCTCGATCCAAGGCATTAGCATTCAGCCCCCGGGTGAAATGCTTGATCTTCATCAGCTCATTCCACCGCCTCACTTTAGCCACGTTGGTGCAGAACTCGGCCGCATAGTCATGGATTGACTTAAAGCCTTGTTGTATGTCCCTCAGGACAGCCAACGCGCAGGTCTCCTCTAGGGGGTCCTCATACTGGGCCAGCAATGTTTGGAGGAAAGTGGCCATGTTGTCCAGTTCTGGGCTCATGGCCTTGCACAAACTCACGTACCATCGCTTAGTGGCTCCCTTCAGCTTTGATCCCAGGTAGTCCACACGGCTAAATTCGACAGGGAAGGTATTTCCCCAATAATGCATGTAGCTATTGGCCTGGATCGTGAAGTACTCCACCTCTTCAGGGTCCCCGTCGAAGGTGGCCTCCAACTCTCTCGAGGGGCCAGGGTGCTGCCGGTTGCGTCTGGGGTGGTATTGCCGAGGGTCTAGCTGCAGGCGGTTGTGGGGCTCTTCTCGGGTCAGTCATCCTCATAATACGGTCGACTTGCCTGTTGAATTCTCCGGCCATCAGGGTGGTCATCACTTGCATCTCATCTCGCAACCCCTTGGTGACCTCTTCGACTTCCTTTCTTACCATCGACCGGAATTCTCGACCAATCTCGTCTTCCTCATCCCCCGGGCCCATTATTTCATGGGTCCCAGCTGCTTCCACCTCTGCCAAAGGTGGATCGATTTCCATGCAGGTAACTGCTGTGCTCCCCTCCTCTCCAGGCTCGGCTGCCTCGCCTGCTCCTGAGGCCATCTTCACCCAACGCATGTGCCTGGTTAGAATGGCGTCTCTGTGCACCGGGGCCTTGTCCATCATGGTGGTAGAGGTGCGCAGTTGCCACTGACACGGGGTGGCCGAGAGTTGTTGAATATGGAGAGGAGAGCCCTTCCCAGCAACTCTTCGGGCATTTAGCACGTGCTACAGTGGCGTTGGTGCTCTTGCCCCTTCTTCAGGTTCTGGAAAGTCACTGCTCACTGGAATCTTTTCAGCCATCTGGTTACAAAGTTGCCAGGGCTGTTAAACTTCTTATAGGATCACTCTCAAAATGTCAAGCATGCGGTTTCAATGACGAGTCAGGTTTGATACAAAACTACGTTTATTGATAGACCGATACTTTCAGTGTAACTGATTCTTGAGAATGATGCTAAAGATACATTGATACAATACTTTTAAGGCATACTTCAAAAGGATTCCAAAAGGTGGGGGCAAGGGATGTGCTCTCACACATAAACTATCATAAATGTCTACATTCCCATAGCATTATCAGGACTCTGTCCTTGCTTTCCTCAGATGTGCCACACTCCCTAACAGGAATGTATGGGGAGGTGCTGATTACTCTTTCTCAAGTTAGTTTCGTTTCTCTCTACTACTTTGCAAGCAATAAAGCAAGAAGGGGGAGGGGGAAAGAATAACAGAGTTAATAGACCTTGGTCCTCCATGATATTTCACAGGCCAGCTTTATGGAGGACCCTAAAACAATCAATTACCAGTGGAATTCTACCATGCTTGACATATGAGCCAGTCCATATGTGGGAACTTAGTATTTATTTGCTACATGTGATCAGTTTTGTATACAAGATCACATGAGGAACTATTACCTGGCTATGACTTATAACAGTGTATAAAACTGTCGTGATGCAGTTCATCCACAGGAAAGATTGCACAAAAAATGTTAGTGCAAGTCTGAACTGGCTGGATATCCTATGCATTGAAATTACTAGCCCTCAGTCCATCATAAGATGTCTAGTTTGACTACTGCCTAATCACCTGTCAATGAGGTCTGGACATCAAATCTTTTTGACTGAAACTTGAAGTGCGGGCTGTAAACAGGGGATAAAGGAGAACATATGTGTGTGTGTGTGTGTGAGGGAGGAAGGGAGCTCAGGGTAAATCACATGGCAAGACAAACAATTCTCTAGAATGGATCTGAACCTAAAGGACCAGAAGATCTTGTCAGTAGCTCTGCACAAAACAGAGCTGCATTCTAATGTATATATTGACATTCTGGGTCTATGGCTCAGTGGCTGGGCCTCTGTTTTGCATGCAGAAGGTCTCAGGTTCAATCCCTGGGATCTTCAGTTAAAAGGATCAGCTAGCAATGTGTTCTGAAATAACCCCTTCTCAAGACCTTAGGGTTGCTGCTAGTTTGTCTGGTCTGACTCAGCAAAAGGCAACTTCATGTGTGTTCACTGCTACTGTCAGTCCATTTCTGATATTATTGCCAGTTCATTCAGTTTTACAATATATGCTGTGATTACATTCATCCTCCACTATATTTTTGGAAGCTGCAGAGACCAGGGTTAACAAGAATCCAGTACACTGCATCTCCAACGCTGAACTGCATTTGAGGCTTGGAATTAAATATTTTAGTATTGAAGATAGATGAGATAAGCAACAATATTATTTTGTTAAAAAAATCTTAGATTATTTTAATATCAAGCAAAGATGATGCTTTAAAGTGATGCACACATTATGTCAACAAATTTGGAAAACGCAACAGTGGCCACAGGATTGGAAAAAGTCAGTTTTCAATTCCAATCCCAAAGAAGGGTAATGCCAAAGAATGTTCAAACTATCGCACCATTGCACTCATTTCACATGCCAGCAAGGTCAGGTTAAATATCCTACAAGCTAGGCTTCAGCAGTATGTCGATCAGGAACTACCAGAAGTTCAAGCTGGGTTTCGGAGAGGTAGAGGAACTAGAGATCAAATTGCCAACATTTGCTGGATTATGGAGAAAGCATGGGAGTATCAGAAAAATGTCTATTTCTGTTTCATTGACAATGCTAAAGTCTTTGATTGTGTGGATCACAACAAACTGTGGCAAATCCTTAAAGAGATGGGAGTACCAGACCACCTCATATGTCTCCTGAGAAACCTGTATAAGGGTCAAGAACCAATGGTCAGAACAGGATATGGAACAACTGATTGGTTTAGAATAGGAAAAGGAGTTCAACAAGGATGTATATTGTCACCCTGCTTATTTAATTTATATGAAGAGTACATCATGCGGAATGCTGGCCTGGATGAAGCACAAGTCAGAATTAAGATTGCCAGGAAAACAACAACAACCTCAGATATGCAGATGATACCACTCTAATGGCAATAAATGAGGTGGACCTAAAGAACCTCTTGTTGAGGGTGAAAGAGGAGAGCACAAAAGTAGGCTTGAAACTCAACATCAAAAAAACTAAGATCATGGCATCTGGCCCCATCACACCTTGGCAAATAGAAGGGGAAGACATGGAAGTCGCGACAGACTTCACATTTCTGGGATCCAAGATCACTGGAGATGGTGACTGTAGCCATGAAATTAAAAGACGTTTGCTCCTTGGGAGGACAGCTATGGTGAACCTAGGCAGTATAATAAAAAGCAGAGACATCACCCTTCCAACAAAAGTCTGTATAGTTAAAGCTATGGTATTCCCAGTAGTAATTTATTGCTGTGAGAGCTGGACCATAAGGAAGGCCAAGTGTAGAAGAATAGATGCTTTTGAGCTGTGGTGCTGAAGAAGACACTTGAGAGTCCCTTGGACTGCAAGAAGATCAAATCAGTCAGTCCTAAGGGAACTCAACCCAGACTGTTCCCTGGAAGATCAGATGCTAAAGCTGAAGCTCAAATACTTTGGCCACCAAATGAGAAGGGAGCACTCACTGGAGAAGATCCTAATGCTGGGAAAGACAGAAGGCAAAAGAAGAAGGGAACAGCAAAAGATGAGGTGGCTGGACAGCGTTACTAATGTAACAAACACGAATTTGAGCAGACTTTGGAGGATGGTGGAAGACAGGAGGGCCTGGTGTGACTTTGTCCATGTGGTCGCAAAGAGTCAGTCAGACTTGACTGTGTTGACTGAACAACAAAGCAATTTTGCTGGTGGAGAAGAGTAACCAAACAAATGAAACTATTAGCAAGATCTACATACTAAAATAACCACATATAGGGAAACTAGAAGTGTATTTTTTTTAAAAAGTGACTAGCCCTGGAAATTACAGAGCAAAAGATGTAAATAAGGGCAGTAAAGGCTCAGAAAATGATGGGCTGAGTAAGGCTTTCCCTGATCAAAAGGATTTATTTTACTACATTTATCTTTATTTCTATGCCACCTTTTCACCTAAATAGGGTACCCACTTCAGTCTCCATTCTGTACTCAACATTTTGTTCCAACTGTAGCTTCTGGGCAATCTTCAATGGGGAGGGACGGTGGCTCAATGGAAGAGCATCTGCTTGGGAAGCAGAAGGTCCCAAGTTCAATCCCTGGCATCTCCAAAAAAAGGGTCCAGGCAAATAGGTGTGAAAAACCTCAGCTTGAGACCCTGGAGAGCTGCTGCCAGTCTGAGAAGACAATACTGACTTTGATGGACCAAAGGTCTGATTCAGTAGAAGGCAGCTTCATATGTTCAAGTGCAGCCTCACATAGTGTGGATTGCAGGAATCTACTCTAGATATTATCAAGGCAAGACCTTTCCAGACCAGGAAGGGCACCTGCTGGTCACCAACTGCAGCTGGCAGAAGGTACCCCAGCTATTGTTGCCACTTGTTTATCTAACAGAGGAGGCCAATATGTCCCTTCAGCTATCTGTATCTTTGTGACCAAGGTTATTATACAGTTGCTATATGCTATGTGCATATGTTAAGTTTAGACCCTTTGAAAGCATTCAGACCAAATTCCTAACAATCATACATGGTTCCCCACTGTGTTCCTAATACAGTTCTACATCTAAAAATAGGTTTAATTTCTCCATAAGCTTGGATCAATTACTGTCCAAAACTTATTTTCTCTCCTTTAAAGGTCTTCCACCTTTAACACTAACAGACACTTTTCAATCAGAATTGAAAAGATGCCTTTCAGATAAATTACTAGCCATTGGATATTCTCCCATTATTTTGTTACCCTTAGGTTATTCTAAAGCTAAACCTGAAATGTGGGACATCGAACTTGCCTGCTCAACTATCTTATATGGTCAAGGGAATGACTTTTGATTGTTGGCACCGTAAAAAAAAGGAAAAGGGATATTATGCACATCATTGGTGGGAGTGTTCTAAGGTGACTAAATTTTGGCAAAAGATCTTGGAAAAGGTGGAGGAAGTATGTAAGGTTAAAGTGGAGTTATTGGGGAACGTGTTATTTATGGGAATTCTGGGGAACTATAAAATAGATAAATCCTATCAGGATCTATTTAAAGCTATGATTTTAGCTGTCCATATGGTTATAGCGTTTGGCTGAAAAGATGCTACAAAATGGACTATAGACAGATGGAATGGATATTTATATGAATGGATCTAGTCGGATATATTATCAATATTAAAACAGGAAAAGCTAGGTGAGGATAAGATTGTGGAAGTTAAGAAGAGGTAATTTGAGCATATATGATGGGTAAAAGCAGGAGGGGCCAATAATGATATATTGGTTAAACTCCAAAAGGTGTGTTTTACTGGTCATTTTTTGGGGGGAGGGAGGGAAATAAAAAGGAAAAGGGGGAAAAGAAGCATTTGATGTATTGATGTATGTAATATATGCTATGTATTGTTTGATTTATATGCAAGCAGGATTCAAATACATCAATAAACAAATTTAGCAAAAAAATGGGACATCGAACTGCAACATAATTTAAATCTGCTGCAAAATACCATCACTTCAGGAACAAGAAATTGGTGTTTCTAGCTCATATATTGATTCGCAATCACAGGATAGCTTTCACTCTGGCCCATCTCAATGTTGTTTCATCTGTTTTATTAGAGGGGAGATACTGTGATGTACCACTTCAGGGGTGTTTATGCCCTTGCATTACTAAGGAAATTGAAAAAGCTGGATATGTGCTGCTGCACTGCCCCTTCTATAATGTCCTGAGATACATATTTTATTACACCTATCTTCCAAAGATCCTGGGAAGAATGGTGGAATGGTATACCTCCTTTCTTCTGGTAGACCTTGAATGTGAAGCCTCAGATAAAGGTGCCAGTTTCTGTGCAGCTGCCAGACTCTACTGAGGAACAGTGTTGATTTGATTATTTGTATTTGCCTTTTTTATATAGCACCAGTAGCACCTCCGTTTTGTTGGAATTAAGTTTCAGCACTTGTTCACAGTTTCCAGAGGTTTCCTGGGATCTGTTGGAAATGCAAGACAGAGCTGAGTGTCAATATGGAAACTCAGTCCAAATCTGTGGATGACCTCTCCCAGCAGCTTTACTTAGACGTTGAAAAATATTAATTATTGAATTATTGAATTACTCTTATTGTTTTGTACTCTTGAGATCTGCCCTGAGCCCACTTGTGGAGAGCCCAGAATAGAAATCCAAACAAATAAACAATAAAAAGTTTCACATTACCTTTGTGCCCTATCCCTGCTTGAACAAAAGACTTGGGATTTCTTACTTACTGCACATTCACTATCTTAACAAAGCCTGGGACTGCCCACCCATTTCAGGTGCTAGTTAATAAATGGTGTCTAAGGCTAGATATGAATTTTACATAATTACATTTAACCCTGTACTTGCATTTCATGGTACCCTGCCCCTGCTGTTTGTTAATTCCCTCCCCCTACTCTTCCATAAAATTACTACATAGTGAGGAGCCAGTCATTGTAACTGAAGTTGCAAGCTCTAATCCATGACAGTTTCTTCTGGGTTAACATTTCAGTTTTAAGGTGCCACAAGACTCTTATGTATTTTTGCTGTAACCAACTTGCATGGTTACCCGTCTGAATTACAAGGTTAATATTCTTAAAAAATCCATAATATGAGAAGCAACCATCAGGTCCATTAAAGCTTTCCAGTACCCATTTTCTTTCTCCTGTCACCCTTTTGTAAATCGTTTCCCCTTCTTTTGGTCTCATATGCCTCCTGTTTCCTTTCCATAGTCTCCCCATCAGCAGTCACCTCCTTTTCTGGCCCTTCCTTCCACCAGAGAACTGTTACCTGAGAGAATTGGTCCAGATCAAGGTGGTATTTTGTTTTCTTCAGGCCAGTTTTTTAATGCAAACATCTAGGTACGAAGAGATAAAAGTGGTGCCACTTATATAGTGGTATATAGATCCTGGAACATCTGCCAGAGAGACACCTCCATCACAATAACAACTGCAATTTCCCTCTGCTGAAACCTGTTGGCAATGGATCCAATATCCAATTTGTATTTTGTGTTTTCTGTCCTCTGTTTGATGCTTCTTCGTCTTCCAAGCCAGTGTATAATAACACTTTGTTTTCAACCTGTCATGTTAGATTAAAACAGAATGACAGTGAAAACACTTTTGCACGCACATGCTAAAGCTGCTTTCTGTAGTACACTTGCTGGCTTCTGTTCTGAATGCTTTGCTTCATCTTTTCTCCCAAGTTGTTAAGACTTTTCTCAGGAAATATCTGAGAAACTGAAGCTCACATCTGTTAGACTTAGGGTTAGGTTAGTCTGTAGTTCACATGGCTGTTTATGTTGTGAACCAGCACTGAGACTGCTCTATCAAGCTTCATCTTACATACAATAAAAAGTGTTTCTAGAAAACCTGTGACACTAGTATGATTCCAAGTAGACTTTCTTAACAAGGACAAGCAACAATAAACTACAAGTTGTGCAAACCATCAGGAATATTTTGAGGAAAACATGAACAAATACAGCCCCCCCCCCCCCCCCCGCAACATAGATAAATTCCTGATTCAACACTTCAATTATTTTTAAAAATAGATCTAAAGGCATAGTGGAAAACTGGGCCAGTCAGTTTGACATCAGTCATTTAAGATTCAGTTTTAAAGGATCAAATGCTTAGTACATTGAAGAAGCACAGCTTGATAAGAGACAATTAGTGCAGCATCAGGCCTAATGTAATGAGGGCTGAGCAATTTGCAGGACTACTTTAAAATTTTGCAGTGAAAAACATGATATGATAACAAAATGCAGCTGTTTGATTAACTGGTTCACCAACTAATAGTACGGATTCTTTGAGGCTGGAAAAAAAAACCTAGGAAGTTCAATGGATGGATGGCGAAAATAAGGTAGAAGAGCAAAAGACCTCAGTGGATTTCCTTCTTTCTCAAATATGAGTCTGAGATGAACCACAGACACCATCACAGGCTTTTCAACATCATCTGGGTCTTGCTTCTCAAAGCTCTTAAATATATACAGCAAAAAAGAAAAAAAGAGTACCATTTTTTCCAGGGAGGGAAATAAAACCAAACATAGCAACAATCCATTTATCTAGAATATTTTAGTGATATCAAAATCAGCTTGATTAATGTGGACAGATTGAACCAGAATCAAAAGTAGTGTGGTGGATCCTTCTCCTGTCCTACCACTCTACTGATTAAAGCATGAGCTTTCCTCCAGCCTAAAGAGATTTCTCCACTTTCAATGGCTCTTCCTTCAATAGAAGAACCATTGAAATTGGAAAGGGTTCCTTAAATCATAGAATCATAGAGTTGGAAGGGACCATACAGACCTTCTAGTCCAACCCCCTGCTCCATGCAGGATCAGCCTAAAGCATCTCTACAAATAATCATCCAGCCTTGTTTTGAAGACTGCCAATCAAGGCGAGCTCACCACCTTCCTAGGCAGCTGGTTCCACCTCTGAACTTCTCTGATCGTTAAAAAAATTATGGGAGGAAAGTTCCTTGGAAGATGGTTGGATCCACCCCAGTATGGCCAATCACTGAATATAATGAGCATTTCAGATTCATCCAAATATATAGTCCTAACATCTTCCAGAATCTATTGAAATATATATCCAAATCTGTATCTAGCACTGCTGAGACAAAAAAGAGAAAGTCTTAAATAAATCATTTCCGCAAATGCGATACTCCAGAAATAAGTGTTTTAAGTATATACTTATACAAGTGATAGTCATGAGCCAATTAAAACAATTCCATCAGTAGCTGAAAATTGTAGTAATACTGCTGAGTGTAATTTTTGCTGCTATATCTGTGAAACATATGGGAGAGGAGCAGAAGAACTGGATAATCTGTGGCAAGTATGGCTTGGCAGCAAGTAGGATATCAAAGATACTTGCTGGTGGGTAAGAGGCCCTGGGAGGGAGGAAAAACATAACTGTCTAAGGTTACCACTAACACACCAAAAATCATAAGCAATGCATGGCAGGTAGGATCAGAAGGAGGTGGCACATCTCACCTGCAGATGGACATAGGAATGAAGCTGGAACTAATTCTTAGTAATTCTTATGAAAATCCTTAGTCTCACCAAGAATACTTCTGTATCCCACAAGGGTACATGTACCACTGGTTGGGATCCACTGTCCTTGAGTGCACCATTTGCCTTGAGGACTTGTTGAAATTATTGAATCTCATTGCTGCCCTTTTTCAATTGAGCGCTCTGCCTACAACATAGCTTTCACAGGAAATGAAGTCTAGAAGAAAAGGAATGGATACAACAAGTTTTCTGTCTTCAGGCAAGTTTTTCAGCCATGACTAGCCTTCTTTCTGAGCAATCGTTAATAAGCACCTGAAAACCATTATTGGAGAACACAGCTCTGTGAAGGGCGGTAGTGTTGATTAGCAGTCTCAAAAACAAAGTCCCAAGAAAGTGCCTTGTTGGCAATGCTTAAATTAGTCCCTAGCCTAGAAGTTTTCTTTTTTTGAATTTCATTCTGCCCTGAATGCTCAAAGGAGACCATCTGGTTGCCCTCCATGACCACAGAGTCCACTGCCTTCTGATTCAGTTTGACTGTTCCGATTTTGAGCAGCTTAATTAAATCTGACCACTTCTCCTCATGGATAATGATCAGTTCTTCCTGTTGCTCGTGTTACAGCACAACTTTCCCTTTCAATGACTTTATTCATTTCAGACAGGGACAGCAGGTGCCAGATGGCAAACTGATTCTGTGTGCTGTTGCACAAGGTTTCCAGCGCTCACCTTGCTCCCGAGTGTTTCAGTGATGGGGAGGGGATGATTGCCTCGGCCTGCTCTAATAAGCTTTGGAGCAATGGAAGCTAGAGTATGTCATAGCTCTGGAGGAGCAGTTTAAAGGCTATGAAAGTTATTGCTATCTCTATAAAAAGAGACTGCCAATAGCCTTTAGGATTTGGAAGTGAAGGGGGTGGGGAATGATTTTTGTGTCTGCTTTACATCAGCTCCGAGTTTGAACAAGGATATTAAATTTTCTCTGGGTTTGACTGCAATTTACCTAAGGAACTATAGTCTCAAGGTTAATTATAGCCAATGCTTTTTTAAAATCCAAAAGCAACCTCTGTGCAAATTGTCTGATTTCAATGAGCTGCTGATGTTGTCAGCATTGGGTTGAATTTGTAACGACCACTAGAAGGTGCATTTTGCATTTATCTTTAATTTTTCTTCCCCCCCTTTAGAGAAACTGGAAAAGCGGAAGAAAAATTATCACTTTTCTCACTGGAATTGTAAATTACATGAAAAGGCGACATTGAAGCCTGAATAGACAAAGACTTTGTTTATTTATTGCCAGGAGAGACCCATTAGGATGCAGCACTGTGTTTCCATGGTATCGCAGAGACATAAACAGAAAACACAGGCTAATGCATTCAGTTAGACAGAGATTTTAAAGTCTAATGCACAGTCTAAATATATATCACATATAACCACTATTTATTTAATCTACTATATGTACTGCTCTGTGACTAGTGAACTATTCCTGAGTTCTAATCCATTTATAAACTTAGGGCCAAACTAGAAGAGATGTAGGAAGATCTATGATTCAATCACTCTCTAGTTTTTTTTTTTTTTTTAAATTAGGTGCTGTTATGGGATGTGAGTGGGGGAATGGAAATCAGGGATGTAGCACTGTTTGCCAGATCTAAAGTGTTATTTGACCCATGGGGGAGGTAGAGGTTATTTGTGCTCTGTAAGACAAGTGGTTCCAGGATACCTTTGTGCTTTCTAATGCCAGGGTGGTATAGTGGCTAGAATGTCAGAGTAGAATCATGGAGACCCCATTTCAGATCCCCCTCTGCCTTGCAAGCTTGGTCAGTCATCATAAGCTCTCAACTGATCCCATCTCACATGGTTCTTCTGAGGTTAAAAATGGAAAAGAGGAGAATGATGCATGCAACTTTAGGTTCACAGTGGGGAGAAGCATGAGAGATAAGTGAAGTAAATGCATGAATGAATAAATACAGTGGTTAGTGTCTCCTGAAAGGTTGTGGGATGTGCCACCTTTATAAACATAAGTGCTTTAGGATAGCTTCTTCCAGATCTTCTCATTCTAACCTCACAGTACAGATATAAAAACAGAAATAATAATTATCAGCAGTTCTTTGCTGTATAAGGAAAAGGGTTAAAGAAGCAGATCTACATTCCAATATTTCAATGTGTGAATAGGGAGGAAAGTGGAGGCATAATTTTGCAGCCTGTAAAACAGTTCTCTGATTTGATTCTTGCTTGTTTACATAACTTTTGTTATTGAATAGCATTACATTAACATTTCATTTACTATACACTGCATTTTATGGTAGCACAAATATACAAGTCCACTGAGCAATACGCAGTATTCTATATTAGAATAAAACGAATAGTACTGTTAACTTAATCTGAGAATGCCAGAGTTCAGTCTAGAACTGGGACACAAAAGCAGCTATAATAATAATAATGTAGTAGTGGTAGTAATAGTAGTAGTAGTAGTTGCAGTGGCATACCAAGGTTGGAGTGGGGGATGCCCTCTGCCCTAGGTACAGCTTGAGGAATGCCCTTGGAGGAGGTCCCTTAAGAACATAAGAGAAGCCATGTTAGATCAGGCCAATGGCCCATCCAGTCCAACATTCTGTGTCACACAGCGGCCAAATATATATATATATATATATATATATATATATATATATATATATATATACACACACACACACACACACACACACTGTGGCTAATAGCCACTGATGGACCTGTGATCCATATTTTTATCTAAACCCCTCTTGAAGGTGGCTATGCTTGTGGCCGCCACCACCTCCTGTGGCAGTGAATTCCACATGTTAATCACCCTTTGGGTGAAGAAGTACTTCCTTTTATCCGTTTTAACCTGTCTGCTCAGCAATTTCATCGAATGCCCACGAGTTCTTGTATTGTGAGAAAGGGAGAAAAGTACTTCTTTCTCTACTTTCTTCATCCCATGCATTATCTTGTAAACCTCTATCATGTCACCCCTCAGTCGATGTTTCTCCAAGCTAAAGAGCCCTAAGCGTTTCAACCTTTCTTCATAGGGAAGGTGTTCCAGTCCTTTAATCCCCTTGAAGCCAGAGTCATGCTGCGTCCAGCTGAATGTCTTTGCTTTCTTAAAATATCATTCTGGCTGCTGCCAATAGGAGAGCAGGGAAGACTGAGTACAGCAAAAAGCACTCTAGGATTGACTAGACTTCCCCTTTTGCCAAGACTGAAGTAAACTTGCTTAACAGATTGTACAACCAAGCTAGCATGCTAATAGCTGCTACAGTAATTGACACCCTGCAGGTTGTTTTCTCCAATAGTCTAGCCTTTCTCTCTTCCTTTCCTTGAACCCAGCTCAGCCAGATCTTGCAAAGCAGTAGTTAGGGTGTTGCAGCCAGATAAAACAATCTTTCCCTCTCTTAATTTCTCTCCTTTTTTCCCCACACAGCACATTCATTTCTGTCTCCCTTCACCTAATTTTTCCATGTTCCCTGTCCATTTATATTCACTGCTTGGTCTCAAGATCTTCTCATTCCTATCCTCATTGGTGACTGAATGTACTTAAGGGTAGTCTAGTAGCAAATCATTGTTATATTATGAAGAGAGGGCACTGGGTTTGCTGGGCACTGTATATTGCACTGATACTGCTGGGTCCTCTGTACATTGCACTGGTTCTGCTGGGCTCTCAAAAATGCCCTCTCCACCTTCGATTTCTACTGCTAAGATTCTCTGGTTTGACTTTAGTCCTTTGGAAACACATCACACACTCATGCTCTGAGCGAGCACTTGGGACAGCTTCTGTTCTCCATTTTAAAGCCCAAGAGCTGATCATCCTAAACATCTAGAAGGCATTTTTGAGAGCTTGGAGTCTGTCTTTGCACTAACTTTTGCTAACTAACACTAGCCAAAGTATCACAAAATAGTGATCGCAAGCTTCACAATGGAGGATGAGCGCACCTTCTTTGGGAAGGGGGGGTGCAGGGTAGTGAGTTTCTTAAGATCCAGTCTGGTGAAGCTTGCGATCACTATTTTGTGATACTTTGGCTAGTGTTAGTTAGCAAAAGCTAGTGCAAAGGCAGACTCCGAGCTCTCAAAAATGCCTTCTAGATGTTTAGGATGATCAGCTCTTGGGCTTTAAAACGGAGAACAGAAGCTGTTCCAAGTGCTTGCTCAGAACATGAGTGTGTGATGTATTTTTTTTTTTTTTTGCCATCAAGTCACAGCTGATTTATGGCAAGCCTTTAGAATTTTCAAGGCAAGAGATATTTGGAGGTGGTTTGCCACTGCCTGCCTCCACATTGTCCCTGATTAGCTTCTGAGATTGGATGAGGTCAGACTGTCCTGAGGCTATCCAGGTCAAGGCTAGACTGTAAGTAATGTGATTGGTTCAAGGTCACCCAGCTTCCATGGCATGAGTGGGGATTTGAACCTGGATTTCCCAGGTCCTAGTTTGTAACTTTAACTACCACACCACACTGGCTCTCAGGATGAAATAGCATGTTGGATTTTGAATATTTTTTACTGGCATGATTATATATTCAAAATTAAAGAAATTTTTTACTGTCTGTATTTCTTTTCTGGCCATTGAACAATGTTTGAGTCCACTGGCACGGTTCACTTTGTTCTGCTGCTTTGGACCAACATGCTTACCCACCTAAATGTATTTTCTGGCCATTATTATTATTATTATTATTATTAATTTTATTTCATTACTGAAAATAATTTTGTCATATAGAGGAGGGGACCTGTCCATCTCAGAAGTTAAGCAGGGCCACACAGAGGCAGGCAATGGCAAACCACCTCCAAATATCTCTTGCCTTGAAAACCCTACAGGGTTGCCATAAGTCAGCTGTGACGATGGCAAAAAAGAGAGGAGAGAGCGTGTTAAAAATTATCCTCTCTGGGTGCCAAATAGGCTAGGTATGCCATTGAGTAGTTGTAATCCATAGTGCAATGAAAAGGAGACAAATTGTGACTGCAGAATTACAAGCTAATGCAGAGATAATTCCAGAGAGGGAGCAAAAGTACAACTGAGCTTGCACAAAATGCATTAGAATCCCACTATGGAATCTAACAGCTTACAATTCTCTGGAAGAGTAATGAACACTCCCATTTCTGGTGATTCTGAGATAAGATGGTTACTTTTGTGATTTGTAAAACTGCCAGTTACTGGAATCTTTCTGAATTTCAGATCTTGGCTGTGACAAACATGAAGCAAACTAAAGGACACAGAGTGTTTCTGAGAGCAAGGGTATCATGACCATGCACTGTTCCTGAGTCTTCATAGCCAATTCTTCTGACATCTGGAATACACAGGCAGGGTTTTTAGCTATGTGTAGTTGGCATGCTGGTAAGTTTGAGCCCCCTCTTCTTTTTTTCCCACTTCAGCCCCTAGATCCTTTGAAACAAACTGGATATCAGTTGAAGACTGAGCTTCAGTGCCCCATCATTTAGATTGTGTTTCATTTCTTCATATTGGCTCCTATCAGACATCTAACAGCTCAGGTGTCTTCCAAAGAGTGGGTAACAATACTGCTGTCTGCACATCTAGTTCCTGGGGGCTTTGAGATCATACTAGTGGTTGCTTTTTTTGTGTGTTTTTGTCTCAGGGAGAAATGGTCTGACCTTGTGAACTGACCGAGTCTAAATAGACAAATGCTTTCACTTACTACAGGTTTGCCAAGTTTACAGGGAGCCCAGGTGCATGCAGGAGAATGACCCTGACACTGTCAGAGGAAAAATTACTTTAGCTGCAGTAAACCATGTAGCTATTATTAACCTGCTTTCCAAATGAGATCTTCTGGATGCTGTTAGCTTTTGTGCTGTCTGAAGCTATGCCAGCTCATATAATATTGCTAGTTCTTTATTCTATCTTTTTTTAATCCTTGAAGAGAGATTGTTCACAAGGATTACTTTACTTTATTGTCCAGAAATACCAGCTATGATTAATACCCTGCCTGAGACAGTACATCATATTTTTCCTTTGGGGCAGCATGTGCAGTGTCCTTTCATGTACCTTTCTGTCCCAACAAGCAGGTTCACCTATATAGCATTTACAGAAGGACATATTTTCCAATGCCTAAGAGCTGAACATATTATTGTGCTGGGCTGTGGTGGCTGGTGCTTGAGATAAATCCTGTATGCAAGACATGACTGTGCATCTGGATTTGAGGAATGGGGTTATGTACAATTAAAAACAGAATAAAAATCACTAAAAATGAAACAAATAAAAACTCAAAGTCTGAATCCTGCAAGGTGGGAACATTTGCAGAAAGAACAAGAAAAGTCTTAAAATTTTGATCAGGTTTTTGTGGTCACTTAGACACAGGTCTATTACACATGCAAAATCTTACTGCAGATTTTCAGAGCACTAAGCCTTTAATCTTGACTTCAAATTTTGTGCCCACATTATGCTCCATTCTTTTTCCTCTGATGTATTTATTCTGCAGCTACAATTTTCAAAAAATCTAAATTGGAGTGGAATGTCATTTGTGATGTGTGGGGGGTGGTATACAATTTTTTTTTAAAAAATTATGCAATTGCCCCAAAGTAGTGTCCAGCAAGTGCATTCCATTTAAATCCTCATGGCTCAGGTTTTGCACATGTATTTTAGCATTAGTTCACTGAATGAAAGCTTTCGATACCGTTAGCAGGAAAGGCCTGTGGCAAATCTTGGAACGTTTAGGATGTCCCCCAAGGTTCCTCAGCATGATCATCCAGCTACATGAAGACCAGCGAGGCCAAGTCAGACACTGCAACGACCTCTCGGAGCCCTTCCCAATAGGCACAGGTGTAAAGCAAGGCTGCATTCTTGCGCCAGCTCTCTTTACGATCTTCTTTAGCATGATGCTTTAAAGAGCCGCAGTAGATTTAGATGATGAAGATGGTGTCTACATCCGCTATCGCACTGATGGCAGCCTGTTCAACCTGAGGCGACTAAAGGCTCACTCCAAGACAATGGAAAAACTTATCCGAGAGCTACTGTTTGCTGATGTTGCTGCACTCGTCTCCCACTCAGTATCAGCTCTGCAGCATATGACGTCCTGCTTTGCAGAGGCTGCCAAGCTATTCGGCCTAGAAGTTAGTCTGAAGAAGACAGAAGTTCTCCACCAGCCTGCACCCCAGGAAGATTATCACCCTCCCTGCATCACTGTGGGTGAATCAGTTCTGAAGACAGTCCAGCAGTTCAGCTACCTGGGGTGCATCATCTCCTCAGATGCCAAGATCGACAAGGAGATTGACAACAGGCTGGCAAAGGCAAACCGTGCATTTGGCCGACTGCACAAAAGAGTGTGGAGCAACAAGCATCTGAAAAAAGGCACAAAGATCAATGTTTACAAAGTGGTTGCGATGACAACCCTCATTTACGGCTCCGAATCGTGGGTTTTATACCGTCATCACCTGCGACTCCTTGAGCGCTTTCATCAGCGCTGCCTTCGCACCATCCTCAACATCCACTGGAGTGACTCTGTGACCAACACAGAAGTCCTCAAGAGGGCGGAGGTTACAAGCATCGAGGCACTGCTGTTGAAGACGCAGCTGCGCTGGGCAGGGCATATTTCTAGGATGGAAAACCACCGCCTTCCCAAGATTGCTCTGTATGGTGAGCTTTCCACCGGCCATCGAAATAGAGGGGCACCAAAGAAGAGGTACAAGGACTCCTTGAAGAAATCCCTTGGCACCTGTCTCATCAACCATCACCAGTGGTCTGACCTAGCCTCAGATCGCAAAGCATGGAGGCACACCATCCACCAGGCTGTCTCTTCCTTTGAGAACGCACGCATAGCTGGTCTTGAGGACAAAAGGAGATTGAGGAAGAATCGCACTGCTACAGCACCAACCCCAGATCAGACTTTTCCCTGCGGCCACTGTGGCCGGATCTGCCTGTCCCGCATTGGTCTTGTCAGCCACCAGCGAGCCTGCAGCAGACGTGGACTACTGCACCCTTCTTAAATCTTCGTTCGCGAAGTCAAGCCGAGAGAGAGACTGAATGAAAGGGGAGAGAAAGGAACACAGTCAAAGGGGGGAAATGGATGTTGAAAATGTTAAGACTTTTTTTGAAACTGACAATCAGCCATGAAGCCCTGTTGCTGAGCACTGGAGGATTCTTTACTGTGTTACTGGCCACTGTGAATAATGGGAAAGAGTCACACAATCTCATAATGTGAGGGAACATGTTGAGTGTACGGAATGCATGGTAGAACCCACTGACACTGCATTGCAACTTGTGATCATTGGCAACATGTGTGTACACACATGTGCACCTGTGCAAAGTTGTCTGCAACTCCACCTTGCTTTGCACACAGCTGCAGTTTGTATAGGGGAGGAGTCCTCTGGCAGAAGCTCTGGAGAGCTTTATTAGACTTGTGTCACTAAATTGAAAAAATGGGGGAGGGGATATTTTTACCAATGCCCTAGTGCAGTTGCACAGCAATTCTAATTTCCTGCCCTACCTTTGCATGGTTTTCTCTTTGTAATTCTCTGATTTGATTCTGTACACTGGTCTTGACAGGGCTTTTTTTTTTTTAGCAGGAACACACAGGAACACAGTTTCAGATGGCTTGGTGTCAGGGTGTGTGACCTAATATGTAAATGAGTTCCTGCTGGGCATATTCTATAATAAGCCCAGTGTAAAACAATAACACCAGGGGATGTGGCTTAATATGCAAATGAGTTCCTGCTGGGGTTTTTCTACCAAAAAAGCCCTGGGTCTTGATATTAGCAGGTTTTAAAGCCCATACTGTGCCAATTACACTTTGTCCTCCTAATGGATTGATTTCAAGTGACTCTTTAATTCAGAGGCTTATAGAAGGTCCATGTGGCTCAGCTGCCATTTTAATGTAAGGCTTCTAGAGACTGCCAAAATGGTTTCCCCCAAACTTTGTTCACTAAAGCATTAAAGGGAAAACTGTTTCAAAGCTTTAGGCTTCCCTTCCCAGTGTGTCTGTCTCATGTCAATTTCATGCTATGCTGATGATCCCCCCTTTATTTTGTTTGTGAGCAGCATTTAAGTCCTTTTTTGGCAGTGGGGATGCTGCCATTTGCCTCCTCTCTGATCCTCCTTTCAAGTTAATACCAGCAGAGAACTAAACTCCATGCAGCTACTTTTAAACTCCCCCCTGTCATTTTATTATAATTCAGCTATCTGAGAACAGCAATAGTCTTATATTGCTAGACTCATCCCACTTGGGAAAAAAAATAAAAACAAGGGGGGAAAGGAGCTTGCACACCAATGAAGAGGGAGCATGGCAGAAGGTATAGAGTTGGCAGAATTACCTCAAAGTGGGCAGGGGAGTGATTTTCAGGGGGCGGGAAAAGGGCAGGTGGGAAATCCAAGATAATCTGTACACTGTTGAATTACCTTTGGCTTGGAAGCAAAACAAAAAAAATAACAGGCACAATAGCACTCTCAGAATACACTGGGGAAACAGTGATCAGAAAGCAAATTGAGTGCCGAAGGGAGGAAAATGAAAGAATATGATTGTGTATGTGTCCTCAACCCCCCCCCCCCCCCCGATGGGCATGCACGATGAGAACAAGGGAAAACACCACAGATTTTCAATATTCCCTTCTCACTGTCTTACCTGCTACAGCCCCTCCATTCAGTTCATGCACAATGTCTGGAAGCAGGGTTTTTTTTTTTTTGAGAAGGAATGCACAGAAATGCAGTTCCATCTGGTGGTGTCAGGTGGCCTAATATCCAAATGAGCCCCTGATGTGCAAAACAATGGTGATGTCATGGTGTGACCTAACATGAAAATGAGTTCCTGCTGGACTTTTTCTACAAAAAAGTCTAAAAGCAAGAAGTAGGCATATAAGCCTCCTTCTTTGCTTATCTCACCCAAGCTTCTTTGCTTTAATGTGAAAATACTAGCCAATTTTTTTAAGCAGTGAGCTATTTCCACAGAAAAGTCTTTGGAGATAAATTAGAGGTAGATATAAAGTAGTAAGGTGGAGATCAATATGAGGTAGACAAATGGCCATTGAATGTAGGTAAAGTACTATCAAGTCACAGATGTCTTATGGTGACCTCAGAAAGGGGGTTTCAGGGCAACAGATGAACAGAGGTGGTTTGCCAGGGCCTTCCTTTGCTGAGTCTTCCTTGGTGGCCTCCCTACTTAAGCTTCCCAGATATGACGGACTGTTCTATACCATGCCTCCTTACCTCCTAGATGGCCACTACAGGTACAATACAAATATCTAGCACTGTTCCTGAGCAGCCTTGTTAGGATTTACATGGCTATTTATTAATGATAACTTGACTGTGTGCAAAAGGGCTTTAAAAGTACACAAATTCAGAATAAATTAGGCTAGGGTATTACTTAAATCTAAAGGATATCTGGATCAACTTGGTCCAGTGCATAATTCTTCATTCTTTCTCTGTTTACCTACTTGTACAACAAGTGCTTTGCTCTTGCATGAGCATGACTGTAAAGAGTTATGAAGAATGCTAGACTGATGATCAAATGTTCTGTGTCCTCTAGGAAAAATGCTGAGCAGAGAATGTGGGTCAAAGAAAATATCTTTCATACTATCAGTGCCAAGAAACAGGGGGAAATTGTGTATATCCTTGGGGTGAGAGGCCAAGAAACTGGGATTGCATTCATTCATATTTTTCTGTCTTTCCATTTCCTTCTAAAAGTTGTACTTCACACAATGCAATGGTCTAAATGAAATCCACGGATGCAAATATGTTGTCCATAATCACATCATTTCATGTCTCATCACTAAATGATTTGCATTTGATTGTGTGAACTCTACCACTGGCAAATGAGATGAAATAGCATGGAATTTCTTGACTGTGCTGTCTGATATGTGATCCTTTAGTTTACTTTGATCAGTTACAGGTGTTTCATATGTGGAAATTGTCACAAAGTGAGCACATTGGATATAGAACTGTGCTTTTGATGTAGAACTGTGCTTTTACCATAGCAGAGAGAAGGCTACATACTGCAATAAATAGAACAATGGGCTTTAGGCCAGGGGGAGAGTGGGAGATGTTCTGTCCCTCATTTACCCATCATTTCCACTTATTCAGCTGCATAGGCACATGGACACATATATGTTCATGTCTTGTTATATATTACCACACTTTCACATTTACAAAATCCCACTATGTAGTCCGATGTGATTTGTACACCTAGTGAACGCTATAAATGGATGAATGAGTTCAGCGTGTAACAAAAAATTCAATGAAGTTTATGTTGGGGAAATGAGCAAGGCAGAAACGCTTTCATTTCCATTGGGTTCATTTGGGGAGGGAAAGAAGCTGGTTTCTCAATTGCATCAAGAATTGGGAATTTATCAGATATAAATCTGATAAATAAATAAGAAAGAGAGAAGAGTTGTTCTTTAAAAAAACTCATTATTTATTTAACTTCAATTCCAAATGTAAATTTATTAAAACATACAACAATCGTATATCATTAATCAAAATTCAATACTTAAACATTGTGCACAGTAACTTTATAAAGGATATCCTTGGATATTCTCATCAAGACCCAGAGAAAATGTGTTGTTGGCAAGATCAACAACAAACAAGAATATATTCACACAGTAAGTATCTTTTCCCATCCATAGGAGCCAATGTAACTACCAATCAACTCTGTGACAAACATCTGACATAGTTCACAACAAAACCCTTTCTGTCATTCAGAGTCACGAGAATCTGGGAAAGCTGAGTTAAGCTAAGTCGACTCAGAGAGTCAAGGTTAACAAAGACAGTCTCAGGAAGCTAGGTTTTGATACTCTATGTATTTAGATATAAACATTTTAAAAGGCAAAGTATTGTGAGGCAAAAGCTAGCATTATTGGTACCAGGAAGGTCACACTACCCAAAGTGTCCTACAGCCTCTTGGTAAACAGAACCAAAGTTTCAACTATAGAGTCTAATTAATATAGCAATTGAAATAGCACTGGATTAGGCAGGCAACTGATACTCAGTCCAGCCCTAATTCTGCAACAGTTTAAACATTAGCTGTACACAGCTAAAACTTTGAGAAGTGATGGGCTAAATATTCCAATAAGGTTTCTACAAATTCTTCTGACTCTGTTTTATTTGGCACTCATTGTACTTTGTTTTCAGGTACAAGCAAATTGTAAAAGATGCATCAAATTCACCCCCCACACACACAGACACCGCCCACACTTCAGTTCAAACAACCCCACACTGCATTTTTTCCTCTCCTTTGATACTGCTTGCCCAGTTGCTGTCTAGAGGGATTTTTTTTACACTTGAAGTTCAAAGTGCTGAAGAATCAAGCTTTTTTAATGGAAAAAGCTGACAGGCTCCATTCTGTAGTAGCGCTTATGAATGCTGTTAAAATTAAACGAACAACAAATCTTTAATTCTTGCAAATGGTATGTATACATCTTACCTGTGGTAATATGGTGGAGGTATTTCTCAGTATTGCTAAAGATAAAATGCAGGTCCTTTAATTCCTGCGAATTGTATATACACCTTTTGCCTGAAGTGATATGACAAGTCTAAGGAGCCTCTTTAAACTGGTACAACAGTAAGCTTAATTTCTGGGCAAGCTATTAGGAAAGGGATTTAGCAGCTCAGTTGTCTTACATATTCTTTACATTACACATTTACATAGTCACTATATAGAAATGGTCAGTGACAGCCTCTCCCTTGAAAAAAGCCTGGTTAAGTCATGCAGAGGTTGCCACAGTTGGGTCAACCATGGTTTAATTACACCAGGGCCATTGTCTCTGGGTTGGGATCAGCTAGGGTTGCCAGTCATAAGCCTAGAACCCCTGGGAAATGTTTTGGGTATGGGATGTGGGGAAAAGAATGTTGGCAAGGCACAGGTTGGAAGCTGTGGTCTAACATTTCTCCTGATCTCTATGATAAAAACCAGATAGTAAAAAACACTGAGATTTGGAAGATTCCTAGTGTCTGACATCACTTTCTGGTTCCAGCTAGAAGTGATGTTGACATGTCGCTGACATTCTTTCCTGCCAATTTCCCCTTCTACTCAACTGAGTACCCATTTGGAAGAGGGAGCATCAGTGGTAGTTTGCCCACTGATAGCAGACAAATGGGAACACTAGGCAGGGTCCCGCTTTTCCCCATTAAGATTTATATTGTTTTCCTCATAGAATTATAGATATAACAACAAACAAACCCAACATAATCCTATGATCCACTGTATCCCTTGCCCTCTTCTCCAACATAGAAAATAGGGTTACTGGCTGCTTGGCAACTAGTAGGAGGATTGGAGATGGGGAAGTTGGTGGGACCTGACATTGACTACATAAGCCACTTCTGGGGAATAACCTGGAAATGACATAGGGTAGCTTTAGGAACTGCCAGAAACTATAGTAAAACCATAAACTTCCTGACAATGCCTACAGCTACTTCCAGGTTTTGCCCAGAAGTGATGTATCAATGCAGCCAACATCACCTGTTGCCAGCAAGTGTCCTTTAGAATAAATACAAGGGAGGAAGATGGGACCTTTCTAGTGCTGTCACTTTGCTTAGCAGTTTGAGCAATATTGTTATGGTTGCCTAGCAACCTCCAAAATGGTACAGGCATTGTTTCTATTATGTTTGCAAATTTTAATCAATTTTAATTTGAACATCGTAGTTACCAGCTTGGTTGCCAGAGCACCTGGAGAAGTAACTCACACACGTCTGGCCAGAGAGTGTGGGTCAACCTATCCAGAGGCAAAAAGGACTTATGCTGTACAAGCAGCCATAAGCTACATAGGCACTCTAGACCGGTACAAGAGTGCCTACCAGCAGCACGAACGTCTTCCCGTCGTTTCGTATACCAGCCATGGAGCGGAAGAGTCTGCGCCGCCAGGAGCTATCCAGGCGAACGGTTATGAAGCTTTGACCATGGAATCCACAATGGAGGGCTAACACCACACGTATCCATCTTCCCGACAGGCTTGACTCCAGTTCATCCCAGCAGAAGGCTCACGTACACACCAGATGTCACCTTTGGCCTACAAGCAACCTACCCACTCCAGAGTGATTAATCGTCCAACTGCCACTTTCTTTGTTTAACGGAACTCTAGACAAAGACTGGTGCCCAAAAGAAGACAAAAGAAGAGGAAGACCATCTTCAGCCTGAGCCAAGTTCCTTTGTATGTGTTGGGTGTCACCTAGGCCACAATTTGAGTCTCTATTGTCACCCTTTCAAATAAGTTCCTAATCTTGAGTGTTCCCCACTCAGTAGTCACTTCTATTCTTCTTTCCAGCTGTCACTTTAGAGCTGCCCCCTTGTCCGTTTCAACCTGAAAGTTCTCTCAGGTATCCAGGATCTAGGCAAGTCCATTGGTCAAGAACAAGCACCCAATTAGGTGTCACCAAGGCACTTTCTCTTGGTTGTCGCAGTAGTCCAGCCCTTATGGTCACTGTGAAACCTTCCCTTTTCATGAGGTCACGCACCAGCTGACCACCTTTCTCCTCCCTCATACCTCCCATCCCCTAAGGGCTCAAGAGAGTCCTTATAATCTGTGGACTAGCTACCCACAGGTGTGTTTCTATCAGTATCCCAACTTCCGCTGCATAGATCCATCCCCAATTCCTGATCAGTTTCAGGTCCCTTCTCCCACTTCCTCGCTTGTCGCCATTGGAGCCTTCCTTGAAGACTACGATAGGTAAATATCGCCCTGTTTGTCTACCCATGTGTTCCCCTGTCTATCTATCTATGTTTCCTAGGACTGAATGTGTGTTTTTATGAGTATTTTATCTTGTATGGAAGCCTATTTTTTCCCCAATAAATTTTAACTGATTTTACTTAATTAGAGTCCCAATATTCTTATGCATTACCTTTCTGGATGGTTAATGAAGAACATATGAAGCTGCCTTATACTGAATCAGACCCCTGGTCCATCAAAGTCAGTATTGTCTACTCAGACTGGCAGCGGCTCTCCAGGGTCTCAAGCTGAGGTTTTTCACACCTATTTGCCTGGACCCTTTTTAGTTGGAGATGCCAGGGATTGAACCTGGGACCTTCTGCTTCCCAAGCAGATGCTCTACCACTGAGCCACAGTCCCTCCCCTAAATCTTGTATACATAGGTAAAAGATCCCTAGTGAGCCAGGTGTCCACCTGACTATTCCCCAACCTCGTTTTGAGGGCATTTTGGTTTACAAATCAATTAAAAACCAACTAAAAATAAAAAATAGCTTGGGGCTGAAAGATGCTCCTGAAAGTGCAAGAGGGAAACACTGCAGAGCCCACGGAGGGTACAAGTGTGTGTGGCCTCAGAATGATATGTTGAGTTAAATGCAGTGAGTTGAATGAAGAATGCAGAAACTAGGCAGGATTATATAGAGGCAGACTTTCCTTTATGGTTTATTAGACTTATATCCTGCCCTCCCTGCTGAAGCAGGCTCAGGGTGGCTCACAACCAATAAAATTACAATAACATTTCAACATATTAATTCAACACATTAATTACATCCATTTAAATTAAAAATTAAAACAGTCAGATGCTAATATCATTTGATGTCATTTCGTGTTCAGTATTTATTAGGTATCATTCCTTACTACTATATCAGTACTGCAGAATCAGTTAAAGGCTACCTGGAATAGTCTTGTCTTGCAGGCCTTCTGGAACTGGGCGAGGTCCCATGAGGCCTTAACTTCCTCCAGCAACTGGTTCCACCAATAGGGGGCAGCAATCGAGAAGGTCCTCTCTCTGGTGGATTTCAATCTTGCCTCCCTCAGCCTGGGGATCACTAATAGATTTTGTGTTCCAGATCTAAGCATCCTCTAGGGAACATGTGTGGAGAGAGTCCCTAAGGAAAACAGGTCCTCAGTCATATAGGGCTTTAAAGGTAATAACTAGCACCTTGTAGCGAATCCAGTATACTATTGGCAGCCAGTGCAGCTCCTGAAGCCCCAGCTGAATGTGCTCCCACCTGGGGAGCCTCAGTAGCAGCCTAGTCACTGCATTCTGCACTAGCTGTAGTTTCCGGGTTTGAGACAGGGGCAACGCCATGTAGATGGCATCACAGTAGTTCAATCTCAAGGTGACCATTGCATGGATCATAGTTGCCAGGTTGCTGCGCTCTAAGAAGGGAACCAACTGTTTTACCCACCTAAGATGAAAAAAGGTGGATTTTGCAGTGGCTGCTATCTGGGCCTCTATTGCTAAGGAAGTAGCACCCCCAAGCTTCTGACCTTAGGCACCACTATTAGTGGCACACCATCAAAAGCTGGTAGGGCAATTTCCCTGCCCGGACCTCCGCAACTCAGGCAAAGGACCTCTGTCTTTGTCATATTCAGCTTCAGTCAGCTCAGCCTGAGCCATCCTGCCACAGCTTGCAGTGCCAGGTCCAGATTTAAGTAGACAGGTCCTGGTCCGTATAGTAGGACAAAACTAGCATATTAAATTTATACTGGAAGCAAGGGGAAACCAGTCTTTCAAATGAAACAATACAGACAGACAGATAATTTCATTTGAAAGACTGGCTGCCCTTGTAGTAAGAGATATCACTACCCATGCCCCCTGAATGTAATTAAGTATTCATCGGAACTGCTATTGGTGAAACATTCCTTTAGAAAATGAAAGCAGGACCTTGAAAATGTGATGTTTGGGAGCAGATCCCTTTAGAAATTCTACAAACTATGCTTTCTTATGGCACACAATTCTACAGAGAGAGAGAGAGATTCTGGTATCAGGGGTACCAGGAATAAGCACTGTACCTGATGCTTTTCTTTGATTTGCCTTCAGTTTTCTGTTAGGATTTAAACTGTCATGTCAGGAATTGGAACATGGGCCACACTGCTTATTTGGTACTCACCACAATAGCTTTAGGTCAATTTTATATTAAAAGATGCTCAAGCAGTACAGACATGGGAAGCAAAGCATGGTGAAATATCCAAAGTAAGTTAAAGTGATTCATGGTTATATATTTTACTTGAAGCAATACAGTTTGGACCAATCTATGCACATGGAGCCCCAGCAAATTTACAACTTTCATTTTTTTATCCTGCCCTTCTTTTAAGGAATTCAGAATAATACTCATGTTTTCTCCCCCTCCCATTTATTTTTACAACAGCCCTGTGAGGTTAATCTTGCTGAGAGCAAGTAGTTTGTTACCCAAAGAGCATTATGGAAGAGCAAAGATTTGAACCTGGGTCTTTTCAATTCTAGTCCAACACTGTGTGACCGCACACACAGAGAGCTTACCTTTCCATTCAAGGTGACTGTGTGTCAAGGGACTGAGTGACTTCAGTGATGTGGTTACCATCACTGAACCCACTGTGTTTTCATTTGTTGTTCAGATGCATTCATAACTTTGTACTGAGTCTTTCAAGTTCCTGAATTCTGATCCCGATGCTTTCTTTTTAGTCATGAAGACCATGTTGTGAAAGATCTAAAATAAACACTTGAATCAACTTTTGCTAAATTTCATCCTTTCCACTTCTCTTTATGGTTCACATTTTATTACAATATATGTAAAATGCTTAGCTCCTCAAAACAGCTTTAACAGGTCATTTTCCTTCCATAATAGCCAAATCAGCAGCAAAAGCACTTCATGATTGAAAATGCAATGACAGAAGAAGCCTGATGGTTGAAATATGTACTGTTCAGTAACTTCCACATCTATGGAAGCAAAGGATTTTCACATGAGCGGATATTATAGCTATTGAAGTCTTTTTATTTTTAAACACCTACTCAGAGTAAATACAGGCAAGAGGCATTTATTGGCTCTGTGCTATCAAGTGTCCTTGACCTAATGACATTATTGATTTTTTACTATTGTCTTTAGTTATATTGGTCTATAAGGACAAAGCAGAATTCACTGCCTCCCTCAGCTATTAATTATGATCTATATGATAAGCATTGAGAAAGCCCTTGAAAGATGAACTGCTAGTTTAAAAATGTGCACACGGAGAATGGAAACAATATCCCAAATGGTGAATGAATACACTCATATAGATTGTTTTGGGTTTCTGTGCTGCCAGTTTATAAAAGCATGGCAAATTATTGTCTCTTGTACATTGAAAAGCAATTTTCACTTTCCAAATGACCCAAGCCTAAAACTTATTATGCAGGTGCATAGAGTGGTGCATATAAACAAGCATTACAAAGTTGCAATGGTATTCTTCTTCTCTTTGGTCTGTTCCCATGCCATTCCAATAACATCCATGAAATAAAAACCACCAGGATGGGTCAAGTGGTCAGGATGATGTTCAGATGGGAAGGAAGAGAATTGATTCCAAAATGTGACATAGGGTGCGATCACACAAGTAGTTTGGCCTGAAATAGTCACCCCTCCTCTCCAGATCAAATGGGCATGATAATTTTTTAAAAAAATTCAAAAGAAAAGCAGGGGTACAGAAAGAAAAAAGGGGAAGGGGAAAGTATGGATCCATCAATAATTTTCAAATCTGATGACATACAACAAGTAAAAATGGGTGCGATCAAACACACACATCCGGCTCCTGTGCCCCACTTGTCCCTACCTCTCACTAAAATGACTGCCACATGGATTAAATAGCCACCAGCAAATTCCGGTGGGTGTCTAGGCATCTGATTTCTCTGGTGCACCATGGAAATGCATGAACAGTGTGATCATTCCCTTCTATTTCCAGCATGTCCTTTATTTCCCAACCCCACTCCAATGTGTGCTTCAGTGCCCCCATAAAATGTGGCCAGAGGTGCATGTGTCCTTGTCTGCTTGTGTGCACACACCACAGTGGGACTTAGAAAACCCCCCAAACCACCTGCAGGTCCATGTTGCAGCATGCTAGTGATGTTAAATGCCAACCATGGGCCCACAGCACTATGATGCTGGCTTAGGGGGCACTATCTGATCTATAGAAACTGCCCAAAACTCAAGTGGCTTATTTAAAACTGAGGTACTACAGCAGCATCTTACTGCACTCACAGTCTTGATATCAACTGCTTCATAGTGTGCTTGCCTGGAGAATATACCTTCTCCAAGCAACATAAAATGACCATTTTTTCTACTGAAGATGGCTCCAGCCACAATAATTGTTGGAGTGCTTCAATCAATCAGTATCCTTGAGATTCCACCTTAAAGATGTGGGATGTAGGAAGGAACCACTGTCTTTTGACAGACTATTGTGGCTTTTTCTTAGAAAAAAAACTGGAAAAGCATGGGACTATGTTCTGGGGAAGAAGTTTAATTCTCTGAAAGGTTTGCCAGCTGTGGCCTGGAAAATTTCTGGAGATTGGAGGGAAAGGGTGCCTGAGGGGGGAATCTGGAGAAGAATTTCACTTAGAATCTATGGTTTTGCATCAAGCTTTTTCTCAAAAGCTACCATTCTATCCAGTTGAGCTGATATTTGTAGTCTGGAGATCAGTTGTAATTCCAGGAAAACTCCAAGCTCCATCAGGAGGTTAGTAGTTATTAAGGACTGCAGTAAACAAAGGCAATATGTGTAATATTAGAAGAAAATACTGCTGACATGGCCTTAGTTAGTTGCTTAGAGTACTTAAAGTCACTTAGGCCGTTTTCCCACTCACCTTTTACTGGCGCCACGACCATCCTGACGCCGGCGAATCTGCCTGGATTTCGCAACAGAAGCGCCGGCGCTCCCAGAAGCGCCGGCGCTTTCCGTCGCTAAGCCAGCGCAAACGTTTTCCTGCATCTTTGCGATTTCCGTTTGCGCTGGCTTAGCGACGGAAGTAGCCGGCGCTTCTGGGAGCGCCGGAGCTTCTGATGCGAAATCCAGGCAGATTCGCCGGCG
Source organism: Heteronotia binoei (assembly GCF_032191835.1). Lineage (NCBI taxonomy): Eukaryota > Metazoa > Chordata > Lepidosauria > Squamata > Gekkonidae > Heteronotia > Heteronotia binoei. The sequence continues at coordinate 70,435,835 of NC_083226.1, forward strand.
TCAGGATGGTCGTGGCGCCAGTAAAAGGTGAGTGGGAAAACGGCCTTAGTGAACAACTAAAGCAGTGTTTCTACTTTTCTGGTATAGCCTTTTTGGTATAGCAAGAGGAAAAGAGGAAATGCTGCTTCAGTTATGCTCTAAGTAACTTTGTATGGTGCCTACAAAAGAAGGTATTATAAATTCCTGTGGACTGATTCCTAGAACTCTCCAAAATAGGTCTAATTAGCAAGTGCCTACTGCAAATAGGTTCATTGACAGGGGTGATTTCATAGAAAAAGAGGTGCCATAGCTCATTAGCACAACTCATTTGCATATGCCACACACCCCTGACATCACCGGAAGGTATACTAAATTATATCAGCTCAGCATCTATGTTAAAATGCTTCTTGAATGATAATTGCCATAATAAAACCTTACTCCCATCATACTTTTAAAATTACTTTCTCCTATGTGGCCACAGTGACATGATGAAGATTTCCATCTCTCTACTTTATATGTTTTGGTTATTTCCCCTCCCCCTTTTTTGTGGGGAAAATATTAGAAAGCTTGTTAAATCTTAGAGTTCAGCAAAATTCTCACAGGGGGTTTGAGCAATGGAACCCAGAAGCAAGTATTGGGGGGGGGGGTGTTAGAAAGAAAGAGCACAATAAAATTTAAAGGTTTCGGAGATCTGCTCCTGCCCAAAATGAGGCCTGTTCACTGATGAAGGTGGCTGGAAGGGGCTTTTACTGGGGATTCCTCATGACAACTGTAGAAGGGTGAACTGTGGAACTGTTGAAGAGTGTACTGAACAACAATTGAACTTGATTTGTGAATGGATGAATTTGTGAATTAATGAACTCATGTGGAATCATGAACTAGTACTGATGTAGAACTGTATGTTGTTGATGTAATGTAAACTGATAAATTTATGCTGAATTAACATGAAACAAAAATAATCTTTTGTACCTAACTATTCTTATTAACTGTTGCATTTCTTACTAGGAATAATACCTTGCACTCTTGTGTATAAGTAGTACTTTTGTTCCTATGCATTTTATAGTATTTTCACTTAATAGTCGCCGAAGTCGACTTCAATGCTAGAGTAGGTAAAGACTCAGAAGCCTGGAAAGGAGTACTTGGCAAACACGGCATTGGCAACTGCAATGACAACGGGCGCCTCCTGCTAGAATTCTGCATGGAGCACCAGCTCACCATCACCAACACTATCTTCCAGCAGAAGAACAGTCTGAAGACAACCTGGATGCACCCACGGTCCAAGCACTGGCACCTTATCGACTACATTTTGGTGCGCCAGAGAGACCTTCAAGATGTCTTACACACCCGAGTAAGAGAGAGACCGCCAGAGAGACCTTCAAGATGTCTTACACACCCGAGTAATGCCCAGTGCAGAATGTCATACGGATCATCGTCTTGTATGCTGCAATCTCCGTCTTCACTTTAAACCCACACCCAGGAGAGGAGGTATCCCTCGAAGGAAGTTTCAGGTTGGCAGTCTCCAGTCAGCCGAAGTTAAAGTTGCCTTCCAGGCAAAACTCCAGTCAAGAATTGAGGACCCCAGTTGCCCCACAGACCCTTCTCCAGAAGCACTCTGGGAACACCTAAAAACTACCGTCCTGCAGATCTCTGAAGAAGTCCTCGGGTTCTCCACAAGGAAGAACAAGGACTGGTTTGATGAGAACAATCAAGAGATCCAAGATTTACTGGCGAAAAAGAGATCTGCCTACCAAGCACATCTTGCTCAGCCCTCCTGTCCTGGGAAAAAAGCAACCTTTCGCGCTGTATGTAGCAACCTCCAGTGCAAGCTTCGAGACATTCAGAACGAGTGGTGGACCAAGCTTGCTGAGAGAACCCAGCTGTGTGCAGACACTGGTGATTTAAGAGGGTTCTACGAAGCCCTGAAGGCAGTATATGGTCCATCATATCAGACTCAGAGTCCCTTGCGTAGTGCAGACGGCCAAGTGCTCCTCACAGACAAGGCATCCATATTGAACCGGTGGTTGGAGTATTTTCAGGTTCTCTTCAGTGCCAACCGCGTAGTTCAAGATTCAGCAATTCACCTCACCCCACTTCAACCAGTGAAAACAGAGTTGGATGAGATCCCCACTCTAGAAGAGACTGTTAAAGCCATCAAGCAACTGAAAAGTGGCAAGGCAGCAGGAGTTGATGGAATTCCACCAGAGATCTGGAAGCATGGGGGCACAGTACTACATAGCTCACTTCACAAAGTACTTGTCACCTGCTGGGAACAAGGCAAATTACCACAGGACTTTCGTGATGCAATCATCATCACCCTATACAAGAACAAAGGGGAAAAGTCAGACTGCTCCAACTACCGGGGGATAACCCTGCTCTCCATCGCAGGCAAAATCCTTGACAGAATACTCCTGAACAGACTGGTGCCCGCCATTGCAGAAGAACTCCTCCCAGAGAGCCAGTGCGGCTTCAGAGCTAACAGGAGCACCACCGACATGGTATTTGTTCTCAGGCAGCTCCAAGAGAAATGCAGGGAACAGAACAAGGCTCTGTATGTGACTTTTGTCGACCTTACCAACGCTTTCGATACCGTTAGCAGGAAAGGCCTGTGGCAAATCTTGGAACGTTTAGGATGTCCCCCAAGGTTCCTCAGCATGATCATCCAGCTACACGAAGACCAGCGAGGCCAAGTCAGACACTGCAACGACCTCTCGGAGACCTTCCCAATAGGCACAGGTGTAAAGCAAGGCTGCGTTCTCGCGCCAACTCTCTTTACGATCTTCTTTAGCATGATGCTTCAAAGAGCCGCAGTAGATCTAGATGATGATGATGGTGTCTACATCCACTATCGCACCGATGGCAGCCTGTTCAACCTGAGGCGACTAAAGGCCCACTCCAAGACAATGGAAAAACTCATCCGAGAGCTACTGTTTGCTGATGATGCTGCACTCGTCTCCCACTTGGTATCAGCTCTGCAGCATATGACGTCCTGCTTTGCAGAGGCTGCCAAGCTATTCGGCCTAGAAGTTAGTCTGAAGAAGACAGAAGTTCTCCACCAGCCTGCACCCCAGGAAGATTATCACCCTCCCTGCATCACTGTGGGTGAATCAGTTCTGAAGACAGTCCAGCAGTTCAGCTACCTGGGGTGCATCATCTCCTCAGATGCTAAGATCAACAAGGAGATTGACAACAGGCTGGCAAAGGCAAACCGTGCCTTTGGCCGACTGCACAAAAGAGTGTGGAGCAACAAGCATCTGAAAAAAGGCACAAAGATCAATGTTTACAAAGCGGTTGTGATGACAACCCTCATCTACGGCTCCGAATCACCTGCGACTCCTCGAGCGCTTTCATCAGCGCTGCCTTCGCACCATCCTCAACATCCACTGGAGTGACTTTGTGACCAACACTGAAGTTCTCAAGCGGGCGGAGGTTACCAGCATCGAGGCACTGCTGTTGAAGACGCAGCTGCACTGGGCAGGGCATATTTCTAGGATGGAAAACCACCGCCTTCCCAAGATTGCCCTGTATGGCGAACTCTCCACCGGCCATCGAAATAGAGGGGCACCAAAGAAGAGGTACAAGGACTCCTTGAAGAAATCCCTTGGCACCTGTCACATCAACCATCACCAGTGGTCTGACCTAGCCTCAGATCGCAAAGCATGGAGGCACACCATCCACCAGGCTGTTTCTTCTTTTGAGAACGCACGCATAGCTGGTCTTGAGGACAAAAGGAGATTGAGGAAGAATCGCACTGCTACAGCACCAACCCTAAATCAGACTTTTCCCTGCAGCCACTGTGGCCGGACCTGCCTGTCCCGCATTGGTCTTGTCAGCCACCAGCGAGCCTGCAGCAGACGTGGACTATTGCACCCTACTTAAATCTTCGTTCGCGAAGCCAAGTCGAGAGAGACTTAATAGTTAAATTTGTTTTCATTCAGTGTGGCGATACTGCAGTATTTTCTTCTAATATTACACATTTACCAGGAGATTAGCAACCCTATCTGATATCATATGAATATGTACACAGAACAGGGAACGAACAATATTTAGGAAAATGTAAACAATACTAGCAGTAATCCTGACTAATTAGAATCCTGCACCAGGTAGTCATTCATTTCCATGTTTGGAATGAAAATACTACTGGGGGTGGAGGAGGCCTAAAATAATTCCACAAGTTCATGTAAAATACAGAAACATGCAACTTTTTACATTCCTATTCACAGTGTGCCTGCTATAGAGTGCCTCTTTGGTGCCATGGTGTTTCCTTCCTTTCCTTCTTCTACAACTTCTTCTTGAATATATACCTGGGGGATCCCAGCTCGCTCAGTCACAAAAACATCAACAAGAGCAAACAAAGACAGTTCAGAGTGAAGGCAATGCTCCTTGAATAGACAAACAGTTTTGCCCTCTTTTGAAAAAAATCCTTTAAAAATCTCAACAAGAAAGGGCAACTTTTGCTGATGTTTGCAAAAAGTGATGCTGTTCAATTCACCCTTTATTTATTCATTCTTCATTATAGGAAGTGGGCATCCCAAATGTTAGCTTGATTCCTTGGCCTTTTCCCCCTTTTAAATAGCTTCAAATATAAAATATTTTTTGAGACAAACTAGACACCATGGCATCCCTGAGTCCACTACAGAAACAGCTCATTTCAGGGATCAGGTTTTCTTCTTTAAAAAGCCAGGGGACCCATTCCTGATCAGGACTGCAGCAAGAGGGAAGGAAGGGCTGCTGTCTCCCCTTTGTGCCATTTTCAAGAGCCGAACCCCTTAGCATTTTCTCCAGGTACAGCTGACATGGACTCAGACCTCTGCAAGAGCTTGGGAGGGGGTTTCACACCCTGTCCCCTGTCTTTCACTCCTGAGCTCTATCTCTCAAGATTCATCTCTCTGTAACCTGTGATTACAGATAGAATCCTGGGCCTTTTCTCCCCCATTGGTCAATCTGATCATGTTTAAATCCCATGCCCCCAGCCCACCTTCCGACTCTGCAATCAGTCTCCTATGTTTATCACAGGAGGGAGGTTAGTGGGCCAGCCTGGAGGCATTTTTGCAGCTGGTTCCTATCCCCTCCTCTCATCTGTTACTTTGGCATCAGGCAGGGTGGGAAGACCAACCTGTTGGAATTTTGAATATTTATATTGTATGTCTAGGCAATGTCTAAAGTTCAGTCATTATAGTATTAGATATGTTTACCTGTCAATCAGACTAGAGCTGATGGAATGTTAAGCAGAGGCTTGAAAAACGATGGTTGAAAAAGAGCAATTGGCAGTTTTGTGTTAGGGGCTGGAGTGAGCTGACTAAGTAACAGCTTGTTAGTGATAGCTTAGAGAATGTAATCTATAGTGTTATTATTTTCATCCCAATGTCCCTACCCCTTTAGAAATAAAATATATTTTTCAATATTAAAGATCTCTCAACTCTTTTGTGATCCAGTGGTCTACTGAACTATCTGGGAAAGTTTAAATAATTTCCTTCACAAAATTTCCAACACAACCAACACTACCACCCTTATTGACTCCACTCCCTCAGAGTAGGTGCCACAAGTGAAGAGGCTGACCCTCTCTTGCAGTCCTGCCAGGCTGCCTCCCCTGTCATGCTCTGCTTCCAGGACAGCCCGTCCTGGGCCAGTCATCCTGTGGCTCCCAGTTGCAGCATGTTTGCTGTGGTTCTCACTCCTGTCCTCAGATCTCCTGCCTTCCCCAACTCCAGTAACCTGGGAAATGGCTTGTGGTGGTGTCCTGGCCTCTGAGATAGTGACTGGTGTCCAAAATGAGGCTGGGGGTGACAGGTGTGGGGTTGCCTCCAGACACATTGATTCTTGTACCTGGTGCATGATTATACCATAATTCTTTATTTTTTTGACATAAAGTTTGTAACAAAATATGAGAAGGCAGCAATCCTAAAAGTGGGCTAGGCCCATACTTTTAAAGGATTAATAGTTGCAACAATAATTACTATTTTCTCTGTTCAAAGGTTTGGGGCATTCTGATTTCCATGAGGGCTAGAAGGGTAAGTTACCAGAGAGTCTCACCTCAGAGAAACCTAAATTTAAAAAAGAAAAAATGGCCACGCTATGTAGACCTAGCTATGTCCAGGGCCAACAAAGAAGGGAGAAAAATCCAGAAGGCCTTGAAGACTGGCAAGTCATGTGATTTACTTTCATATGATCACTGGGTTAGGTCTGGGTGGTGTTAGGGTGGAACAGAAGGAATCCTTGCCTTGGGTTTATAGCGGGTCTCAGCAATACTGACTGAGTCTACTGATTTGAATAAAAATGGCGGGTTGGAGCAGACCGATCATAATAGAGATGACTTTGATTACTGTGCTACTCCGCCTAATTTTATTTTTGTCTATTAAAATGCATTTTGAAAGTGTGTCTCTATCCTCAGGGGAAAAGTCTTTGAAATCTTTCATCAGATCAATAGAAAATCATGCTGACATCTTCTTTGCTTTTGTGTATCAAAAGCTTTCAGTCTCCATTGCTAATTTTTCTCTTCACAAAGGAGATGCTTCAGCCGTTGGCTATCATGTTATTTGCCTGCAAGGGAGGTATTTTCATACTCCAATATCACTTTCCCCCTTAAGTTCTCTTTCAAAGCATTTTGGCCATGAAATGTTGTTTCTTAAATCCATGGTTCTTATGAATAGATTGACCTAGGAGATTGATACCAGTATG